>NC_143547.1:66096236-66448221 GCF_031878675.1 Megascapheus bottae
CTGATATTCAGAGGAATTACAGTTACATGAATCAGGTACAATCAGTACAATTCTTTTTGAAACATGTCTCCCATTCTTCTTTCCTTTCCATCCTCACCCATAAAATATCCAGTTCATTTTCTACATAGTGTCTAGTAAGTTTCATTGTTCTAGTAAGTTTCATCTTTATTCCACCACTTTTTATGTGCTCTCCCTTGCTCCCCCAAATACAAACAAACTAGCAAAAAAGACAAAAGGAAGATTAAGATAGCACCAATGGAAACTAGAGAAGTTTTCTTGTTTCCTTCTCTTGGAGTTCATTTCATAGAATATTATTTTGGAACTTTCTATAGTGTTCTTCCTTCACTTTCATGACAAAAACATCTTTTCCAGATTATACTCTTCTCTACTTTTCCACCATCCCTCTTTTTTATTTATATTTGGTTTTGTTTAATGAATGCTAGTGTGCTCCACAATGCAGTTGCCTACATGTGTCGCTGGAGAACCACATCTACAAGCATATTCTAATTATCATATGGGAATTGATGATGCCCAAATGGATGTCTGCAAATCACGTTTCTCCAGTTCCATATCTTTATATATAAGCACCATTTGGAGTTTTCCATCTGATTTTCCTACTTGTGAAAGTGATAAATGACCCTCCAATTTTGCTATCAACTCTTCAGTAATTATCACCTTTAGTTTGTCACTAAGTCTTCCTTTCATAACTTATGCATCTTACACCTCTCTTCTGTTAATTATTGTCATTCGCTAAATATAATTGAGTTTTGTTATTAGTGAGATACCTTTAGATAGTGTTCTTGCTGGAACATTCTCCTTTTTACAAACCCTTAATTACCTTCCAAACCTATCTTAAATGCCACTCAATCAGTTGTGTCGTCTCCAGTTCCATTGCATATCATTATTTTAACTTCACAGTACTTTGATCTACTTATGATAGTTTATTTTAGTTTATCTAATTAAATTTCTGTCTTCTCTAATGGAATGCTATGTTCTGAAGAGGAGTGTATGTGTTATTTCCATGCTCAGACTCAATGCCTAGGATTATATCTATATAATGTGACAAAATAAATGATCATTGAATGAATGAAATTTTTTTGGAGAAAATAAAGCAATTTGAGCTAGATTATACTATTATGTAAATGATTAATTCTTAACCTTGGATACTCAGATTCATGTAAGACTTGATAACACATAGCTTGGCTCTACTTTGCAGAAATTCTTAACAAATATGTTGACTTAGGGCTTTTGTATGTGTATGCATATGTTTTTCAAAGTTATAAATTCTTCTGGTATCCCACCAGGATATAGTACCACTTATGTGTAAGTCATAAATACATACCAATCTTGAAGAGACTTCTGTGGAGATATTGAAGGGATTTTATTTATTTATTTATTTATAAAAGCTGTAGATTTATTAAGATTTTAAAGAGCTCTGAGCAAGTCTGTTGCTTGTGGGGAAAAAAAAGCAAGCAAGCAAACAAACAAAAGCCAAACTCAGCTCATGGTTTAGATTGAAGGGATTTTATTTTGGACTTTATTCCCTCAAGGATTTTTATGAGTGATTTTAAATTATTTGAATACAATCATACAGTGATATATTTATTATACATTATCATATATATATAATTTTGCCTTAAAATAACACTATAAGGTAGATAGTATTTTTATCATAATTTCATGGATAAGGAAATATTGGCACATAGCTACTACACAACTTTCTGAAATCACTAGTGAATAATTAGTGAAAGCAAGAATCAAACCAAGACAAGCTTCACAAAAGTTTCCCTGCCCTGAGCCATTGCATTTGATCATGAACCATACACAATGAATACTTTCAAACCATATATTTTGATAGCGTTAATTAAAAGCAAATAAGACTTAATTATCTCCATATTTCTTAAATGATTAAATTTAACATGAAATATTTTATAAAACAAAGATATATTTTCTTTTTATCTTCTTTTTTCATTTATCTGTCTTTGTGGGGAGGATAAAGGTGGCAAAGAAATGGAGGGGCAAAGGGTGAACAAATGCAGCAATGGTACTCACTGGACACTATGCTGAAAATGAACTATACAACTTGTGTGGGAGTGAGATGGGAGGGAAAAACAGAGTGAGGATAGGGGTGACATAGTTTAAAGAGAAGTATATACTTTATCTTTATTGTAACAATAAAATTGCATGAAAGGCCAGGCACCATTGGCTCACACCTTTAATCCTTGTTGTACAAAAGACTTAGATCTGAAGATTGATATTCAAAGCCAGTCCAGGGAGGAAATTCCATGGGATTTTGCCTCGAATAAACAATGCAGAAAACTAAATGTGGAGCCATCGCTCAAAGTACTAGCAAAAGAGCTCAGGAACAGTGCACGGGCCCTGTGTTCAAGTTCCATGATTAACAATTTTTTTAAAGTATGAAAGAAAACAGACCAAAAAAACCACAAAGATATATATATCAAAATCAAGGAGCAATACTACAAGGATGAAACTAAGTCAATCTTCAAGTATTAAAAAAAGAAATTAAAATTTGTCTAAACTTCAAAAAATGATTTTTCCCATAATGTTTATATTGTAATTCATAGAAGGATTATATTATATTCACCAGATAGCCGTGCATTACTTCACAAACATTGATACCCTTTCTCATGTCTTGGTCCCCATTTCCTTCTCCATACCCCCTCATCTTGTTTTCCCCCCTTCATTATCCGATTTCAAATAACCAAATACACATCTAGCCAATATATCAGATAACAAGGTGAAATATTGTAACAATATGAGTTAACCAAGGAAGAGCAAAAGAGATGAGAGATAACAGAACATTAAGGACAACAATCACTCGTTATAAGGCTCTTGTTTCTAACAATGTTTTTTTTTCTTGTTTTTGTCACAAGTGTGAAGAAGCCATTCTTTCTTCCTGATGCTGTTTCCTTTACTCAATTTTCAAAGACTTTTTAGAAGTTGGCTAATGAATCTTGTCTGTTTTTTCTACTTTATTTAGTTTTTTATGTCTTTTCCCAGGGTTTACCATTTTTAGCAAGTACTATATATTTTGCAAAAATGTATTGTTGTCTTGATTTTAGGAGTTCAGTTTACCAAATGAAACCCTCAGTATTTTCTTGTACAATTCATGGTAAAAGTTTATTTTTTGTTTATAGTGTTCCTAGAAATTAAACTCAGAGTCTGGGCACTGTCTATTTAGCTTTTCTGTTCAAGGTTAATGTTCTACCACTTGAATCATACCAGTGCTTGTGACTTTTTGGTGGATAATTGGGGATGAGAGCCTCACAGACCTCCACCCCACACTCACTTTGGTATGGTTTCATATGTGAGCCTCATATCTTATCCTCCTGAGCAGCTAGGATTACAGGCAGGAGCCCAAAGCACCCAGAAAGCTTAAACTCAGTGTACTGTGCAAGAGCTCTATTTAGCCAGTTATTTCTTCATTTCTCTGTTATAATGTTCTAGAACACAGTACACAATTATTTTATTCATCTGAAAGACTTTACTTTTAAAATCTCCCCTATAAATTTAGTATCTTATTGGATTTTAACTGGAAGGAAACATGGGTCTCATAACTTGTATAAATTGGTTTCCAGAAAGCTTTTCATCACCCATCAATTTAAAAAAAACACAAAATCATCTCCCTAGCAACAGTACTTGCATCCTAATAGTCACACCTCTGAACCAGTGTTTAATTGCTTCCTTCTTTCCTCTAGCTTGAAAATTTGACTTAGGCACTTTTCTTTTTCCTTTTTACCTATAGATATGTTTTCTTCTCTGTATACCAAGGCGAAATTTGTCTAAATATATGTCACATTTTTTGGATCTCCATTTCTAACCTACCTATATTAGTACATACAAGTATCATTTTAGAGGGACTCTTCCATGCATTACTTCCACTAAAATCCAATGGATTTTTGGAAGTCGGTACAGTGACTAGCTAGTTCCTACAAAAACTTATATTCTTACTTTACATTGTCAATCTTGTGACTGATTACATATACAGGTACTTTTATGAATTCCTTTTGGATTTCTTCATCCACTAGAGTGAAAGATTTATGAACAGATGTCATGTCTATGACTCTTCACTGCTGAATATTGGCATCTAACAAAATAATACACAACATATGTTCAATAAATATTTCTCAGATGAATAGTAAATCAGCAAATGAGTGACCTTTATGTCTCACATACAAAGATTCACAGAAACCAAATACTGTTATGTATATATATATATCTATATATATCTATATATATATCTATATCTTCACATGCTCAGACAGAACAGTAGATCATAATAGTAGGATTGCTTTACAATTTGCTGAGACTGCAAACTAATCTCAAGCCATAACATAGTTGGTACTCATACAAAATTAAACCAGAATAGGGAATAGAGATGCATTGAGATCCATGCCATTCACATTGCTTGGAGTTCAATAAATGCTTGTTGAATCACTGACTTGGCAAATGGTGAGGAGTTTTTTCAATATTGTGCAAAATGTGAAAATTGAATAAAATGAGTGTCGAAGTATTTCAAAAGTTTGTTGAACAGAAATGGAGAAATGTGTCTCATATCTAGATTGCAATTGAGAAAGACTGCATCAAGGAGCAATATTTGTAGAAACTGCATTTTTACACAATAGGATTTCAAGCAGTTTAGGGTTGAACTAAGCATAAAGCACACTAGGAATTTGGGATGTTTACATGTGAATACTTTCCACTCACACATTAGTTTTAGGATACTTTGTCCAGTGTATGATTCTAAAAAATATAATAAAAACATGAATAACATCTGGAAAAGAGTTACAAATATGACTAAAATATACTCTTATTTAGTCTAGAGAAGAATTGAAATCTTCCACTGGAATAAAGAGAGAATCATTTCAGAATTACAAGACTTTTGTTCTATTTTGTTTTCACATCAAAATGAATATTTGCTATCTACTTAAGACAGATTAAAAGAAGCATGTACTTTAAAATTTTTTGATTATACTTAAGTAGTTTTACAAGGGAGGTGCTATATAACAAAATAGTTTATGACACAAATTATGCATCTTGATTAATATGAAGTGCTTCACATTCTCACTCCCTTTCAACCTACTTCTCCCATTACTTTTCTTGGTATTACAATGAATGCTTCATTCGGTTCCCCTTCCCACTTCATTGGTCTTCCCCTCTCCCCTAGGAATGACCACAATGACAGAAGAAAAGCAAAGACGAAAAAAATGGAAAGAAAAAACATAACATTAAAAAAAGGGTGGAGGTAAAATGCCAAAAAAATAAGAACACATAAAAATGCAAATGAGAAAAGGTAGTAAAATAAAAAGGGGGGGTTATTCTTCAGTTTATTTTTTTTTTGCAGGGGGGCGGGCTGGGAAACTTGTGTCTCCACTAAATTCGGGATCCAAACACTTTAAGAAGTCTATTTCTCCTGCAATTTCACTTTGCGGTTAGTCCAATCAGTTTGCTTGATTGGGCAGAAAAAGAGCTGGTGGAGCCATCAACAGCTTTGTTTACCAAGAGCGCAGCCCCGCCCAGAAGTAGGGACTTCCGCTAGTGCAGGGGTGGACTGCCGGTTAAGCTGCCTCTGGGAAAACTTTTGCCCTTTTAAAAGATAGCGCTGCCAGCACCACTTCTCAGGCTCCAGTTGGTTTGGCAGGGTCTTTGCCAGCAGTCAAGATGGCACTGTTGTCGGCTGGTGGAGAAAGGGATTCCTTCCCAATGCCATTCCATGAGCAGAAGTGGAAATGTCTCCACAGAGTTACTCACAAATTGCTGGGTTTTCTGGTTCATGAAGATGGCAGGTCCGTGCCATGACTGGGTGATGGCTCTGGGCTCACGCAGCCTCTGTGTGGCTCTGTCTGGAGCCGGCAGGTCTGCCCTGCTGAGAAGCGCTGTCTGCTCAGGTGTCAGAGGGAGGCTTTGTCTCCATGGAGGCTCTGAGCTGCTAGTGCAGCTCCATGCTGTCTTCTTGCTATGGTTTCCTGCCTTTCTCCTCTCTGACTGAGAGCTCTCTGGTGCTAAAGCTTCCTTAGGATTGATCTTTGTGCATGAGTTTTCCCGTACGATGTTATAACTGTTATCTTGGTGAGAGCTCATAAAGACTCACATTGAACCACTGATCTCTCTGACATTTTTTATCTTTTGAGGAACTTCTATATTGCTTTCCAGAGTGGAAATTTACAAATTTTCACTCCCACCAACAGTGTAATAGTGTTCCCTTTTGGCCATATCCCTGTCAGCATCTGTTGTTACTAAATTTCTTGTTTATGGCCATTCTAAGTGGTGAAATCTCAGTGTTTTTTTGATTTGTATTTCTTTTATTGGCCATTCTTTTTTCCTCTTCAGATAACTCTCTCTTTAATAATTTAGACCACTTTTTAATAAGTTGGTTGTTTCTTTGAGGATTTGGGGGGAAAGGTTTAGTTTTTTGAGTTCTAAATATATTTGAGACACAAGGCTCTTGTCTGATGTATGGCTATAGATAACCTCCTGATCTTTGGGCTATTTATCTTGCTTCCTATATCCTTTGCCATGTAAAAGTTCTGCAGTTTAATACAGTCCCATTATGTGGCCGTCAGAAAGAATGACATCACAACATTCATTAAGAATTGGAAAGTCTTGGAAAAAATATTAAGTGAAGTAAGCTAGAGTGAAAGAAACATAGACTCTATGGTTTACCTCATATGTAAGAATTAGTAAATGTCTATGAGAGGTTAAAATAGATCAATAGCTATGTATAAATGACCATATAAGATATTTCTAAGTGAAGTGAACTCCAAGATATGGACACAAGAGGATTTTCTTTGTGGTTGTTGTTTTTAATGTACTATATGAAGTTATTTGGTTTTTATTTCATTTTTCTCTCCTGTGGTTTATCCCCATTGTCACTGCATTTGATATTGGTACCTGCTATACCCTATACCCTATATATGTCTATATATTATATATATATGTTTATCTGAATAAACATATATAGGGGAACAACAAAATGATGAGACAAAGGATAAAGCACTAACTAATGCAATAGCAAAACTCACAAAACAAAATGTTGGACATGAGCTTTACAACTTCTGGGGAGGATTATGGGAGAGAGAAAGTTGGAGGAAAACATGGGAGTGAAGAAAAATATTTGCCAAGAAATGTATTTGTTACCATATGTATGTAACTGTAACCCCACTGTACATCACCTAGACAATAAAATTAAATTTAAAAAACATAATTAAAAAGGGATGAAAGTGAATTTTTGAGAGGTAGGGAAGGAAGGAGTGGTTCTATTTATTAAACCTAAATATATCCATGCCCTAGCATTTAGTTAGCTTCTTTGCCATTGTGGCTAACCTGAATCCTCAAACAACATGTTCCTTCAAAGTATCTATAAGGAGCCATTCTGGAACTTAGTCTTCTTGATTCATTTCTCTCAGATGAATGACATTTCTTATCTTTTATGCTTTTTTATTACTCAGAATGAGAAGGTAAGTGAGTTTTTAGCCAAGTATGTAGAAAGGAAGAGAAAGGGAAAATGAATGGAAAGTAGAAGGAGACAAAAAATGAATGTGAAGCTGAGAGAAAGTAGGTTAAGACCAAAACTTTTTTCTAAATGAAAAAAATGGAAAAAATACAGCAGAAGCAGAGATAGGATTTCTGTTTTTACAAATTGCATCTTAATGTATAGTATGATCATACGTATTGAAAAGAACGAAATATAGAACTAACCAGAACTTTAAAAGTAAAAGACTTTGGTTTATGAACTGATCATGGAATTTTGACATAGTAACAAAACCATCCCAGTCTTGAGGGCCTTGTTTGTCTACTAAGTGGAGATGTCCAGGATGCTGTGGAAGCACTAGTGGGCACATGATGTTCAGATGCCTGTGGCTTCCCCACCCACCACACAGGCAGCTAGCACCCAGGGACATCTAGACTCAAGAACCCCACCTTCTGGTCCTCATCTCAACAGTCCACTCCTGACACCATGTGCTACTATGGAAGCTACTATAGAGTCCTAGACAGTGACTATTGATGTGGCTGTGGCTGTGGCTATGGAGACTATGGTGGCTATGATTATGGTGGCTACGGCTGTGGCTGTTGCCGCCCTTTGTGGAAGATACTGGTCCTATGGCCTCTACTGAGGATTCCACCATTGCTGAGAGGCTCACAGCCAGACTCAAAGGAATATAGGCCAAATAGTCTCCCTCATTTGTCATAATCAGTAGAAACCTTGGGCTCTCCTCACAGATTTACAATAGAACAAAATCTAGAGACATTAGGCCAAATAGTATGACACTAAATGTAAGGACCTCCAGGATAAGGAAACAAAAGCCATATAATTAGTGACTGTTGTCCTTAATGTACTATGTTATCTCTCATCTCTTTTGCCATCCCTTGGTTATCTCATATTGTTACAATATTTCACCTTGTTATCTGATATATTTTATATGTGCTTTATTGGTTATTTGAAATTGGATAGGGAAGGGGGTAAATCAAGGTGAGCGGGGGGGGGGGGGGAGGGTGGGAGGGAAATGGGGACTATGTCATGACAAAGGTATCAATGTTTGTGAAGTAATGCACCTTCTATCTGGTAAATATAATGTAACCCTTCCATTAATTACAATAAAAAAGAATTGCAGGGTTTTTTGTGTTTGTGGGTTTTGGGGTTTTTTTGCATTTTGTACTTCCGTGTAAAATGTGACCAAATTTGAGTCTCATTTTCTTTGAAGAGAAACATATTATTAAATAAACCAATAAAAATGATTCTATAATTTTGCCTCTTTCTTGTTCCTTTCCATCTTAGGAACTCAGAATTTTTTTTCCTTGAAAGGGCATGGTAGTTTCCTGTTTCTCTCTCAAACAATTTTTTGATTGATTCTCACCTCTAGAGAACCTTAAGTAATAATAAAATCATCTTTTTTCACACATAGTAATGGGATATAGATTAGACAGTATGAGTTCATTATTCACTCCTAAATATTGATTATAAGATTAGATGAGATCAGGCAATTTGAGGGTCATATGGCAATGGACAATATTGATACTTACACAGAATCTTCCTTGAGAGTTGATAGAGATGGCATTCTGATTATGCAAATAATATGTAGCAGGGTTAAACCAATGCATCATAAAATGGTTGAATATTATTTTATTATTCTTTTTATAGAACACAAACTTCAATTATGCAATATGTGGATAATATGGCTTTGAACAGATATCCTGGATAAAGTCCATTTGTTCCTGCAATTCTACCTCCTATTTCCACCATCTATTGAAGCCTTGAATGTTGGGCCTCTTCCAGCTATATAAACAGTCTTTGACTGCTTTTTGATACAGTGTTAAAGAAGATTAGTAGGTTAAAGAAAAGGCAGGTTAGGCAACGATTTGTCAGTAGTTTCATTTCTTTTTCAAAGGGTGCAGTTCCAGTCCTTTTAGATTCTGAGAGCTATTTTATCATTTTTACCATAATGCTTAGAATACTGTTGCATTTATATTCTTGTTATTTGAGGAAATTAATGTAAACTTGTTTTTCTTATGCTAGTTTTTTATTGTAACCCTGTCAACTAGTTCAAAAAAGTCCCATTTGCATCTTCAGCTATTACATTTGAACATACTATTGTTTTCCTATCAGGATCCTGACCAATTGAAAGACTTTACTGGATATCACCCTATTTAATTACTAATGGAAAGAATGAATTAAAGAATATTCCAAAATGAGATTTGTTAATGTTTTTGTTTTTATTTGTTAATTGTTAACCTGTATTTATATGATGTACAGGAAAAGGGTATATAGTAGGTTCTTCTATTCAGGGGCAAATTTTTTTGTGCTCTCATATATATAGACTAAAATAATGCTGAATTAGCAAATTTCTGAAGTCAGTTCAACAAAGTTCATAATTCTTTTGAAGTATGTGGAGGAGTATGGGTGATTCCCCAAGGCTGGCTATTTTTCCTGCAGTCAATAACTTAACAGTTTAGAAATCCTGTGAATCCATGAATCCCAAACTAAAGTTTTTCTCTATTACCATCATGAAAAAAATTCTTTAAATGTTTTCACTAATTCAGCCTGTAAGTAAGACTTAAAATTCCTAATCATTTTTTCTTAGTATCAGTCATATGACTCTACATAACTTCAAGTAACTGGGAAATGACCATTTTTACCCAGTAATATACATTTAGGAAATGATACTTAGGATGAACTTGGTATTAATGCTTAGGTCGATATTTGGTTACATAACTTATTGTTTTCAAATACAAATTATTGTAGCTTATTTTTAAATTTTTATTATCAGGGTGATGTTACATTTGTAAGGTAGTGAGTACTATTATAGCTTTTATTTGCTATTTGTTTCTTATGATAAAGCAAACTTTTTTTTAATAGAACAAAATCTTTAACTTTCTTGTAGTTACCCTGGCACAGCATCTTAGACAAGGTTATGATTGTCTTCTACTCTTATCTTTGTTTGTGCAATGGTTAGCATTCACCTCTTAAACCAGAAATGTTCCATAGACCTATTCCAAGTAATCATGAGAAAGTAGAGCCTTGAAAGCTTTTTTTTTGTTTTCCAAGTCTTGAGGCTTGCGCTCATGGCCTGGGCACTGTTGCTGAATTTCTTTTGTTCAAGGCTAGCACATTACCACTTGAACCATAGCATTACTTCTGCCTTTTTCTGTTTATGTAGTATTGAGGAATCGAACCCAGGGCTTCATGCATGCTGGCAAGCACTCTGCCACTAAGCCACATTCCGAGCCCAGTCTTGAAGTCTTGAAGTAAATGATTTTTAAAAACAAAACAAAACAACAAAAAACACTTTACAACTTGAGTGAGGTGGGGAGGGGTGTGGGGGGGAAGGAAAGTGGGAGAAAAATGTGGGAGAAGATAACAATGTATGATAAGAACTGTACTCTGTACTTTAGGCTTATAATTGTAACACCTCTGTATATCACCATAGCAATAAAATTAAATGACAAAAGCCCTACCCTTTTTGTACTTCCCTTACTTATTGCACTTCCTCTAAGGTTACAATTTAAGTTATTGTTTTCCAAATTCCACAGTCTCCTCTTTATGAGGGCTCAGAGATAAGTTTTTCTCTTGCTAACAGGTAGTGCTTTTCCTGAAAAGCTTAATATAACCTCAAGGGCAATGAAAATTGTGTAGCTAGACATGTTTTCTTTTCATATTGGCTGCTAGTTCATTAGGAACCAAGTGTTTTGTCTCCTAGTAAGGATAATTTGTTTTACAATGTGTGCTTGAATTCAACTCCTTGTTGCATTTTACTTTTCCTGTAGTTTTTCATTTCTTGCTTTGGTCAGAGATGGATTTCCTTTTTATTTTACTTTATTGTTTACATGTTCATTGAATGTCTTGTAAAATATATAGCAACATATAAAACCAAGTGTTTTGTCTTCTAGCCAGGATAACAATGGAAATTTAGGGACTTTTTGTGATAGAAGGGCAAAATAAATTCCTAAATATGTATTTTTGCAGCCTGAGTAGACAAATTAACTATAATCATAAAGTCAGTATTTCCCATGAAGTTGTCAGGAACAGCATCTTTACATTTATCTCATTGAATAACATGATTAAATTGCCCCATCACTGCATAACACAAAAATGTTGCCATATTCATGGGAGGATGCTCTCATGTAGTGGAGATTTGGAATGATCTCAATAGTGAATCATCATGCTTAGGGGTTGAAACTTGGAATAATAAATAACAGTGGGCATTTTGAAACTCAGGTGTGGCTAGGTGCTAGAATTTATCTGGTTCCTAACTCTAACTTGAAGCTTAGGGAAAATGTTCCTAGGAGTTTAGATTTTGCCTTATTGAAAAGTTTGGTTTTGTGCTGCAAGTACTTTGGCAACTTTCTCTCTCTCTCTCTCTCTCTCTCTCTCTCTCTCTCTCTCTCTCTCTCTCTCTCTCTCTCTCTTACATAATATGTTTATCCATTCTTAAATACTGTGTATCTCTAGCTTTCCTTTACTTTTCTTCTTGTTCTTGTATCTTTGTGTCCCCTACTCCTGTCACTTATTGATAGATTTTTCTCCTCTGTGATTCTCTTTCATTTTCAGTCTTTTTTCTCTGTGAGATTTAATCATCAATTTCCCTTTTAGTTCATTGGACATTCTTCCATTTTCTTTTCTCTCCCTGACTTCAGAGAATGGTTGCATGTGGCTTGGTTAATTCCCTGGCGCTGTACCCCTTTCCTCTGCCTTTCACTGCTTCTTGCCAAACTGAACTGGTTCTGTTGCAGTGGAATTTTCAAAGGCAGAGCCATTTGATGCACAGAGCTGGTGGACTGTGTGAAAGGAAGAAAAATGGTGTTACTGTTCTCACTTCATTTTTTTAAAAGAAAATGTCCTGTTTGCTATTATTTTTGTACACTGAAGAAAATTTAGTGTATGTATTTTTTCTTTTGAGACCAATTTAACAGAGGTTATTTCACATTGTTTCTTACCATAGAAACAGTTCAATTAAGAGAATTCATGCACCCTCACATAGTAGTTGAATTTTATAATCATTTGTCTTCTCTTTTCTACCCCCTGCTATTCCCTTCAATTCATCAGGTAAAATGATATGCATTCACAATAGTCTTCTAATTTCTGGCTTTAAGAGAAATGTTATGCCCATCACGATTGAAAATGTACTCTTTCTTTGGATTTGCTGCCTTGAGGACGCTGCCAAATTCCACAGTTTTATGCTTAAAATTGACTGAGTCAGTTCTCTTCTCACCTCTTGGTAAATCTGCTATGGTGTACAGCAGCCTGGGGTCCCCCTGTCATACGAATTTTTAAATGTGGCTGCATCCCTGAGGAAGGTGAAAGTAGGAAAACTGGTTCAGGAAAAGCTGGAATTCTTTGGGCTATAAAATTCTGAGGTACCCTGTTTAATGAATATTTAATTCTAACCAAATTTTTACTTATGTGAAGATATTAACTCAACCACAAATTATTTATTTTTGTGCTCATATTGTGCCAAGCACTTACCTAAGATTAAGGCAAAAAGCCTATACTCCAAGAACTTAAAAAGCATGAATTCTCACTTTAAACTTCATATTGGAATTACCTCAGAAGTTTTAACAAACATTTAAATCTATAAAGATTCTCCTTTAATGAATCTAGGTGTGATCTTGACATGACTTTTCAAATGTACCGATGGGTCAAATGTCTATTCAAGTTTGAACTTCATTATTCTAGTGCCGTATTTAAGAAATGTCCCAGTGCAATAGCATTAAAATCAGGATTACCTTGGAACTAATCATAAACGCACACATTCAACCTCTTTTCCTCACTTCCTTAAACTCTATGGTTAGATTTTGTTTGCTACTGTTGCTTGTTTGCTTTTTAATCCTGGTACTAGGGCTTGAATTTAGAACCTCATACTCCTTCTCAGCTTTATGCCAATAGCTGTCCCTCTGTTTCTTGAACTGTGTCTCTGGTCTAGCATTTTATTGGTTAATTGGAGAAAGAGTCTCAAATTTGTGTACTCTGGCTACAAATACAATCCTCACAACTCATTCTTCTGATTAGACAGGATTATAAGTATGAGATACCAGCACCTAGCTCAACAATCTTAGTTTTAATAAAATCTGTAGGTCAGTGGTTAGCAAACATTTTCCTCAAAAGAGACAGGTAGTAAATATTTTAGGTTTGTGGACATATGATCCCTGCTGTACTGACTCATTGCTATTTTACTATGAAAGCAACCTTAGATAAAAAGAAAATGAATGTTTTTAATGCTCTAAATGAATGCAGAATAAAGTTTGTGGGGCTGCCTTGGGCTATTGAACAGTTATATATCTGTTCCGTACTGAGGCGTGTGATTGTGTCCTTTGAAGACTAGTGGATTAGGAAAAATGACAAAATGAATAGTCAGAAACATATGCTATTAGAAATGATAAGTTATTTGCAATGGAAGAAAGGATGTTAAGAGAGTACATTAGAAGACACCAAATCAAGATTTAGTGGATGAGAAAAGAGATTGGAACAGAAAGTATCAGTTAGTAAAAAATAATCTAGGAGAGAATACTCTTTCTACTCTTCCTGAACATGCATTCGAATTACACTTACTATTGCCTTCCACTGCCTAACTCAACTATCATACAGCTCTGTTTCTATAATTTTATTCATATTCTTCATAGTCATTTAATTCATACTTTTTAAAATCTTTTCTTCTTAATCCCTTTTTATATCCGTTTCTCAAGGCTCAGTTCAGATTCCAATGAGAGTTTAAAATTCCTTTCCTGTCAGCACATATGTGATATGTCAATGTATCGGAGACACAAGTTGCTTATGAGAGGCAGATGTACAGTTTTCAGGTTAATGAACCAGATATCTCCTTATATTTACAGGTCATACGTGAGCAAGGCGAAACCTATGGGTGAAATTGATGGACATATTTCAAATATTCAAATACCTTAAGTGAATAACAAGAACATTTCTATGATTTTAATTAAAATTTCAAGAAATAAGGAATTCTACAGAACAAATGTGACAGACAAGAATGGCATTGTATATACAAGCTAAATCAACTAATGCAGGAGCGGCACTATTTTAAACAGTATTAGGTTTGCCATACTCAGGAGACATGGAATCTTCTGGTCCAAACCTACTCTTCATTCATTTTTTTATGGTAATAGAGACTGAACTCATGGCCCCATCTTTGGTCTGGCAGTAAAAATACTACCTGAGCCTCAGCCAGAGTCCTTTTGAATTTAGTTTTCAGCTAGGGCCAACATTATGCTTGCTATCATTGAACCACAGTGTTCCTACCTCTACTTCCAGTGTAGCTGGTGTTTGTAGGTGTCCTACCACACTCAGCCCCCAAACATACTCTGTCCTTTAGGAATGTTAGTATATTCAGAATAATTTTTTTGATTTTCATTATACAAAGTAAGTTGATATTTTCAGTAATTCTGTCAAACCCCACCCTATGCTGTCAAAAGTTCCATTGAAAACCCCTTTACATATTTTTAAATCAATGCCTACTTTGAACTGAACCTAACTTTGGTTGTTCATATTACATAAAATCACATGAGCAGTTTACAGAATTTACAGAATTCTCTTTATTAGCATCACATTTACTACAAGTTACGTCTATATGTATGAGAGACAGGAGGGAAAGAGAAAGAGAAACAAAAGGGAGGTAGAGGAGAGGGATATCTATCTACTTACCTACACACCCACCAGCTATCTAAGTTCCATGTACCTATTATACATATACATATAATACTATATATTACCATATATATAATACCATATATATGGTATAGGAAAATGATTAGATTAATGGAAAAGATGTTTTGTCTGGTATTCTAAGTTTCATGGACTTTGACATTATGATATATATATTTGAAAATAGAGGATATCTAGAATATTTTCAGATTTTACAAATTACTCTGAAGATGTGAGTTAATCTTGGAGAGAGTAAATTGTTGAGTATGATTTATTGAAGTGACTCTAGTTTAAGTCTTTCTTCAGTATTCCACAACTTCCTTTATCATTTATCAGTTGGAACACTTCATTCACATGTAAGTCCTTTCTATACTTCTAAATCAGTTAATGAACTGAAAAATAACTCAAATCTCATATATGCATATAACACAAGAAATACTAGAAACATTGAAATAAGAAGGGAACCTGAGAAAAAGCAACTAGCTCAGCCTCTTAATTTTACAAATGTGCAATTTGAGTCTCAGAAAAGTTAAATAAGTTTTCTTGGATCATACAATAAATGATCAAAGTTGAGTAGAGAATATTTTCCTTTTACTTGAATGATCATATTCTTATTACTCCACTCTCTGTCAATGTGTGTACATATGGATATATTTACATATGAGATATATGAATATGTACACAAGCACAGTATGTCACATAGAAAATATTATTGCTAGTCTTTAGGAAACGTTAATTTCCAACAATAGCTAGATAGCTCTCATATTTATTAGAAAGAGAACCAACAGAAAAACTTCTCTGGAGTATTTTATGAGTGTATTTTTTCGTGATTGATATAAGAAATTGGACTGATTTTTACATCAAATGGAAAGAATTATTTCATGAATTTCAAACGACACTAAACATTACTAAGTATCTTTGCCTAACACTAGCCATTAATCAGTCATTGAACATTGGCTGCAGTATATGTGCATCTTTTTACACATTGATTTCATAGATAAACTTATAAGCACTATAGAACATTTGAGTACTCATGATGGACAGATAATTGTCCCTCAATTTAAAATAACCATTTAAACTAATTTCATCAAAATAAAGTGTTAGAAAACATTAACTTTGCCTCATATAGACAAATAACTCCCCAAAATTAGAAGGAAGTACTCTGGACCATTCAAGTTATTTGAAGACTAGTGGATATATCTTTGTAAATTTATATGTTAACTTTTATTGAACCCTTAGGTGCTTAAAAATTTGATTAAAATTTCTTTTGGAATGTATTTGTGAGAATGTTTCAAGATTAGTATTCGAATCTATAGCGGAAAACATATTTCTCTTCAATGTGGGTGCTTATTATCCAAGATGTGAAGAGTCCAAACAGAACAAACAAAGAAAAACTAGACTTTGCTATCTGTTTTCTTAGGGGTGAAACATTGGTCTTCTATATCTGGCATGCCTCATTAGCCTCCCTGTTTCACAAGATTTCAAACGTGGATTCGAACTCAATAGCTTCCCTGGATCCAGATCGCAGGAATTTCCAGCTTTCATTATCAAGGAATCCAAATCATCCAATTTTCTTTTCTTTTATTTATTTATTTGATCAGTCGTGGGCTTTACTCTCGCCCAAACCCTAAACCTGGGCGTTGTCCCTCTTCAGCTCCAGGCTACTGCCCTACCCCTAGAGCCACAGTGCCACTTCCCGTTTGCTTATGGTTAATTGGAGATAATTGTCTCCGGACTTCAGTGCCAGGTCAGGCTTTGAACTGTGATCCTCAAATCTCAGCCTCCTGAGTAGCCAGGATTACAGGCGTGAGCCACCCAGCCCAGGCTTACATTCCACTTTCTTTTATTTCTTTGTTTGCGGTGGGTCATGGGGCCTGAACTAGGCCTGAGCGCTGTCCCTGAGCTCTTCAGTCAAGACTATTCTATTGCCCTACCCTTGAACCAAGCCCCACTTCCCGTTTTCTAGAGGTTAATTGGAGTTGAGTCTCAGGTCCTTTAGTGCCCAGGCTGGCACTGAACCTTAATCCTCAGATCTCAGACTCCTGAATAGCTGGGATTACAGGCATGAGCCACTGAGCCTGGCACATTACAATTTCTTTTTTTTTTTTTTTTGCCAATCCTGGGCTTGAACTCAGGGCCTGAGCACTGTCCTTGGACTTTCTCAAGGCTAGAGCTCTACCACTTGAGCTTCAGCACCACTTCCAGCTTTTTTCTATGTATGTGGTACCAAGGAATCGAACCCAGGTCTTCATGCATGCTAGGCAAGCACTTTAACCACTAGGCCAAAATCCCGGCCCTACAATTTCTTATACTAAATCTCTATCTCTTTTTCTCTGTCTCCTCTTTATTCCTGTTTTTTTTTCTATGAACAAACTTGACTAATTATGTATATATAATTTGTTTGTCAATATCTGAATTTAGAAAGATTCTTTGGATTCGTGATAGAAGCAACCAAGTCATAACTTGGTATTTGTAAAGGGGAAAACTAAGAAAAGAATGAAGGAAGAAAGCTAAGACATTTTCTGATTGTAATGTCTTTCTTGACAGGTTTTGTTTTCCCATTCCTAATGAAAGGCCTTAGAATGTATAACTGTGCTGGAGAAATAATATGGCTACATTTATTCTTTTGTCTCTAAGGTTAATTTAAAAGAATGGTTTTCTGGGGGTATTAAGATTATTAAGAATTCTAAATGATATATAGATATAAAACTGAGATCCTTCGGTGAATTTTGTGGTATCATATAATTATTGGATATTTATTAGAACACATGTAATATGAGAAATTATATATAACTAGTAGCCTCATCTTTAATCCTATCAAGTATTGTTCTCTTCAATATTTTCAGCTTTAAAAAAGATGTACAATTTGTTATCATGCTCCCAAATTTTATGAAATTATTTTATCTTTGATTTTCTCTGAATATAGCCACTCACATTTGGAATTATCTTTCATTGTCATTTCTCTTTGTTCTTGGAGCTATAATTTCTATGGATTAATTCTCAGTTGCATGTCAAAAAGCACATTTTATAAGACTGGTTACATTTTTTCCCAGTCCTGAAGACTGAACTCAGAGCCTGAGCACTGTCCTTGGGCTTTCCTCAAGGTTAATGCTCTACCACTTGAGCCACAGCACCAGTCCTGGCTTTTCTTTTTTTTTCCATATATTTTTTTATTTTAATTAATACAAGAGTTACATTACATTCACCAGATGGAAGGTGCATTACTTCACATACACTGATACACTTTCTCATGTCTGGGTCCCAATTTCCCTCCCCCCCATCCCCACCCTCATCTTGTTTTCCCTCCTTTCCTATCCAATTTCAAATAACCAAATACGCATATATCCAATGTATCAGATAACAAAGTGAAATACTGAAACAATATGAGATAACCAAGGGACAGCCAAAGAGATGATAGATAACATAGTACATTAAGGACAACAATCTCATTATATGGCTTTTGTTTGTATATCCTAGAGGTCCTTTCATTTAGCGTCATACTGTATGGCCTTATGTTTCTAGGTTTTGCTCTATTACAAATCTCTGCTAGAAGAGACCAAGGTTTCTACTGATTATAGCAAATGAGGAAAACCATTGAGCCTATGTTCCTTGGAGTCTTGCATACTTCACTTAATATGATTTTTTTCTAAGTATTTCCATTTCCTTACAAATGGGGAGATGTCTTTCTTTCTGACAGCAGCACAGAATTCCATTGTGTATAAATACCACACCTTGTTGATCCACTCATCAACTGAGGGACATCTAGGCCTGGCTTTTCTATATATGTGGTACCAAGGAATTGAACCCAAGTCTCCATGCATGCTAGGCAAGCACTTTACCACTTGGCCAAACTCCCAGCCCTTGATTACTATTTTAGGCTCAATTTTCTCCCTCCACACTCCAACATAGCTTTTTCTTCACTTTACAACCTAGTTTCCAGTTAGTTACTATTAGTACCAAGGCCATTTTTTTCTTTTTCTTTTCCTTTAAGAGAGAGTAAAATACTATTCATGATTTTGGTCAGTCTTCCAGAAAGGAGTTTGGGGTTTGGATTAGTTTAGAGCATAACATTTGGAACACATGTTGTCTTTTTTTTCATATATTTTTTATTGTAATTAATAGAAGGGTTACATGATATTTGCCAGAAAGATGGTGCACTAATTCCCATACATTGATACCCTTTCACATGTCTTCGTCCCCATTTCCCTTCCCCCCACCCACACCCCTCATCTTGTTTTCCCCGTTCCCTATCCAATTTCAAATAACCAAATACAAATATATCCAATATATCAGGTAACAAAGTGAGATACTGTAACAATAGGAGATAACCAAGGAACAGCAAAAGAGATGAGAGATAACATAGTACCTTAAGAACAACAATCATTCATTATATGGCTTATGCTTCTATATCCTATGTTGTCTTTTATGCATCTCTTTTTCATCAAATATTTTCAAAGAGAAAATGAAAAGCCCATCTTTAATGTAATTTATTTTAAGGAATGGACATGGAAAAGACAAATTAAAAAATTAAAAATGTTTCCTGCTCCTTATTCCTTTTATAAATTTATTTATTGCTATTTCAAAGTGTTGCATAGAAGGGTTACAGTTACATAAGTAGAGGAATAAAAACATTTCCTTTTGAAAACTGCCACCCCTGCCCTCTTTTTCTTGAGTTTTTTCCTTCTGACCCCCCCCCACATGTTGTGTAGCTCCTTTTCAACCCAGTGCCTAGTGAATGTCACTGGTTCATTTGTTCACCCTTTGTCCCATTGTGTTGCCTCTCCTTGCTCTCTAAAAGACAGATAAACACACAAACAAGACAAAATGAAATGAAAACAAAAACAGCAACAAAGGGAAAACACCATTTCAATATATGATACTCTGTCATTTCCTCTCTGGTTGTAAGAGGACACCTTGTCAGCTTCATTTCTTGGCATGCAATACAAGATTTGAAGTAAGATTCTTTTTGATTCAACTCATTTCATTTATAAGAAATCTGAGGGAAAAAATCTTTATTTGAATAACTTTAAAAATGTGACTTCATGGTTTTTTTAACCAAGAAATTCTGTTTGCGTCACTCTGAGACTTAGCTAAGAACAAATCAGACTTTCTTTATATTTTTTATGGTTAAAACAATAAGTAAATAATAAATTGGAGGAATTTACCAATGTATTTGATACATCAAAATTCATTTTGTTTTTTATACAATGTGCAAATTAGTGAATATTTGTCAACACCCAGACAGCAATTGTCAAAGAATAATATTTTCAAAGACAATATCCTTTTCTCTGCTAAAATATCTGGCTTTGTTTGGACAACAAAGATGTTGAATTGAACAGAAAATTTGAATTTCCCGTAAAGGGATATGACTTGAGCAATCAAAATAGTCTGTTTATATGAGCCTTTTCAGTCACAGGGCTTGCCCTATGGGCCTGGTTGTTGTTCCTGAGCTCTTTTGCTCAAAGGTACTGCTCTACCACTTGGACCCACAGAACAACTTCTTGGTGGTTAATCAGAGATAAGAGGCTTATGGACTTTTCTTCCCTGAGCTGGCTTTCAATTGTGATCCTCAGCTCTCAGCCTCCTGCTTTACAGACATGAGGCAATATTGCCTCATTTATGAGCCTAATTTTAAGAAATTATTTGGATGCATATTTTTTGTTTTCTTTCATCAAACCTACACTATTCATGATTTATTACCTCATTCAATAAACATACCTCTTGAACGAGTTTACCAAAACAATTCATGACACAAAATTCACTGCAGTGGCAGTTAAGATATTCCTTTTTAAAAAAATCATTGTTGATTTTCTCATACTGCCCGAGTAACCATACTCATAGGAAATAAAATTAGGTTTGAAAATACTTTTAGTATATGCAAGTCTAAAAAGATTTTTATGCGTTTTCACATCTATATAATTTTAATAGTTTGGCAGATGTTAGTCTGCGGTCATTTATTTTTTAAATTTGATTTTTCTCTTTAAAATTTGTTTGTGAGAAGTAACTCTTCATGAAGTACTCAAGACTCTTCCATAAAGAACGCTCATTTCAGCCAGGCAGGTAATTCAAGCTGATGACCTTTGCTAATTTTGAGGTAATGATCAGGAGAATTGTATTGTGGTTCCATGTCATACTGACCCCCTCTCCCCCAAAAAAACTGTGAGACTCTTTCTCAACCTTTGGCTGGTTAATGTGGTGACCCCCGGACACTAGAGGATAAAACCTAAATCTCTGAATTAATGTTAAAAGGGGCTGACTGAGTGGCTTATTCTTTTTACTTTTTTCTCCTCTTTCTTCTTTTGCTATGCATGTACAAGGGACTTGAACTCAGGGTTGAACTCTTGCTGGGATATTTTGCTCAAGATAGTAGTTTATCAAACCTCTACTCCTGTTTTGGGATTTTTTTCTATATAATTGGAGGTAAGTTTCTCACAGACATTTTTGCTTATCTGGCTTCAGACCTGAATTCTCAGATCTCACCCTCCTGAGTGACTCAGACTACAGGAATGAGTCACAAGTGTCCTTCTCATAGCCTTGTGTTTAAACCCTATTTCTACAATAATAAGAAAAGTAATAGTAATAATGTTTGTTTTATTTGCCTCTGATTTTTTATAAAAAGTTATTTTTAAAGAACTTGTCATCGTTCCACTGTACAAAAAGAAATGTACTATAACCTGACATGTAACTATAATCCCTCTGTACATCACCTTCACATTAACATAAATAAAATATTAACTTGTCATCTTTTCATTTCTAGATTTTCTTGGTTTTAAGGTTTTATGCTAATACTTTCAGGCAAAACAATATATCATTTCATTGTGTGAATGTTAAAAATGGGGTGAGAGTCACATGATTTTCTACAAAAATGTAACTAACCAGTTCTTACTCTATTTTCTTGAAAAGGTTAGATATGAGGGAGTTATAGTATAGGAGGAGTAGAACAGTGGGAAGTTCTTACTATTTAACACTATCTAATTAAAGGAACCATGGCTCCTGTGAGAAATGCTTTACTTTAGTGCAGAGATGAAGAATATATAAAATGGGCCCCTCAAATCTTAATATTCCATAAGTTAAAGAGGTATTTTAAAATGTATTTGAAATTGGAGGGATGTAGAGGCCAACCTGAGTGAGCACCCAATTGCCACAGCTGGAATAATTTGTTCACTTAAATGAACTACAGTATTGTACAATAAAGGAAATAAACATGAGCCTACACTGGTTTAACTAAAATATTAAATGAGTAAAATTATGAATACATAAAGGAGAATAGACTAACTTCCTATGTATAATGTGTGTAAATACCTTCTCTTTCAGAAGATCAAATTTAATTTGACTTCGTCAAACAAGAACTTGCCTTAATGAAATGACAGAATGGAAAAATTATAATATAGAAACTGATTCACACTACCTATGACAAATGATCAAGGCTACCACTATCTGTGATGAGACATAGTAATGACATCTTCATAGTAACAACATGAGAAGATGGAAATGGTACTATATCTTTGTAATTTTACTTTCTAAACTCCATAACTTCAGTATAACTTTAGGAAAGCAACAGAAAAAAAAAAGAAATCGATGAGCCTTTTAGGAAATACCAAATAAGAAGTCTTAAAAATTTTCAAGGTTATAAAGAAAAACAAGCAAAGGCTGAGAAACTGCCACAGACAAATGTAAATTGAAGAGACTAAATGCACTGTGGGGTCTTCAAGCAACAAAAGGATATTTATGAGAAAAGTATGAATTCTAAATGAATCTTGAAAGATGAGAAATTGTTATGTAATATGTTAACAATAAAAATAAAATATCACATTAAAAAAGTAAAATATGAAGAATTCTTCAAAAGATTAGCCTTCAAGATACATAGTCTGCACAAGTCATAATTGTCACTTGTAGCTAGATCTTAGTTGTTGCTCTTCTAAATTCAACAACAAATAAAAAGAATAATGTAATTTCTGGATAATGGACTGTTGAAAATGAAATGTGGTTTTCTAGTACATGAGTACTTTTATCACATTGAAGAAGAGATTCAGACAAAACAAACATGTCCCTGAATAAATCAGATAGCTCTTTGTATTCTCAAATTCAAGGATATGATCTATTTGAGAGAAAGAATGAGAGAAAGAGATAGAGGAGGGAGAGAGAGAACATGAGTGTTGGAATAATCTCTTCTGGAGATGATTTTGGTGCTGTAGTATCTTCCTAGCATGAAGACAGGTATTAAGAGAAAGAAGATGGGGGGAAAGTATTGGTTCCTAGAAGTAGGAAAAATGGTTTTGCTTAATGAAGCTATGGTGAAAATTCAATTAGACAGACTGTTACATCAAGCACTTAACAAAATGATTACATAGTTAGCAAGAGTTGGTATACTGACATTTTTAGAATAATTCTAAAGTGTATATGAAATTAGTTACTAGAAAAAATTTTTAGAATATCATTTTAGAAAAAAAAACATGGAATTAAATACCTGCTCTACTTGGGAATAGAAAGAATGCTTTTAGGAAAATCTTTAATGGAGATGACACTGAATAATATTAGCAGAGTAATTGGTTAGAGAAAAATCAACAGTAGAACTAGGTAGAGGCCAGATCTTATCTTTGAGAATTGGAATTATGCAAATAAGAGACAGGATTTTCTCTTATATCATATAATTCATAACAATAGCAATCATGTTTTATATCCATATTCCAATAATAAAAATAAATTAAAAAAGAAAAAGATCAGCATAACTCAAGGTGAGATCTTAGTCTGTAAAAAGCAGGTGCAATGAACTTACTGTTATTTATTGAAGGAGGATGATGCTGGAACCACAGAAGAAGAGGTTCAGGTAAAGAAAGGCCAGCAACACTCTTCAACAGATTCCCTGAGCTATTTCAGGGACATTTCTTCTTAAAATTGCAACCATTTTCATTTGAATGAGTCTTTATGGCCTGTTTTGAGAGAAATACTTCCATTGTACAATTGAGAACAAATTGCAAAAGCATTTTGAAGATTCCATCTTATGTTATAACCTTTAGGCACTGGCTAAATTTCACAGGGCCTATCTTGCCTCACCACTTGTCTCAAATGCCTGAATTGCAAGGTTGTCTAATGAATATGAGGCAACCAGGAAAATGAATTGTAGTAGCCTGAGAAATATGTAGGGGCAGTGATATCAAAGCTTTTGCTTCCTCTTCCAATTTTACAAAGGATTACTATGTATTTCTAGCAAATACTGTAACCTTTGCAAATCAGTGCAAATGTAAGAGTGATATTTGGAAATCATACTGAGTATATTCAAGTTACTTTTTCCACTCTCAAAGTTTTACATGGCCCCTTCTTGTCTGCACTGTTATTAACCTTACAGACATTCATAAATAACTCCTGGTATACATAATATGTGGTAGGCTGACTGTTTGCACAGCATGGTTCATTAGTATCACATACTGGAAGACAGCTGGAAGACAATCTGTAAAAAGGAAATCAGAACCCCCAAGTCTATTCAATACAAACTTAGAACACTGAGTGAAAAGTGGGAAAACTACACTGACTTATAAATTTTGCACCTGGAATACTTCCCCTTACTTCCTCTTTTTCATGTACTTTATAACAGCTCAGTAGATCAATTTGTCATTGACATGCGGAGCTACATTTCCCAAATGCAATAAGCCAAAGAACTGTGTACATAAGAACTGTGTACATGTATATTTTGTCTAAGGGAAATGAAAACTTAAGGACATCTTGAGTTTGATTTGGGTTTCTTTATTGCTAGTAAGATTACTAAAGACTGACTACCGCCGGATATGGTGGCTAACACCTAGCTACTCAGTAGGCTGAGATCTGAGGATTACAGTTCAAGGACACCCTGACACTAAAGTCCTTAAGGTCTTATCTCCAATTAACCACTAGAAAACAGGAAGTGCAGGAAGTAGGACTGTAGCTCAAGGGGTAGGGAGGTAGCCTTGAGTTGAAGAGCTCAGGGACAGCGCCAGTCCCATAGTTCAAGCTCCAAGACAATAAAAAAAAAGAGGCTGACTATAGGAATATCTTAATTAAACCAAATTTTGAACGTCTCTGCTTAAAATTATCTCTACAAAAAATATACATGAGATAGCTCCATGACTTTATGTTGTTTGCCTTTGCATTTATTAATATTTGTCTTTGCATATACATCACTCTGTGTGGAAGATCTACAATGTTGAAAAACAGATTAATGAATTTAGGCCTTTTAAGAAGACAGACTATTAAGAGTCCCATGGAGCTTCTTACCTCTGTAGAAGGATTCAATGTGTTACACTAACCCTCTTTGGTATTCCAGGTTGATCTGGTGAGGGATCACTAGGCTTCCATTCTATGGCATCTCTGTCTTAGGCACAATATACTACAGACACAGCTTCAGAAGGGATTCAGGTTATTGTGTCTTAAGTTTCAAATTTTATTGAAATTTTGGACATTTCTAGTAAGTGGTAAATCATTAGGTTGAAAAGTTGGGAGTAGGAGGAAACTATTTCTGTTCAAGAAGAAGCTAATCTAAAATCTAGAACATTTACCCATTTTTTCATATATTTTTATTGTAATTAATAGAAGGGTTACATGGTATTTGCCAGATAGAAGGTGCATTAATTCACATTCATTGATACCCTTTCACATGTCTTGGTCCCCATTTCCCTCCCCCCCACCCGCAACACTCATCTTGTTTTCCCCCTTCCCTATCCAATTTCAAATAACCAAATACAAATATATCCGATATACCAGGTAACTAAGTGACATACTATAACAATAGGAGATAACCAAGGGACACCAAAAGAGATGAGAGATAACATAGTACATTAAGGACAACAATCATTCATTTTATGGCTTATGTTTCTATATCCAAGACATCCTTTCATTTAGCGTCATACTATATGGCCTTTTGGATCAAGGTTTTGCTCTATTGCAAATCTCTGCTAGGAGAGCCCAAAGTTTCTACTGATTATGACAAATGAGGGAAACCATTGAGCCTAAGTTCCTTTGAGTCTGGCTTACTTCACTTAATATAATCTTTTCTAAGTCTTTCCATTTCCTAAAAAATGGGGCAATGTCATTCTTTCTGACAACAGCATAGAATTCCATTGTGTACAAATACCACATCGTGTTGATCCACTCATCAACTGAGGGACATCTAGGTTGGTTCCATATCTTTGCTATGGTAAATACTGCTGCAAAGAACATTGATGTGCTGGTGGATTTAGAATGTCCTTGTTTCTGGACAATTGGGTAAATGCCAAGGAGTGGAACTTATGTGTTATAGGGGAGTTCTATATTTAGTCTTTTGAGGAACTGCCATACTGCTTTCCATAGTGGTTGAATGAGTTTGCACTCCCACCAACAGTGTAGTAGTGATCCCTCCTGGACATAGCCTCTCCAGCATCTGTTTTTAGATTTCTTGATCCTGGCCATTCTAACTGGAGTGAGGTGGAATCTTAGTGTTGTTTTGATTTGCATTTCTTTTATGATCAGAGATGTTGAGCATTTCTTCATGTGTCTATAGGCCATTTTTGTTTATTCTTCAGAGAAGACTCTCTTTAAGTCTTTGGCCCATCTTTTAATGGGATGGTTGTTACTTTGGAGATTAGTTTTGGAGTGATTCAATTTTTGTAGCTACTGATATATTTTAGATACAAGGCCTTTGTCCATTGTATGGTTGGTGAAGATTTTCTCCTGCTCTGTAGGCTTCCTAATTATTTTACTAGCTATGTCCTTTGCCATACAAAAGCTCTGCAGTTTAATGCAGTCCCACTTATCCAGCCTTTCTCTGATTTGTTGTGATTCTTGGTCCTTATTCAGAAAGTTTAGACCTGTGCCAAGGAGGCCTAGTGTATCTCCTATTCTTTCTTGTAAAGTTTTCAGAGTGTCAGTTTTTCACCTCGAGGTCTTTGATCCATTTGGAGTTAATTCTAGTGCAGGGTGACAAAGAAGGATCAATTTTAGTTTTCTGCAGAAGCTTAACTATTTCTGCCAGCACCACTTGTTGAAGAGGCTATATTTCTTCCATTCTATTTTTTAGCTCCCTTGTCAAAGATTAGGTGCCCATAGGTCTGTGGTTCAATATCTGGGTCCTCAGTTCTATTCCATTGGTCTTCAGGCCTGTTCTTGTGCCAGTGCCAAGCTGTTTTGATGATTATAGCTATATAATAGAGTCTAAAGTTTGGTATTGAAATTCCTCCGGTGCTTTTCTTTCTGCTAAGAAGTGTTTTTGCTATACGGGGTCTTTTATTCTTCCACATGAAATTTTGGATTGCCTCTTCTATTTCTTTAAAGAATGCCATTGGGATATTGATGGGTATTGCATTGAATTTGTACATAGCCCTTGGCAAGATTGTCATTTTCATGATATTGATTCTTCCAATCCAGGAGGTTTTTCCATTTTCTCAGTTCTGCTTTAATTTCCTTTTTCAGGGTTTTAAAGTTTTCATCAAAACGGTACTTTACATTCATAGTTAAGGTAATTCTAGGTATTTTATTTTCTTTGAGGCTATTGCAGAAGGAGTTGCTTTCCTGATTATTGTCTCATTCCTCTCACTATTGGCATAGAGGAAGGCAGTTGATTTTTGAGCGTTAATTTTATACCCTGCTACCCTTCCAAAGTTGTGAATAGCCGCAAGGAGCTTGGGAGTGGAGTCTATAGGATTCTTTAAATAAAGGATCATTTCATCTGCGGAGAGGGAAAGTTTTACTTCCTCTTTCCCTATTAGGATCCCCTTTATGCTTGCTTCTTGCCTTATTGCACTGGCTAGGAATTCTAATACTATCTTAAAGAGGAGTGGAGAGACTGGGCATCCTTTTCTCATTCCTGATTTTAGAGGGAATGGCTTTAGCTTTTCGCCATTAAGTATAATACTAGGTGTGGATTTGTTCATACACAGCCTTTATTATACTGAGGAATGTTCCATGGATTCCTAGTTTCTCCAGATCTTTTAACATAAAAAGGTGTTGGATCTTGTCAAATGCCTTTTCTCCATCTATTGAGACAATCATGTGATTTTTGTCCCTGCTCCTGTTGATGTGTTGAATTATATTAATTGATTTGCGTATGTTGAACCAGCTTTGCCTCCCTGTGATGAAACCTGTTTGATCATAGTGTATAATTTTTTGATGAGTTGTTGTAGACAGTCGCCCAGCATTTTGTTGAGAAGTTTTACATCGATGTTCATCCAAGAAATAGGTCTATAGTACTCTTTCTTTGATGAATCTCTGTCTGGTTTGGGGATGAGGGTTATACTGGCTTCATGGAATGAGTTTGGTAATGAACCTTCATTTTCAATTTCGTTGAAGAGCTTAAGGAGTATTGGTGTGAGCTCTGCTTTGAAGACTTTATAGAATTCAACTGTGAATCCATCTGGCCCTGGGCTTTTCTTAGGTGGAAGTTCCCTTATTGCCATTTCTATTTCAGTGCTTGAAATAGTCCTGGTTAGTTTGCGTTGTTCTTCCTGGTTCAGTGTGGGTATGTTAATATTGGCTAGGAATTCATCCATTTCTTCTAGATTCTCAAATTTGTTGGCGTAAAGTTTTGAGAAGTATTCCCTCATGATACTTTGGGTCTTGGTAATTTCTGTCATGATATTACCATTTTTGTCTGTAATTTTGTTTATTTCAGTATGCTTTCTTCTTTTTTTGGTAAGATTTACTAAGGGTTTGTCAGTTTTGTTAATTCTTTGAAAGAACCAACTCCTTGTTTTGTTGATTCTTTCTATTGTTTTTTTTGGATTCCAATTCATTTCATTCTGCTTTGATTTTAATAATTTGCTTCTTTCTAGTGGGATTAGGGTTGGTTTGTTGCCCTTTTTCCAGGAGCTTAAGGTGACTCATTAAATTGTTGGTTTGTGATTTTTCCAATTTGTTATTGTAGGCACTCAGAGCTATAAATTTTCCTCTGATGACTGCCTTTGCCGTGACCTTTTAAGTTGGCTGACAATAGATGTTAGCTCTTTTAGATTGTTTTGTACACTTACATACAAATCTAATACAATCACAGACCACCAATTTATGACCAAAACAATAAGCCCCTCAACTCAATCTCTATTGTATTTAAATCTCTCTGGACCTAGAGTATAATTGAACACCTAGATACACAGCATTGCTCAACAACCATCAAATATAGATCCATGTATTATAAGAGTTGAAGGATTAACAGAGGACAAGAGATAGAAAAATAATATGAAAGACGACAAGGTAGGTAGGAAAGAATAATACAGGAGTGTAAGAATCTTATAGTAATGAAATAAAGGTATCGTGTAAGGATAACTGACCTATGGTGATAGACAGGTAGAATATTTGTGTAGAAAATTTAGATGAACTTAGATAAAACTTATCAAAATAAGAAGAGTAATGAGAAGAATATATAGAGAAAAGAGGGAGGTAGATATAGGAGATTTCAATGATACAAATTTTGAAAAGAAAAAAAGAAACAAAACAGCAACAAAATAAAAGAAAACAGAACAGACACACACACACACACACAAAACAAAAACAAAAACAAAAATTTTATTTAAAAAAAGAAAAAGAAAAATAAAAGAAAAGTTGGGGGGAGATTCCTCCTGTTCTGAGTTCTTACCCAGGAGATACTAGGGTTGAGAATCAGGAGTTTAAAAAGCAGGTTACTGTATCAATATGGATATAGTTTTTATTCAGACTGTACCCAGATCTTTCACTGTGTTTCTAGGAACGACCACAGTGACAACAGGATTGTGGGAAAAGACAGATGAAAAAAGAATAAAAGAAAAAAAAGTAATGAATCATAACATTAGAAAAAAAGGTGTAGGTTAAATGGCAAAGAGAAAAATAAGAACATCTAAAAATGCAAATGAAATGGCGTTGAAAGAAAAAGAAAAAAAAAACTATTCTTCAGGGTTTTTTTTGGGGGGGGCAGGATAGGAAACTTTTGTCTCCACTAAATTCAGGATGTAAACACTTCACAAAGTCTTTTTCTCTTGTGATTTGGCTTTGGGGTTTTTTGGATCAGATTGCTTGTTTGGAAGAACAAAGCTGAAAGTTTCGAGGGTGGCTTTGTTTATCAGGTCTGAGGCCGGCACAGGGGAAGGAATTCAGCAGCACTGGGGCTGTATTTTTGACTAAGGGTTTTCTGGGAAATCCTTTGCCGGTAAGAAAGATGGCACTGTCAGCAACACCTCTCAGGCTCCAATTGCTTTGGCTGGGACTTTGCCATCAGTCAAGATGGCGCTGCTCTCAGCTGGAGGGGGAAGGGCTCCCTCCCAATGCTGTTCGTGAGCAGAAGTGGAAACTTCTCCTCAGAGGTACTCACAAATTGCTGGATTCTCCGGTTCCATGAAGCTGGCAGGTCAGTGCACGGCCGGCTGTCGGCTCTGACCTTGCGCAGGCTCTGTGTGGCTCTGTCTGCAGCTGGCAGGTCTGCGCTGCTGTGGAGCGCTGTCTCTGCTCTGATTCAGAAGATCTTCTGTCTCCCAGGCTGCTCCGCGGCAGAGCTCCAGGCTCTCTTCTCGAGCAGGTATCCTGCCTTTTTTTCCTCTCTGCCTGAGTTCTCTGTGGTCCTAAAGTTTACTTAGGATCAATTTCTGGTAGAGGATTGTCTCCTGCACTGCCAATATATGAATCTTCGCAGGAGCTCAGTATGTCTCACCCTGAACCGCCGCCATCTTTCGCCGATCCCGGGTCTAAAACATTTACTCTTAAACTCTAAAATTCCCACGTGATTTTCATCCAAGGACCACCATCACTGAATATTTGGAAATGAGATATGTAGAAGAAACCGAGATAATAAAACAAACTCACATGTTTCTGGGGATTACTGATTTTCAGATGGAATCTTATACTACAAATGTTTCCTTTGCATTTTTTATAGAATTTAAGACCATTTTAAAACACTTTTCTCATTTTTACTCATCAATATATCTAACGTTTTCACATCATAAAGATGAAATATTTCAGAGTCAAAGAACCCAAAACAATCTAATTGAAATTTTCCAAAGATTTTTGCAAAGATTTTTTTATGTGTTTTATCAATTTTTGTTACAAATGGGAAAAAACTCTAAAATTAAACTAGTGGTACAATTCCTATGGAGCTGTTGCTTTTAATTTACCAGCCTTCCACAGTTCCTTAGGACTGATTGAGCTGCTTCTTGTTTGATTTGATTGTACACATTGTTAGTTTAGTATAGCTATAGCTATGAAAAATTATTAATAAATCTTCTTTCTATGTGCACATATGTATATATACACATATATATCCATTTTGTACTAAAATAATAAATTTACTTTTACAACTTAATTCAGAAGTGCAGGTTTATATTGTGTACTTAAAATATATTGTGTACTTAACTATAATAAAATATAAATACTAGGGGATATAGAATGGTATTCATGGCAAAACTTCTGTATATATTGAAACAAGTTATGTATGTGAGTCAAGGTTTTCATGAAAAACTCCATACTATATAAAAGAGACTTGTAATATTGCTTTTCCTTTCCCTTTCTGTTGACTTAAAGTCAGCTTTAAGTATCTGTTGCACCTTGGTGTCATAGAGCAGCACTATGACCATTTGTTTTGTTCTTCTCAGCATATTACACCAATTATCTCACCTTGTGAAATGTGACATGTTTGACAGATATATTAGGACATATTATCTTTCATGTTTTCACTGTGACTGAAATGTCCTGAGCTCAACATGGGTTCATCTTCAAAATACTTCTTTAATTCCAGACTACAATACCCCTATATTTCATAATACTTCATAGTTAAGTGTACCTCTGTCTTCCAGCAAGATTCAATAAGTATTTGCTGCTACTGACTGTTGCTGAAAAGCAATGTCTAAGTATTTCATAAAACTTGTATACTGATACTGTTTGGAAGGTTTTACTATATTATATATGCTGGATGGCTATTTATTGTTTATAGATACCCAGGGCTGGAAGTGAATGGAGAACTTCTTAGAGTTTTTAAACAATTCTTGTCTCTGCTTCTAGGTAGTACCACAAAGATTTTCAAATTATGAAGTGTTAAAGATAATTAGTGAGGCCTTGTTTGGCGGAAAATGGCAGGGGTTCAGTGTGAGACTTTCTGAGCTCTCGCCAAGATACTCTTCTAGCATTGTAGGGGGAAGTTCATACCCAAGGATTTATCCTAAGGTTTAGCACCACAGAGATCTAAGTCAGAGACGAGAAAGGCAGGAAACTGGCGCAAGAAGACAGCCTGGGGTGGTGCCAGCCACTCAGAGTGGCCGCGGGGACAAAGCCTCCCTCCATATCCTGAGCACGCAATGCTTTTCAGAAGCACAGACCTGCCACAGACAGAGCCAGACAGAGCCTGCACGAGTACAGAGCACTCACCCGTCCGTGGTACGGACTTGCCAGCTTCATGGAACCAGAAAATCCAGCAACTTGTGAGTAACTCCATGGAGACATTTCCACTTCTGCTCATGGAATGGCATTGGGAAAGAATCCCCTTCTCCACCAGCTGACAGTAGCGCCATCTTGACTGCTGGCAAACACGCTGCCATATCAACTAGAACCTGAGAAGTGGTGCTGGCAGTGCCATCTTTCAAAAGTTTTCCCACAGGCAATTTAGCCGGCTGTCTATCTCCTGCATTAGCAGAAGACCCTCCTCCTGGGTGGAGCTGCACTCCTGATAAAGAAAGCCATTGGCTGCTCCATCAGCTTTTTTTTCTTTCTAATCAAGCAAACTGATTGGAAAAACTGCAAAGTGAAATCGCAGGAGAAAAAGACTTCTTAAAGTATTTGGATCCCGAATTTAGTGGAAACACAAGTTTCCCAGCCTGCCCCCCCCCAAAAAAACAAATTGAAGAACACCCCCCCATTTTTTTTACTAAATTTCTCATTTGCAATTTTATGTGTTCTTATGGGGTTTTTTTTTGCCATTTTACCTCCAGCCTTTTTTTTTAATGTTATGATTTTCTTTCCATTTAATTTCTTCTTCACTTTCCATCATTCCTAGAAACATAGTGACAGCACTGGGTACAGACTGGATACAAATTATACATTTATTGATCCAGTCACCTGCTTTTTAATCTGTTGGTTCTTAACTCTAGTATTTCTTGTTTAAGAACTCACAATTGTGTGGGTGATTGGTGTTGGTGTTACATTTGTCTGTAAGTGTGCAAAGAGAGAAAGAGTGATAATACCAGTCTAAAATTGTGAACTTCTTTTCCTGGCCAGCTAAAGAGCTCTAGGTTGGTTATATCTTAAAAATTGTAACCTTGTGCAGTATTAGTCTAGCTCCCATTTTCAAAATGGCAGACAAAGATCACATAACCATCTTAACTATCTACACATCTAATCTCAGAGCACCAAGCTTCATCAAGCAAGCTTTACTTTCACTAAAGACACACATAGATGGAAACACAGTGATTGTTGGTGACTTTAACATACCACTCTCATCTATGGACAGATCAACCAGGCAAAAACCCAACACAGAAAACTCAGAATTGAACAACTGTATAGATCAACTAGATCTAACAGACATCTGCAGATTATCCCACCAAGCAACATCACAATATACACTTTTTCCTGCAGCACATGGAATATTTTCCAAAATAGACCAAATTTTAGGGCATAAAAAAGCGTGAACAGATTCAGAAACACTGAAATCATTCCCTGCATTCTCTCAGGCCTCAAGGGCATCAAATTGAAATGGAACACCAATCTCCACCAATGAAAACCCTGTAACTAATGGAGATGGAACAACACATTGTGGAACCTCCAATGGGTTATCAAAGAGATGAGACCTGGAATTCAACAGTTTATGAAATTTACCAAAAAGGAGCACACAAAATACCAGCTCATTTCAAACACAGCAAAGGTAGTACTCAGAGGAAAATTTATAGCTCTGAGTGCTTACATTGACAAATTGGAAAAATCGCAAACCAACAATTTAATATTTCACCTTAACTCTTGGAAAAAGAGCAAGAAACCAACCCCAATCCCAGCAAAAGGAAAAAAATTTATTAAAATCAAAGAAGAACTAAATGAATTGGAGTCCAAAAATTATAGAATCAACAAAACAAAAGGTTGGTTCTTTGAAAAACTTAACAAAATTGACAGACACTTAGCAAATCTTACCGAGAAAAAGGGAGTACACACAAATAAATAAAATCACAGATGAGAATGGCAATATCACAACAGAAATTACCAAGATTCAGAGCATCATAGGGAATACTTTTCAAACATATATGACAACAAATTTGAGAATCTAGAAGAAATGGATGAATTCCTAGCCAATATTAAAATACCCACACTGAACAATGAAGACCTAATCCAAATAAACAGACCTATTTCAAGCACTGAAATAGAAATGGCAATAAGAGACCTCTAAAATCGGGAAGGAAACAAGGATGGCCACTCTCTCCACTCCCCTTTAACATAATATTAGAATTCCTAGCCAGGCCACAATCAAGAAATCTAGTAACAACAGACGCTGGCAGATATGTGGCCTGCAGGGATCACTACTACACTGTTGGTGGGAGTGCAAACTCGACCTTAATGTATTATGTTATCTCTCATCTCTTTTGCTGTCCCATGGTTATATCCTATTGTTACAGTATTTTACCTTCTTATCTGATACATAGTATATATTTTTATTTGGTTATTTGAAATAGAATAGGAAAGAGGGGCAAACAAGATGAAGGGAGGAGGTGGGGGGAGGGAAATAGGGACCAAGATATGAGAAAGTATATCAATGTTTGTGAAGTAATGCAACTTCTCTCTGGTAAATATAATGCAACCTTTCTATTAATTACAGTTAAAATATTTGAAAAAAATGAAATATAGAGCAACGCTGTGATCCAGCAATCCTATTCCTAGGCATCTAATCAAGTCTCCACAACTAAGGCCTTATTAAAGCTACCAGCACAATCATCTTCATTGAAGCATTATTTACAAGAGCTAAGACATGGAACCAACCCAGATTTCCCTTAGTATATGAATGGATTAATTATATTTTAATATCTTTATGTAGCATTATATACATCATACATAGTATCACTATATCATATATAGTGTATCACATATAGTATCAGTATGAATATCATTACACAAATTAGTTTATAAATACACTGCCTCTGGATCAGTTCTACTCCTTTTATCATTCTCCCCCATCCCTTCCAAGCCAAAACTTAGTTTTCTTAGTAGTATAGGATACATATGAAATAGCTTGATAACATTCTTCCTGTTCTTATCTTTGCTGGTATAACTTTCCCCAATCTCCCTTTTCCTGGAATTCATTTAGTTTTTCTTTGGAAATACATTCTGTGAATTCTCCCTGCAAATACTGCACTATACACACATACAACCCCGCAATGTGTTGTCTTGCTTTATAAATTTAATGCAATATCCATTAAAATCTCAATGTCATTCTTTACTGAGATAGAGACAAGGATCCAAAATTTCACATGAACCATAAAAGGCCCAGAATTGCAAAAGCAATTCTAGGAGAGAAAGTTAGTGTTGGAGATATTGTAATTGCAGATTCAAACTCTACTACGGAGCTTTAGTAACAAAAAGAACTTCACTTAAAAGCAAGCTCAAGTACCAATGGAACAAAATAGAAGACCCAGAAATAAACATTGAAAACTACAGCTACCTAATGTTCTATGAAAAACACAGAAGACTGTCTCTTTGCGAATGGTGCTTGAGAAAACTGGATATCCACACACACAAAACTGAAACTGGATCCCTATCTGTCATTCTGCATATGAATTCAAAATAGATCAAACACCTTGATTTAAGACCTGAAACCAGAAGACTACTATAGGAGTTGTTGGACAAACATTAGAACTTCTTGGCATAAAAAGAAACTTACTGAGCAAAGTTCTAAGGGCTCAGCAAATCAAAGAAATATTTTACAAATGGCATTGCATTAAAAAGGCTGCTGTTTCTACATAGTAAAGTACATATTTAACATGCTAAAAAGATAGCCTCAAACTTTCCTTCAAAAGTAATTTACTGGGGCCGGGAGTTTGGCCTAGTGGTTAAAGTGCTTGCCTAGCATGCATGAAGACCCGGGTTCGATTCCTCGGTACCACATACATAGAAAAAAGCCAGAAGTGGTGCTGAGGCTCAAGTGGTAGAGCTCTAGCCTTGAGAAAGTCCAAGGACAGTGCTCAGGCCCTGAGCTCAAGCCCAGGACTGGCAAAAAAAAAGTAATTTACTCTCTAAAGATATCTAAGCCTTTAGTCTTCTCACCTACATTTATTTCATATGTGCTCCAATATCATACAGCAGGAAATAATAATTCAGGTTACATTCTCTAACAGAATTTAGTTGTTCTTTGATGAAATAATTAATCATTTACACATGACATTTTCTTTGCAAGGCATTTGACAAATATTAATTAAATATCATAACTGTCCTCTAGGTAGCTTTTCAATAATTTTTTTCATAGAGTCAAAGCTATCCTTCTTTCAGGAATCAGAGGCTTATAGATAGTACTTCTGTATAACTCAGGTCCTCCTGCTACAAAGCCCTCAGGACCTAAACAACATCCTGTGCTATTAAATTTCATTTGTCTACATCCCCAAATTTAAACTCTCAATGCAGCAGTATTCACTGAAACTCACTGAAGTATTCACTTAAACTCAATACTGTCTAACTTGCTATAAGATATTATACTATATTAAGACTAAAACAATATAGTGAGTCTGTGTGTATCTCTAATATCAGGGGTAAGTAGCTGATATACTATGACAGAAAATGTAAGAGATGTCTGTGTAACAGTCCTAGGACTTGAACTTGGGGCTGTGAGATTTTCTAGAGTTCAAGGCTAGTGTGTTTTACTACTTCAGCCACAGCTCCACTTCTAGGTTGATTTTTTGATAGTTAATTGGAGGTAAGAGTATTATGGGCTCTCCTGCCCAGGATGAATTTGAAACATAATCCTCTGCTCTCAGACTCAAGAGTATTTCGGATTACAGTTATGATCCATGGGTACATGGCTGAGGGTATTTATTTAATAATAAAACAGTTCAAAGGTCTTAAAAATTAGTCTGAGATATATTTAATTCAAATATGCATGTTGTTTTTAACAGTCCACATTATAAATGGAGAGCTCTAAACAATGTGGACAAAGCTATCCAGATATTGCAATTGTCCAGAAATTCCTACAAGAAATGAGCTGAAGAAATGATTTACCAGAGATCGGCGGAAGATGGTGGCGGTTCAATGTGAGACTTACTGAGCTCCCACCAAGATTCAAGTTCTGACAGCATAAGGGATCGTTCTTTACCAAAAATTGATCCTAAGTAACCTTTAGCGCCACAGAGATTTCAGTCAGAGAGGAAAAAGACAGAATACAAGCGCGAGAAGACAGCGTGGAGCCCCGCCAGCCAAGGAGCAGACAGGGCTTCTCGGCAGCACAGATCTGCTGGCTACAGAGAGAACCACACAGAAGCTGCGCGAGCCCAGAGCCAAACCTGGCCAAATCACAAGAGAAAAAAACTTTGTGAAGTGTTTGGATCCTGAATTTAGTGGAGACACAAGTTTCCTATCCTTCCCCCTGCCAAAAAAAAAAACAGAAGAATACCTTTTTTTGTTGTTCTTCTACTCCTTTTCATTTGCATTTTTAGGTGTTCTTATTTTCTCTTTGCAATTTTACCTGCATCTTTTTTTGTAATGTTATGATTCACTACTTTTTAAATTTTTTTCTCCTCTCTTTTCCTGCATTCCTTCTGTCACTGTGGTCATTCCTAGAAATACAGAGACAGCTCTGGGTACATTCTGAATAAAAATGATATTTATATTGATGCAGTCGCCTGCTTTTAAACTCCCGGTTCTCAATCCTAGTAACTCTTGGGTAAGAACTCACAATAGTGAGGAATCTCCCCAACCTTTTCTTTGTGTGTGTGTGTGTGTGTATGTCTGTGTGTATGTATGTTCTGTTTTCTTTTATTTTGTTGTTTTGTTTCTTTTTTCTTTTTAAAATTTGTATCATTGAAATCTCCTATATCTACCTCACTCTTTTCTCTATATACTCTTCTTATTACTCTTCTTATTCTCATAAGCTGTATCTTAGTTCATCTAAACTTTGTACTCAAATATTCTACCTGCCTATCACCTTAGGTCAGTTATCCTTACACGATACCTTTACTTCATTACTATAATGATCTTACATTCCTGCATTTTCTCTTGTTATCTTTCATATTATTTTTCTATGTCTTGTCCTCTGCTCATCCTTCAACTCTTATAATGCATGGATCTACATTTGATGGTTGTTGAGCAATGTTGTGTATCGAGGTGTCCAACTATACTCTAGGTCCAGAGAGACTTAAATACAATAGAGATTGGATTGGAGGGGCTTATCATTTTGGTCAGAAATCGATAATCTGCAGTTGTATTAGATTTGTATGTAAATGCACAAAAAGAGAGTGAAAATACCAATCTAAAAGTGCGAACATCTATTGTCAGCCAACTAAAAAGGTTTAGGTTGGTCATATCTGAAGAATTATAATCTTATTTAGTGTTAATCTTGCTCCTATTTTCAAATGGGCAAACAAGAAATTCAAGAAAAATGGCAAATCAAGGAATAGCATCTCCCACCCAACATAAACAGGCAATGGAGGAGTCAGTGGTAAATCTAGAGGAGAGTCTTCCAAGTGCTATACAAATGCAATTGATAAACATCATTAATGAAAAGTGTGAAAACATAAAGAAAGAGATGAGGGAGAAAGCCATAGCAAAACAAGGGGAAACCATAAATTTGGTGATATGTGAAAAAGGGGAAGCCATAAAGGAGGCCATAATAAAGGTTTTTTTCATATATTTTATTGTAATAAATAGAAGGGTTACATGATATTTGCCAGAGAGATGGTGCATTAATTCCCAGACATTGATACACTTTCGCATGTCTTGGTCCCCATTTCCCTCCCCCCACCCCCACCCCTCATCTTGTTTTCCCCCCTTCCCTATCCAATTTCAAATAACCAAATACAGATATATCCGATATATCACATAACAAGTGAGATACTGTAACAGTATGAGAGTAACCAAGGGACAGCAAAAGAGATGAGAGATAACATAGTACATTAAGAAAAACAATCATTCATTCTATGGCTTCTGTTTCTATATCCTAGAGATCCTTACATTTAGCGTCCTACTATATGGCCTTTTATATCAAGGTTATGCTCTATTGCAAATCTCTGCTAGGAGAGGCCATGGTTTCTACTGATTATGACAAATGAGGGAAACCATTGAGCCTAAGTTCCTTTGAGTCTGGCTTACTTCACTTAATATGACTTTTTCTAAGTCTTTCCATTTCCTAACAAATGGGGCAATGTCATTCTTTCTGAGAGCAGCATAGAATTCCACTGTGTACAAATACCACATCTTGTTGATCCACTCGTCAACTGAGGGACATCTAGGTTGGTTCCATATCTTTGCTATGGTAAATACTGCTGCAATGAACATCGTTGTGCTGGTGGATTTAGTATGTCCTTGTTTCTGGATAATTGGGTAAATGCCTAGTAGTGGAATTTCTGGGTCATAGGGGAGATCTATGTTTAGTATTTTGAGGAATTGCCATACTGCTTTCCATAGTGGTTGAACAAGTTTGCACTCCCACCAAGAGTGTAGTAGTGATCCCTCCTGGACACATCCCCTCCAGCATCTGTTGTTACTAGTTTTCTTGATCCTGGCCATTCTAACTGGAGTGAGCTGTTCTTTCTGCTAAGAAGTGTATTTGCTACACAGGGTCTTTTATTATTCCATATGAAATTTTGGATTGCCTCTTCTATATCTTTAAAGAATGACATTGGGATGTTGACAGGTATTGCATTGAATTTGTACATAGCCCTTGGCAACATTGTCATTTTCACGATATTGATTCTTCCAATCCAGGAGCATGGGACGTTTTTCCATTTCCTCAGTTCTGCTTAATTTCCTTTTTCAGGATTTTAAAGTTTTCATCAAAAAGGTCCTTTACATTCTTCGTTAAGGTAATTCCTAGGTATTTTATTTTCTTTGAGGCTATTGCAGAAGGAGTTGCTTTCCTGATTGTTGCCTCATTCCTCTCACTGTTGGCGTACAGGAAGGCAGTTGATTTTTGAGGGTTAATTTTATACCCTGCTACCATTCCAAAGTTTTGAATCGCCTCAAGGAGCTTGGGAGTGGAGTCTATAGGATTCTTTCAATACAGGATCATATCGTCTGCAAAGAGGGAAAGTTTTACTTCCTCTTTCCCTATTAGGATCCCTATTATGCTTGCTTCTTGCCTCATTGCACTGGCTAGAAATTCTAATACTATCTTAAAGAGGAGTGGAGAGACTGGGCATCCTTTTCTCATTCTTGATTTTAGAGGGAATGGCTTTAGCTTTTCGCCATTAAGTATAATACTAGCTGTGGGTTTGGCATACACAGCCGTTATTTTATTGAGGAATGTTCCATGGATTCCTAGTTTCTCCAGAGCTTTTAACCTACAGGGGTGTTGGATCTTGTCAAATGCCTTTTCTGCATCTATCGAGACAATCATGTGATTTTTGTCCTTGCTCCTGTTGATGTGTTGAATTATATTAATTGATTTGCGTATGTTGAACCAGCTTTGCCTCCCTATGATGAAACCTGTTTGATCATAGTGTATAATTTTTTTGATGAGTTGTTGTAGACGGTTACCCAGCATTTTGCTGAGAAGTTTTTCATCGATGTTCATCAAAGAAATAGGTCTATAGTTCTCTTTCTTTGATGACTCTCTGTCTGGTTTGGGGATGAGGGTTATACTGGCTTCATGGAATGAGTTTGGTAATGAACCTTCATTTTCAATTTCATTGAAGAACTTGAGGAGTATTGGTGTGAGCTCAGCTTTGAAGACCTTATAGAATTCAGCTGTGAATCTGTCTGGCCCTGGGCTTTTCTTAGGTGGAAGTTCCCTTATTGCCATTTCTATTTCAGTGCTTGAAGTAAGCCTGTTTAGTTGGGTTAGTTCTTCCTGATTCAGTGTGGGTATGTTGATATTGGGTAGGAATTCATCCATTTCTTGTAGATTCTCAAATCTGTTGGCGAAAAGGTTTGAGACGTATTCCCTCATGATATTCAGGATTTTGGTAATTTCTGTCGTGATATTATCATTTTCTTCTGTGATTTTGTTTATTTCCATATGCTCTCTTCTTTTTTTGGTAGGATTTGATAAGGGTGACACATTAAATTGTTTTTTTTGCGATTTTTCCAATTTGTTATTGTAGGCACTCAGAGCTATAAATTTTCCTCTGATGACTGCCTTTGCCATGACCCAAAGGAGCTGGTATTTTGTGTGCTCGTTTTTGTTAAATTTCATAAGCTGTTGGATTTCTGTTCTGATCTCTTGCATGACCCATTGGTGATTCAACAATGTGTTGTTCAATCACCATGAGTTACAGGGTTGTTGTTGGTGGAGATGTGTGTTCAGTTCCAATTTGATTCCCCTGTGGTCTGAGAGAGTGCAGGGAATAATTTCGGTGTCTCTGAATCTGTCCAGGTTTGTTTTATGGCCTAAAATGTGGTCTATTTTGGAAAATGTTCCATGTGCTGCTGAGAAAAATGTATATTGTGTTGTTGCTGGGTGGAATAATCTGAAGATGTCTGTTAGATCTAGTTGGTCTATATAGTTGTTCAATTCTAAGGTTTCTCAGTTGAGTTTTTGCCTTGTTGAACTGTCCAATGGTGAGAGTGGTGTGTTAAAGTCAACAACAATCACTGGGTTTCCATCTATGCATAGTTTCAGTGAAAGTAAAGTTTGCTTGATGAAGTTTCGAGCTGCAGGTTCAACATATGCAAATCAATTAATATAATTCAACACATCAACGGGAGCAAGGGCAAAAAACACATGATTGTCTCAATAGATGCAGAAAAGGCATTTGACAAGAATCAACACCCCTTTATGTTAAAAGCTCTGGAGAAACTAGGAATCCATGGAACATTCCTCATTATAATAAAGGCTGTGTATCACAAACCCACAGCTAGTATTATACTTAATGGCGGAAAGCTAAAGCCATTCCCGCTAAAATCAGGAATGAGACAAGGATGCCCACTCTCACCAGTTCTCTTTAACATAGTATTAGAATTCCAAGCCTGGGCAATAAGGCAAGAAGCGAGCATAAAAGGGATCCAAATAGGAAAAGAGGAAGTAAAACTATCCCTCTTTGCAGATGATGTGATTCTGAACTTAAAGAATCCTATAGACTCTACTCCCAAGATCCTTGAGATGATTCAAAACTTTGGAAGGGTAGCAGGGTATAAAATTAACCCTCAGAATCAACTGCCTTTCTCTATGCCAATAGTAAGAGGAATGAGGCAACAACCAGGAAAGCAACTCCTTCTGCAATAGCCTCAAAGAAAGTAAAGTACTTAGGAATTACCTTAGCTAAGAATGTAAAGGACCTTTTTGATGAAAATTTTAAAACCCTGAAAAAGGAAATTAATGCCAAACTGAGGAAATGAAAAAACCTCCCATATTCCTGGATTGGAAGAATCAACATCGTGAAAATGGCAATCTTTCCAAGGATTATGTACACATTCAACGAAATACCCATCAATATCCCAATGTCATTCTTTAAAGAAATAGAAGAGGCAATCCAAAATTTCATGTGGAATAATAAAAGACCCTGTATAGCAAAAACACTTCTTTGCAGAAAGAACAGTGCAGGAGGAATTTCAATACCAAACTTTAGACTCTATTACACAGCTATAATCATCAAAACAGCTTGGTACTGGCACAAGAACAGGCCTGAAGACCAATGGAATAGAACTGAGGACCCAGATATTAAACCACAGAACTATAGCCACCTAATCTTTGACAAGGGAGACAAAACAAAATAGAATGGAAGAAAGACAGGCTCTCCAACAAGTACTGCTGGCAAAACTGGTTAAACACCTGCAGAAAACTAAAGTTGGATACATCTTTGACACCCTACACTAGGGTCAAAGACCTCGAGTTAAATGCTGACACACTGAAAACTTTACAAGAAGGAATAGGAGATACACTAGGCCTCCTTGGCACAGGTCAAATCTTTCTTAATAAGGACCAAGAATCACAACAAATCAGAGAAAGGCTGGATAAGTAGGACTGCATTAAACTGCAGAGCTTTTGTATGGCAAAGGACATAGCTAGAAAACTAATCAGGAAGCCTACAGAATTGGAGGAGATCTTCAGTAACCACACAATGGACAAAGGCCTTATATCTAAAATATATCAGCAGCTCCAAAAATTGAATCACTCCAAAACTAATCTCCAAAGTAACAACCATCCCATTAAAAGATGGGCCAAAGACTTAAAGAGAGACTTCTCTGAAGGAGAAACTAAAATGGCCTGTAGACACATGCAGAAATGCTCAACATCTCTGGTCATAAAAGAAATGCAAATCAAAACAACTCTAAGATTCCACCTCACTCCAGTTAGAATGGCCAGGATCAAGAAAACTAGTAACAACAGATACTGGAGGGGATGTGGCCAGGAGGGATCACTACTACACTGTTGGTGGGAATGCAAACTCATTCAACCACTATGGAAAGCAGTATGGCAGTTCCTCAAAAGACTAAACATAGAGCTCCCTTATAACCCAGCAATTCCACTACTAGGCAATTACCCAATTGTCCAGAAACAAGGACATACTAAATCCACTAGCACAACGATGTTTATTGCAGCAGTATTTACCATAGCAAAGATATGGAAACAACCTAGATGTCCCCCGGTTGATGAGTGGATCAACAAGATGTGATATTTGTACACAACGGAATTCTATGATGCTGTTAGAAAGAATGCCATCGCCCCATTTGTTAGGAAATGGAAAGACTTAGAAAAAATCATATTAAGTGAAGTAAGCCAGACTCAAAGGAACTTAGGCTCAGTGGTTTTCCTCATTTATCATAATCAGCAGAAACATTGGGATCTCAGAGGTTTGCAATAGAGCAAAACCTAGATACGTAAGTTCATATAGTAAGAGGCTAAATGAAAGGACCTCTAGGATATAGAAACAAAAGCCATATAAGGAGTGATTGTTGTCATTAATGTACTATGTTATCTCTCATCTCTTTTGCTGTCCCTTGGTTATCTCATATTGTTACCGTATCTCACTTGTTACGTGATATATTAGTTATATTTGTATTTGGTTATTTGAAATTGGATAGGGAAGGGGGGAAAACAAGATGAGGGGTGGGGATGGGGGGAGGGAAATGGAGACCAAGACATGAGAAAGTTATCAATGTATGTGAATTTATGCACCTTCTATCTGGTGAATATAATGTATCCCTTCTAATAATTACAATAAAATATATGAAAAAAGAACTGATTTACAAGTACCCACTAAATATGAAATTAAAAGTTCCTATTTTTCCCTCACAAACTCCAAAATCTACTGCTTCACCTATAATAGGAGACTTATTAAATAGCAACATACATTATCCCCTAAACCACAAACCTGGCCCTTTATCTACAAATTGGATAGTCCTCAACAATTCCTTTTCTATCACCTGCATAAACAAAAATCACCAATCAAGTCCTATTCATTTTAGCTATAAAATTAAAATTAAAAGTTTTAAAGACTGGGTGCAGTAGTTTATTCTGTAATTACAGCTATGGAAGACATAGAAATAAAGAGTGTCGTAGTCAAGACCAGGCTGGGAAAAGATTACTGAGACTTCTAATCAATAAGATTGACATGATGGCTCTACATCTGTGTACATGAATGTGTAAGTGTGAGGATCATGGTCAAGGAAAGTGGCTTGCTAAAGCATATGATCCTACGTTGAAACTAGCTCATATACAAGGCTTGGAGGCAGGTTCCCAGTAGTAATGAACCTATCTACCAAGTGTAAGGTCTTAAAGTCAAACCTCATTGCCAGAAAAATAGATAATTTTCAGTTTCCCTCTATTTTTCTTTTGTGTTGTAGACTGCAATATTATCTTCTTTCCCTTGAAAGACTAAATCAGTCCCTAGTCTTTGTTCCTTTATATGTTTTTTCCAACACCACAGTAATTTTGAAAATGTAAAAATGCTGATTTCTATTAACTATTTATGTTAGTTAAGACTTTCTCCAGATCTTTCTCCTAATTCCTCAGGCAGAGTTTGCTTTCTCAAACTTCTGTCTATAACTCTATTGCAGAAATTAGCTATTCACAGTTATATTTCTAGCTGAGTATTTATTTCTCTATTAAATTGTGGTTGAAATGTTACATCTTCCTTATCTCTCTATATCCACAATTTTGCCAGGACACAGAAATTATTTACTACACATTTGCTAAAGTATTTGCCATTATAATTGCTACATAAAAGTTATGGATTAGGCTAGGAGTTTGGCCTAAGTGGTAAGAGTACTTGCCTAGCATGCACAAAGACCCAGGTTCGATTCCTCACCAGAAATGGTGCTGTGGCTCCAGTGGTAGAGCTCTATCCTGAGAAAGCCCAAGGACAGTGCTCAGGCCCAAATTTTTTTGCCAGCACTGGCAAAAAAAGTTATGGTTTAGCAGTTTTTGACTAAGTTGGAAGTCCTACTTCAAAAGGAGAATTACTCATTCTGTTATTAAAATATTATCTAAAAATCCCAGAGCAAGACCCCAAAAGTTGGATACCAGTGATTGTACATGATGAAACAGTCTGAAGCATTGAGATTACATATAGTGGTGAAAATTAGCACAAACTACATTAAGGGATACATATGCCTTCCGCATCAAAATGGTCACAGGATAACTGGTGCCAAACAATGCTAGCATTTCTGTCGTGCTCGAGGCTTGATTTGAATATCACTAGGTGCTACTTCACCATCTGAAAAGAAAGAATCTAATTGCTATTTATTCCTCATTATCTTCAATACTAATTGGCCAAATATTCTACACTAGTCTACCACCTTAGCATTAGATGTAAACTTATCATTCACTCATTCATTGTTTTACCTCTAATTCATTTATTTCTAAAATCAAAGGCATTAGCCAGTGAAATGTGTAGAACTTGGCTTGTAGAATTACAGGAATTTTTGTGTTGTTTGTACAACTTAAAGCTGCTCCTTCCCCTGTTCTCATATTGTCCCAAGATATGGTTCAACTGTTAAAACACCAAGGTCATTATGTTGAGTGGTTAGATTTACTTTTGACATATAAAGTTCATAACATTGTGAAGGAAATTACGATTATATATAGCGGGGTCATCTTTGTGAGTCTCTGTGTATCTCTATGTGTGTATCTAAAGAAAGAGATAAAGACATAGGTATATACTTACACAGATATCATAATTTTTAGAAGGCACAAATCTGTGAGACATGCCAATGAAGATAGTAGGACTTTACTATATTTTTTTTATTAACTAAACATTGGAGTGGGGAGGATTTACATGGGTTGATATTGGAGCTTAAACTCAGGGCTTTGTACTCTCACGTTTTGCTTAAGGCTAGCATACTGCTCTTTGAGTGACATCTCTACTTCTGAGCCGTGAATTTCTAACACCTTGAATGTATATGTAAATGTTCAGAGAATGATCAAAAGGACAGTGTCAAATGTTGATAGACTCCACACCAAAAATAAAATCCCATCACAAATTTAATTAAATCGTTAGTAGTACCAGTAGATTGCTTGTAATACTAGCTACTCAGGAAGCAGGGATAGGGAAATTTGTAGTGAGACGCTAGCCTAGCCAAAAGTTACTGAAACCACATGTCTACTAACAAGACAAAAATGGTGTAATCTTAGCTATGCAGGTGGAAAGGAAGAAAGATCATTAGCTGTAGTCAACTCTATGCAAAAAGAAGAAAAATGAGGAAAGGAGGAAGGAAGGAAGGAAGGAAGGAAGGAAGGAAGGAAGGAAGGAAGGAAGGAAGAAAGGAAGGAAGGAAGGAAGGAAGATAAAACATTCAGAAAATATCCAGAACACAAATAGTAAAGCACCTGCCTAGAAAGCATATGGTCTTGAGTTCAAACTGTAGTACTCTAAAACAGAATAAAAAATATTTTACATCAAGCCACAACCTATAGTACTATAACTGTTACAACTTCAAAATACATAAAGTTAAAAGAAGATGCAATTAGAGGAGGTGGAAAAAGAAACCCAAAAGTAAAGATGTTGCTGAGGAAAGCAAAAAAAAAAAAAAGAAAAAAAAGAAAAACCAAGCAAGCAAACAAAAAAGAAAAAAGAAAAAAAAGAAAGAAGAAAAGACATGAAAGAAAAATATGTTTTATTGCAATGGTGTCTTATTAGCAATTCATTTGTGTGGGTGGTTATGGGAATGGGGTCACTAGGTTTTGAATTCAAGGCCTAGGCCTGAGATTTTTTTGCTCAAGGCTGGCATTCAAACATTTGAGCCACAATTTCACTTCTAGTTAATTGGAGATAATAGTTTCACAGCTTTCCTGCCTTCAAACTATAACCATCAGCTGTCAGCATTGTGAGTAGCTAGGATTGCCACATGAGTCACCAGCACCTGGCCATACCTGCAATTCTTATAAACTTTCTAAGCATGAAAACATCAAACAAAACCACAAACAACACTACCCATGCATCCAGTCTTGAAATACTCAGTTTAGTCATGCACATAGAAAACTATCCTACTGCATTAGGTTTATTTCCAGATCAGGTTGTGAATAAACACTAGATTCCCTTGCTGTTTGTCAATTTTATGCCACAAAACAATTGAGGATTTCATTGCTATTGTACTAGAATTTTTCACATTTCACATACTTAATTATGTTTACTACTGATGGTGATATCAAGTTTAGGTGGAAAAGACTGAAAAGGCAGTTCTAATGTTAATATATGTACATTATTAAAAAGCAATATGTTACACAGACAGTTTTCAATTTTAGGCTTACATTGTAAATGTGCTTCACAAACAAATTCATTATCATCTGTTTCCTATCCAACCTTTACAAAGGTATAATTGATTGACATCTTTAAGTAAACATGAAGGTTATATTAACCAGAATGATGAGGCCCAAATTAAAAAACCCTCCATATTTATTTAATTTAAAATTCCATTAATTTCTGTGACCTAGAAGAATATTGGACATAGCTAGATTGAGTGATTATTTATTGAGACTCACATTCACAGGTATTGTGTATAGAAAGAAGAGAGTAAGAAGCAAGATTCTTTTATTCAATAACTTCACACTCCAATAGAGGAGATACATGTAAATATTTATCATGCAATTCTATGGTGAAAGTACATAAATGGTACAGTAATGTCACAGAAAAAGAAGGTAATTAGCTTTGCCTAAGTGACAAATACAATGTCAAAGTCACGGTGCGTTACTGTGTGGACAAAAAAAAAAAGGAAGATGGCCGGGAGTTTGGCCTAGTGGTTAAAGTGCTTGCCTAGCATGCACGAAGACCCGGGTTCGATTCCTTGGTACCACATACATAGACAAAAGCCGGAAATGGTGCTGAGGCTCAAGTGGAAGAGTGCTAGCCTTGAGAAAGTCCAAGGACAGCGCTCAGGCCCTGAGCTCAAGCCCAGGACTAGCAAAAAAAAAAAAAAAAAAAAAAAAAAAAAAAAAAGGAAGAGTTTACACTGAGAAAGAATTATTTGAAGGTAAATCTCATAGTATGTGGTAGGTGATGGGTAAGGGATCAATGAAAGAAATACATAAAGAAATATTTAACGATTACTGTGTAATGAGGGTATTTGGGGAGGCATAAAGCCCAAGCCACCAAAATAAGTGAGGCTGAGTGTTTGAATGGTTGATTTATTCAAAAGAAAACATAATTGCATCTCTTCTAAACATTCATTCTACTGGCAATATGGCTAGGAGGTATATTGGAAGACAAATATAAGAATCTGCACCAGAGACAACTAAAGCAATGACACTGAGGATAAAGTGAACATAGAAGTTATAGAAGAGAATGTGCAGAGTCTCCCATCACAGAGAGAAAATGAAGTGACAAAATCAACTGAATTGATTTCCTAGTGCCTATTTTCTATCCATTAAAAATGGACAGGTATAATTTGCAAAAGGAACTCTAGCCTAGGAGTCAAAAGTTGGCATTTAGGTCCATCTCTGTTATTGGCCAACCGATGTAATTTGGAGGAGTCATTTCTTTCTCTAAATGTACTTTTCTGCAAAATGGAAGCAGTTGATTGATGACCTATGACTTCTCTTCTATCTCTGTCATTTTATAGCTTTGAGGAACAGTTGTAAGACAGAGGAAAACAGTTCCAAAATTAAAGAATTTAATGGTTGCTTCATTAATTCCTTCATCTAAAAAGAAGAGGAAATCAAATCCCTGTAGTAAGATGTAGAAGGGAAAATATGTCACTCAAAAAGAATCACACGTATATATGAGTACAACCACCTCTCATCAGTGAGGAAATGGTTATTCATTTTCCAGATTATCTGTGGCTTCCACTTCTCCTTCTGACTAGGCATGTCTTTGTTCATTAATATCTGCAATGTAGGATGAGAGTAAAAAGATGGAGGGAAAACATGAGAGGAAAAATGAGCTACACATAGCTCCTTTATAGCCATTCAATCTGTCTGTTTCAAGCAGACTTAATAGGAAGATAAATGAACATATAACCTAAAAAATCTTCATGACCATCATTGCATTCAATTACATAGGTTAGCCTCATTACCACAAAAAACAAGTTTCATATTCTGAGTTATGTGTAAAGAATGAAAACAAATAGCATGAAGTGAATTTTTAAATCTTAGCAGATAGAATTAAAATGAAAGCTCATTCAAAGATCAATTTACTCCTTGGAGTGAAAACAATATTATATCACTGCTCCCTACAGAATTTCTCCAGTGGTTTTGCTTAGTGTAAAATTATTGGGCAAAAAATGTCCTCATTCCCATTTTAGGAATACTGTCCAATGGGCTCATAGATGAAAATGTTTAGCTCTCCAGCAGAGACCGGTAGGTGGGAACAACCAGATTTTCTGTGCTCCTCAGGAAGCCAAGCACTTTCCCCTCAGAAACACAAATTAAGTTGCTAAAGATGAATAAGATGTCTATATTCCATTCATCCATGTAATATATTCAAGAATTAGCCATCAGAAACCATCAGAATGGCCTGACAACTTCAGGGAAAACAAACAAAAGAAATTATGTGAGGAATCTAGGTTGGGAGGATTAAACCCTCATGTAGCCAGGAGGATAGTTTTATGAAGGCTGGAGCCCTGACATATAGAAATACATTGTTGGGCTTTTGTTACTCAGTATTAAATGCTATTATATTCATTTATCTTTCTCTATCCTTGTTCTTTGTCAATCATTATGGAAATTGGTATTACCCCTGAAGGGCATTTTGAAAACAAGATAATACTCAAATACCCTAAAATATCAGGATTAAGTACCAATCTATTTGCATTTCCTGGAGATTATAACATCAATGCAATAATTATCCAATACTTATAGCATCAGTTGTGTGAACAACAAAAAGATGCCTTACATCTTAGAGTTTACATAGTATCTTCAACATTTTCTCATTTAACTTTTATGGCAACCTTATATCTTAAGTACTGCCATCTGTTTTTGCAGAGAAGAAAACTGAAGTTTGAAGATATTCATTAACTAAACACACAGCTGACTAAAAGCAAAATTTGAATTTAAACTTAAGTTCACAGATGTCACATCTAGTTCCTATATTAAGTTGGCATGTTGATTATAAATATTTGTTTGAGAAAAAGGTCTTGCTTCATCTAAACTAATTATGAGGCACTGTGTCAGCCAGCTTTCCATAATTATGTCAAAATGCCTGAAAATACAGATTAAAAGGAGAAAGAGTTTATTTTACGTCACAGTTCCAATCCAAGGTGAGCTGGCTCTATTGCTTTTATGCTCATGTAAGCAGCAATATGATGAAGGACATGGTGGAAAAAGCTGCTTATTTATGGAAGCCAGGAATCTGACAAAAAGGGGTTTGCAGATGAAGATCCTTCCATTTAACCAGGTCCTACCTCTTGATAGCCAACTCAGCTATATACTCACCATTAAGTTTGTCCACTGATGAGGCAAGCACTTTATTGATCCAATCTTCACTCAGTAACAAAACCAGCTGCAAATCAGGTCATCAACACATAAGCCTTTTAAGGAAGCACTTCATAGTCAGACCATAACATTCACTAAGATGAATAGAAGAAGCAAGGGTTATATTCAAAGGAGTTTAATGCTAAAGGAACTAAAATGCTCTAGAAATGAGCTCTTCTAGTTATTGAAATCCTTTCTGGGTTCGACAATTTGTTTTGTCATTATAATATGATATTCATTGATTCTTGTGACTTAGTAAATATGAAAAATGGAAAATAATTGAATTGAATTGAATAAGTGACTTTCAAAGTAAACTATGGAAATATCTGTTGGCTCACAACCTGAAGAGCCTTCAAAAAGCATTCTTGCTATAAGTTTTGCTGACTCAGAAGTGTAATAAAAATATATTGCTAAACCAAGTATTTTTTAAGAGACATATCAAGAAAGTTCTTAGAAAAATATTACTGAATGATCGCTTGGGGTCTTATTTTCTTACTAGAGTCAAGATCAAGGAACAAACTTCTATTAGAAATCATGATAAATTGAATTTTATTGTAAAATAAATATCTTTCAATATCTCTCCTTTAGCACATGCAGATATAAGCCCATCAAGCACTTGAAAAAATGGCATTACATGAATTCAGAATCATTGGTCACGTTAAAGGCCTTCTCATTTCTTAAAGTCCTATACAAGGTCCTGGAATGAACAGTTAAGATTTGCTTTATGCTAGAGAGGGAAATTGCAAGTATATATAACTTCTGGAAACATCAACATGAGCTTCGAACTTGAATGATGGACAAGAACTTAGTAGAGGACTTACACTTGTGAGGATGATGATACAATCATCCTTGTGTGCTGAGGTAGAAATCAAATGGCTACTCTATTAAATACAACTAATGCTCTTAAAGAACTCATTAAAAGCCACATCAAATGCATTATATTGCATTTACAGTAACAAATTCAATAAGCAACATCAAAAGCAGCATGCAAGGTATTTATTTTATACACACGTGTGTATAGATACATACATATATATGTATATGCCAGTGGAGATTTAGAATAATAGAACTCTAACAATTTTGATTTAATATCTTTCTCAGACCCTTTTTAGAACTTTTTTCTTTTAAAAGGTATGAAGAATAAATCTTTGAAGTCCTCCCTGCTGGTATTTTTCTTGGAGCCAAAGACATTCTCAAATTATTTTTTCATCAACACAAGGGAAAAGCAGGACTGCCACAACCTCTTCTTTGCACGCAGCCCCTAATAATCCTAAATAATATTTCATAAACAATCCTTCCCATTATTTATTATTCTTCAGTGACATAGTTTTTCTCTAACAGAGGTGAAATATGTTTTGAATTAATTCATATTATAGTTAAATTCTGATATGATCTGATTTATGTGCTTTCTATATGATAGTGATCTGACTGCAATATGGTAATGCTTAGAATTCAACTGTTGATTGTGGCACCCAATAAAAAACGCTAATAAATTGTTTCCAAATTAACCATTATTTTTTATCTAACATGCTAAAGTAACCAAAAATATTTGTTCTGAAGCCTGTACCAAATGATTTCTATTAGTTTTTCCAGTATCTTCATTTGTAATGAATTAATAAACTTAGTGACAACATCATGGTACTCATAAACTCGATTCATTTCTAATTTCTTTCAATCCTCTCTACAAACAACTTGTATGCCAGAAAATATATTAAATATAATCTTCAAAAATGATCATTTCTTTAAAAATGTTTACCTTTAACAGAAGACAGAAAATAGACACACTGATTTCTTCTAGCTCTTCAACCAACCTATTAAAACTAAGCAGCTAAATATCATCTTTTCTCATTTTGTATTTTGTTACACTTATATGAGATAATTCAATTGAGTTGTGATAGCAGTTAGGTACCAAGGACTACTGTTGTCCCAAAGTATGGAAGGAAAACTACTATTACTAAGTTTAGGATGGCCACAAAAAAGTCAATTTATGAACAGCCTAATTCAGCCACACATAGCAATGGATCTGGGTGTTCAAGACAAAAAACATACCACAATAAAAATTTCAGTTGCAAAAACAACTTTATACTCCACCTTCTTTTATAGACCTTTATTTGGTATCTATGGAGTACTGGGAAGAACTAGTACCTCTGCTGATAAAAAGGCAAGAGACACAGCTTTGTTTGTTTCCAGGACTAGGAATATGAAAATATGCTAACCAAATTTCCACGTGATATTGTAATAGGCATGAGTATGGAGGCAGAAAAAGCATGTAATGTGACATTGATATACCAAAAAATAATAAAGTAGGTATAATGCCAATAGGAAAAAATACAAAGTATTAGAAACAAGTTTATGTTCAAAAAATCAAAAACAGATTGTCAGAGTTCCAGTACAGAAAGTACTTCGTTAAAAAATATGCATACCTTAAGTACTTGTGATTCATAAACATCTAGAAGTTAAGTAGGTGTCATTATTGTATAACTAGTATATAAAAAAGATGTAAAATTAGGTCATTGGACTTGCATCATCAATTATTCTACTTCTTGAGTCATGCCCCCAGTCCTTTTGGCTTTAGCTTGTTTTTCAGAATAAGCCTCATACATTTGGCCAGACTGGCTTCAGTCTACAATCCTCTTTCTCTTCTTAAATAGCTGGAATTTACAAACATCCATCACTCCCCTAGGTGATATATTGAGCATCATCTTATATATGAGTAAACTGATGCCCAGGACTTAACTTTTTTCTAACGTGGACACTTCATGAATATCAAGAAAATTGCTACTATATCATGTTGGACAGTCATATGTTGACATTGACTCCTGTTTGTGTCTTTTGCCTTCTCCTTCTGATATTCACATTTACTTCACTTTTAAAAAGTCATGAATGGAGGTATAGGACAGATAATTTTGTCCTGTGATCAACTTTGATTTATTTATGAAGCTAAAATTATTAATCATATTTAATTATGATCTTTAAAGGAGATAAATCAAAATACAATTAACTGTTTGTCACAAAGATTTGAAAAATGAGTTATTTTTTATTCATGATGGTGTTCAAAATGACCAAATGTATTTTACCAGATCCAAAACAGCTTTCATTCTCTACTGAAACTTCATAGAGTGGTAAGAATTAGAATTAGATGAAATTTAGCATGTCAGTCTTTAAGCCTTGAGATAACTGGGTAGAAAATATTCCAGAATCAGTTATTGAGTCTCCCTATAATATTAATGTCAAAAATATTTTCATTATACTCATATTATTTCACATGCTTTTCATTCTATCCATGTCTACAAAGTACCTTGATAAAGGTTTGCATTATGTCCAACAGAAATTTCTTCTACCTGTTTTAGGCATATTTCTATTCTTAGTCTCTATTATGTATTTACTCTATAACAACTACTAAAGATCAGAATACAATTTCCTCTTTTCTTTAAAATCAAAACTTTATCTCAGTAGCTTATCCTCATATAAAAAAGAAAAACTCATTCTAATCTTTTTTACTAATCTACTCTGAATTTCCCCCAGTTTTCATCTCTTTTAAAAGTACAATGAGATTATAATAAACTAAACTTCAGTCTATGGCAGCTATTATTACTACTATTATAGCAATGAAAAAAGAAGATAAATTGTACCAGTTATCAAAACATAACTCCAGAGTACAGCACATAACAAAAGTTTAAATCTCTAAATTAAGGAACTAGGAAGAAAGTGCTAGAATTCAAGATTCGATATAGGAGAACAATTCAGCATTAGCATCATATATCATGGCTCAGCCAAGTCATTGGTCCATATAATACAGATTAATGCATAGTGACTTAGAACAATGTAGGGACCAGAAGTCAGTGCCAAGACATTTTGTCCTGATTCAGACGAGCATGGAGAATAATGAGATTATATATCTCAAAAAGGATTTATCTGGGAACTAAGACAAAGCTGGATAGTTCACAAGACTATACTGGGAGAATTCAAGAAGGCAAAAGCATGAGAAATTTAATGTCTTATTATTATTACTATTTTTAAGTAGTTGTGTAAAGGACATGTGATTTCTTTTAGAACAACTAAGATGAGCATATTTTCCTTGGTAAGTGAAAGGTCTCTATATACAGATAGATACTTTCTATTCCGTTCTTTACTGTAAATTAAGCTGCATTACGCATAATTATTTGACAATAAGAAAAACCTTAAAAGCCCCCAAATTTATGTGTAACTTTGTATTTAAAAATGATATCCAAAAAATTTAGAAAAATAAAAATGCTAATAATTTTCAAGATTGAAATGATAAGCTATAGGAATTAAACTGTCCAATAAACTGTACATAAGACAAGTAAAAAATTTATATATGAAATCAGAGCACTACTAGCTCACACTTGTAATACCAGATAATTCAGAGGACTATAGTTCAAGGCCAATCTGGGCAGTAAAATGTGAGATTCTATTTTCAAAACCATCAGAATTTCAGACTGGGGATATCTCAAGAGTTAGGATGTCAGCTGTATGCTAACATGCTGAGCTAATTCTCAGCTATTGGCAAGAAAAAAATGTTTTCACAAGCCATTCTTGTTACAAGCATGGAAATTGAAGTTGGTAGTTTTTTAATGTTATGTAGAGCCTAGTTGGTAAGTGCAGAAATGAACTCCACAATCAGAGGCTTTGAATCACTTGACATTTGTTTAAACATTTCCAGAATGGAGGAGCCCACTGAATTTCACATTTTATATTCTAGCCAAAATCTGCTTCCATGATGTACAGACATCTATCCTACTTTGGTGTTTAGATCCACTAAAGAAATCTAATCTTCCATCTGACAGTTCATGTTGGTAAGAGATACTGACATTGCCTTGTTAGCTGGCAAAACTCCAAACTTCCACAACAGGTTTGTGTTAAAAAAAAAAAAAACAAGTAAAATAAAATGCGAAAGAAAGAAAAAAAGGAATGGAAGCTTACCATAGCCATTCTGTCATTTTCAGTTAGGAAACATGGTTAAGTCTACATGAAAGCCATCTTTTGCGACTGTAGTATTACTGATAATTAAATTTTAAACTCTGTTCAATCTAGGCACTGTGGCTCATGATTGTAATCCCAGTTACACCAGAGTCTAAGATTCGAGTAGCCAGCATGCAACAGGAAAGTCTGTAAGTCTCTTATTTCCAATTAACTGCCAAAAAGCCAGAAGTGTAGCTGGGGATCAAGAGGTTGAGGGCTAGGTTTGATTATCAAACCTAGAAAAACAAACAAACAAACTTCTAGGATGGTGCCCAAACTCTGAGTTAAAGCCACTGGATTGGCACGCACGCACGCACGCGCACGCACACACACACACACACACACACACACATGCACACAAAATCCTCTGCTCAAGAGAAATAGACTATGTAAAATTTATTAGTATGTAAGGAAAACCATCAAGTTATGACATAAATTATATAATCAACACATATTTACTTATATTAATGCAGTTTCAACAGAATCAAAATGTGTAATTGTAGCTTAAGACATACTCTGATAATACAAGGTAAAGCAAAGGTTCTAAAAGAAAGGTTGCCCATTTACTTTAGATTATTTTAAAATGATTTGAGGGAATGTTTTAAGTAGAGTAGTGTGAGGCATTTACATGCATTCCAGTTTCTCTATGTACATGTTTATGTGACTTATAGAAATTCAGAAGTTGTTAGAAGTTGGATTCAAACTCAGGTCTGCATAACTCTTAACACATGGTAATGATATGTTTGAAAGCATTATTGTCAAGTTGACTTATTTTAAAGTAAACACAAAGCTGTAGTAGGAATCCTTGAGAACTACTAGGGACTAGAACTTTTTCCATCTTCTTTCCACATATCCAGTCTTTTTTTCATATATTTTAATTGTAATTAATAGAAGGGTTACATTATATTTGCCAGATAGAAGGTACATTAATTCACATACATTGATACCCTTTCTCCTGTCTTGGTCCCCCATCTCCACCAACGAAAACCCTGTAACTCATGGAGATTGAACAACACATTGTTGAATCACCAATGGGTCATCGAAGAGATCAGAAAAGAAATCCAACACTTTATGATATTTAACAAAAAGGAGCACACAAAGTACCAGCTCCTTTGGGACATGGCAAAGGCAGTACTCAGAGGAAAATTCATAGCTCTGAGTGCCTACAATAACAAATTGGAAAAATCACAAAAAAACAATTTAATGTGTCACCTTAAGCTCCTGGAAAAAGGGCAACAAACCAACCCTAATCCCACTATAAGGAAGCAAATTATCAAAATCAAAGCAGAATTAAATGAATTGGAGTCTAAAAAACCTATAGAAAGAATAAACAAAACAAGGAGTTAGTTCTTTGAAAAAATTAACAAAATTGACAGGCCCTTAGCAAATCTTACCTAAAAAAGAAGAGAGCATACGGAAATAAACAAAATCACAGACGAAAATGGTAATATCACGACAGAAATTACCAACATCCTGAATATCATGAGGGAATACTTCTCAAACCTTTATGCCAACAAATTTGAGAATCTAGAAGAAATGGATGAATTCCTAGACAATATTAACATACCCACACTGAACCAGGAAGAACTAACCAAAGTAAACAGGCCTATTTCAAGCACTGAAATAGAAATGGCAATAAGGGAATTTCCACCCAAGAAAAGCCCAGGGCCAGATGGATTCACAGCTGAATTCTATATGGTCTTAAAATCAGAGCTCACACCAATACTCCTCATGCTCTTCAACGAAATTGAAAATGAAGCCTGTTTACCAAACTCATTCTATGAAGCCAGTGTAACCCTCATCCCCAAACCAGACAGAGATTCATCAAAGAAAGAGAACTATTGTCCCGTTTCTTTGATGAACATCGATGCAAAACTTCTCAACAAAATACTGGGCAACCGTCTACAACAACTCATCAAAAAATTATACACTATGATCAAACAGGATTCATCACAGGGAGGCAAAGCTGGTTCAACCTACGCAAATCAATTAATATAATTCAACACATCAACAGGAGCAGGGACAAAAATCACATGATTGTCTCAATAGTTACAGAAAAGGCATTTGACAAGAATCAACACCCCTTTATGTTAAAAGCTCTGCAGAAACTAGGAATCCGTGGAACATTCCTCAGTATAATAAAGGCTGTGTATCACAAACCCATGGCTACTATTATACTTAATGGCGAAAATGTAAAGCCATTCCCTCTAAAATCAGGAATGAGACAAGGATACCCACTCTCTCCACCCCTCTTTAACATAGTATTAGAATTCCTAGCCAGGACAATAAGGCAAGAAGCAAGCAAAAAGGGGATCCAAATAGGGAAAGAGGATGTAAAACTTTCCCTCTTTGCAGATGATATGATTCTGTACTTAAAGAATCCTATAGACTCCACTCCCAAGATGCTTGAGCTGATTCAAAACTTTGGAAGGGTAGCAGGCTATAAAATTAACCCTCAAAAAACAACTGCCTTCTTCTACGCCAACAATGAGAGGAATGAGGCAACAATCAGGAAAGCAACTCCTTCTGCAACAGCCTCAAAGAAAATAAAGTACCTAGGAATAACCTTAACTAAGAATGTAAAGGACCGTTTTGATGAAAATTTTAAAACCCTGAAAAAGGAAATCAAAGCCGAACTGAGGAAATGGAAGAACCTTCCATGTTCCTGAATTGGAAGAATCAGCATCGTGAAAATGATAATCTTCGCAAGGGCTATCTAAAAATTCAACGCAATACCCATCAATATCCCAATGTCATTCTTTAAAGAAATAGAAGAGGCAATCCAAAATTTCATGTGGAATAATAAAAGACCCCGTATAGCAAAAACACTTCTTAGCAGAAAGAACAGTGCAAGAGGAATTTCAATACCAAACTTTAGACTCTATTACAGAGCTATAATCATCAAAATAGCTTGGTACTGGCACAAGAACAGGCCTGAAGACCAGTGGAATAGAACTGAGGACCCAGATATTAAACCACAGACCTATGGCCACGTCATCTTTGACAATGGAGCCAAAAAATAGAATGGAAGAAAGACAGGCTCTTCAACAAGTGGTGCTGGCAGAACTGGTTAAGCACCTGCAGAAAACTAAAGTTGGATCCTTCTTTGTCACTCTACACTAGAATTAACTCCAAATGGATCAAAAACCTCGAGGTAAAAGCTGACACACTGAAAACTTTACAAGAACGAATAGGAGATACACTAGGCCTCCTTGGCACAGTTGGAAACTTCCTTAATAAGGACCAAGAATCACAGCAAATTAGAGGAAGGCTGGATAAGTAGGACTGCTTTAAACTGCAGAGCTTTTGTATGGCAAAGGACATAGCTAGTAAATTAATCAGGAAGCCTACAGAATTGGAGGAGATCTTCAGTAACCACACAGTGGACAAAGGCCTCATATCTAAAATATATCAACAGCACAAAAAATTGAATCACCCCAAAACTAATCTCCAAAGAAACAACCATCCCATTAAAAATTGGGCCAAAGACTTAGAGAGTCTTCTTTGACGAAGAAACAAAAATGGCCTATAGACACATTAAGAAATGCTCAACATCTCTGGTCATAAAAGAAATGCAAATCAAAACAACTCTAAGATTCCACCTCACTCCAGTTAGAATGGCCAGGATCAAGAAAACTAGTAACAACAGATGTTGGAGGGAATGTAGCCAGGAGGGATCACTACTACACTGCTGGTGGGAGTGCAAACTCCCACCACTATGGAAAGCAGTATGGCAGTTCCTCAAAAGACTAAACATGGAGCTCCCCTATGACCCAGCAATTCCACTACTTTGCATTTGCCCAATTGTCCAGAAACAAGGATAGACTAAATCCACTAGCACAATGATGTTCACTGCAGCACTATTTACCATAGCAAAGATATGGAACCAACACAGATGTCCCTCAGTTGATGAGTTGATCAACAAGATGTGGTATTTGTACACAATGGAATTCTATGCTGCTGTCAGAAAGAATGACATTGCCCCATTTGTTAGGAAATGGAAAGACTTAGAAAAAATCATATTAAGTGAAGTAAGCCAGACTCAAAGGAACATGGGCTCAATAGTTTTCCTCATTTGTCTTAATCAGCAGAAATCTTGGGCTCTCCCAGCAGAGATTTGCAATAGAGCAAAACCTAGATACATAAGTCTTTAGTGGTTTTATCTTTCTTCAAAACTTGGTTCTCACCATAAATTTTCTTTTGCTTTAGTCCTGTCAGAAATATATACTCTGTATCCTAGAGATCCTTTCATTTAGCATCCTACTATATGGCCTTTTGTATCTCTAGGATATAAAAACATAAGCCATATAATGAATGATTGTTGTTCTTAAGGTACTATGTTATCTCTCATCTCTTTTGCTGTCCCTTGGTTATCTCATATTATTACAGTATCTCACTTTGTTACCTGATATATCAGATATATTTGTATTTGGTTATTTGAAATTGGATAGGGAAGGGGGGAAAACAAGATGAGGGGTGGGGGTGGGGGGAGGGAAATGGGGACCAAGACATGTGAAAAGGTATCAATGTCTGGGAATTAATGCACCATCTATCTGGCAAATATCATGTAACCCTTCTATTAATTACAATAAAAATATATGAAAAAAATATATACTCTGTGCTTCAGAAGCATAAAAATGTTCCCAATCAGGATATGAAAGCAAAATAGTGACCAGACCTTATGCTGCTTCCCTCAGTTGCTCCCCTTTCTTTTGTAGCATTTGAATGATCAGTGGAAAAGAGCCAGGAGAAGAATATAATTCAGTGATTAATTGTGATCGAAAGCCAAGAAATACATTTTAAACTATCAGGGGAAAATGTAGAGCTTCTTTCAGATGTATACACTAACATACCTTAAAACAACTGTACCAAAAAACTATCACAAGACTGCTTTTTACGTGATAGTACTTTGAGTCTTCGGGTTTTAAAAGTAGTCAAATGTTATCCAAAAAAATGAATAAGGTCTACCATCACTAGCCCAGTGAGAACATGGCAACTCATTTGTTCCTCTAGTACATTCCTACACTTTCTCCTTTCATAAAAGGAAGCAAGTAGTCAGAGAAGCATAGTGGTATTTTTTATTCCTGTTTTCAGATTGGCAATGCAAAAGTATCATGAGCGGATAAGTGCCAGGATTTGGCATTGGTCCGGCATGGTTTAAAATTCCCAGTTCTATAATTGCCTCTTATTGCAGTTGTATGGTGAATAAGCATTCTGAGTCTCATTAGTAAAACTATACTAATATATGACTAATACATATGACTATATATGAAGTTGTTATAAATGATTATTTAACTATATACCTACCCACATATATATGTTACATACATCTCATAAATTGTTAATATCAATTATAAATATACATACATATGTGTATACATATATAGATTGTGAAAATTAATTTGTATACATGCATATATACACACATATATGCTTGTGGTACAGTAATTTCTCAATGTAGTGGATATTAACTTTTCTTCACATACTTCCTTACAAATACTGACCTTTGTTCTATTTAACTTCATGTCTCTTTGAGCCCTTAACCTAACAAGCAGATAGAAACTAAATGGCCTCCATTATTTAGAAACCTAGCAAGGCCAATTTTTCTGGGAATTCCAAGTACCTTGTATACAGAAGAGCATTTAGGAAGGATTCTGGTTTTAGATTTATGCTGATCATCCTGGATCAGCTCACAGTGGTCTTCATATTGGGCATCTCAGTAATTTCTGAAGCTAGGCATTCTTTGCAAAAAATGGATCTCAGTTGGCATCCTAATGTATACTGTTTAGACACTGCACACACCTTTATAATGCAAGCAGTCCCATTCCCTTAATAACCCAGTCTACAATCCCTTATCTAGTTTCTGCATCTATTTTTCACCTTCTTTTTAATGGTCTCTTTCAATTTATTGCATGAAGAGTTAGTCCAAGTTTATAGTTGGCCCCAAATAGTTACATTACACAAACTGTGACGGTTTAAACTTGTGGCAAGGGCTAGAAGAGAAATTTTACTCATTGTAAGAAAATTCTCACAAGTATTTAATACCTGTCAACATTCAGCTGATTCCCCTTAACCTCTTACCAGGAATTAGTATATTTACTTGTAAATGAATTAGTTCTCCATATTTTGGATATTCAATTACAGTAGCATTGAAAGTAAGTTTTTCCTTAAATCACTTCACTATCTTCATTTTGTCATAACCATCAATGGTCCTTTGGATCTCTGCCTGACATTTTGCTACTGAATTTCACAGACAAATCATGCCATAACTTGCATTAGAAAAGAGGTTAAAGGGGTACAGATTTTGTGTAACAAACACACAGTGCAATACATTTTTGTCTAGGGCATGGGGATATAGAAATAGGTTGGACATAGTTCATGCGGAGTTTCAGGAAGTTACTGGGGTTGACAGGAAACTGATGAACCCACAGTGGCAGTTCAGTTATTACTTTTCCAATATCTAGAAGTTTGCATCTACTAATTTTCAAATACCTCACTTTGCCAGGTGCCAGTCATTCATGCCTGTAATCCTACCTACTCAGGAGGCTGAGATCTCAGAATCTCCATTTGGAGCCAGCCTGGAAGGGGTCTGTGATACTCTTATCTCCAACTATGCATCAAAAAAAGGCTGTAAATGGATCTGTGGCTCCAATGGTAGAACACTAGCTTTGAGCATAAAATCTAAGGACAGTGCTCAGACCCTGAATTCAAACCGAGGACAGGCATGAAAAACAAAATAAATAAAACCACCTAATCTCCACACATCATCTGATTTAAGCTCTTCAGTGATTGAAAGGAAATAGAGGTTTATTGTTTCTCATAATTTGGTCAACATAATCTACACTCTAACACAAAGCCAAAGCCAAAAAAAGGGTTACCTAGTATCTAAAAACAGGAGCAAATATAGAAAGAAAACATATGTAACTAGTTCTTGAGGGGTTCTGTCCAAGCAAGTAAGAATAATACATACATTAAATAATCCTGTACCAAGCAGCTTGTAGAATTTCTGTCATCATTGCTTGGATATTATATTATGCCTCATTTATAATGGATGTACAATCACCAATCACATCTAACCTAGAAATATTCATTCGATATAAACTTCAGCATTCCTCTCATGACCTTGGATCCTGCACTGTAATAATGAGTACCCTAGTGACCTTCCTGATTACAAGACATTCCTGTCACTTCCTGAATCTGGAGATGGTCAGTATAATGACCCCTTTGACTTTCTCGTTTTTTCTAGGTAGTGATAAGCTGTGTTAAGTCCCTGTTTGATACTTTGTTGCAAATTTAAACAGATGTTTTCCATCTTATGACTCAATGATGCATTATAAAAACCTAAAGAAGTAAAATTGAGGGCATTTAAGTTTTTAATCAAATTAAAAGTCCATGACTTGACTTCTGCAGCACTAGCATTAAAGGTGGCAAATAGAACCGTGGCTCAGAGGATTTTAATCTCAGAGTTGACAGAGAAGAATTTACCTGTTTTCCTTGAGAAGCATTTTGCCTTCATTGCTTCCTTAATTCTTTTGAGATAATAAATGTGATTGCTCAGTGGTGATGTGTTGGGCTGATAGATGCACTTGCCCATTAAGCTTGGCCCTAGACTACCATCAAATTTTCCATAGCACATTGAACAACTTTCATTACTGACTTGGGTCAGATTGAAATTGTCAGGTTAGAGCTAAAATCTCCTGACCCAGTTTATTCTTCCTTGCTGCTGTTTTGTAAGGGATTTTTTTCCTTATAGGATTTTGCTGCAGGATTTAAGACAAAAGATAAGTCAAATTAAAGGAAGATAATAGTACACTCATTTATCATTTTGCATTACTATAATTTGGATCTCTATTCAAGCCCACCTCACTTCAAACCAACTTGCTAATTTTCCTAAATTCTATAATTTATAATATATTTTAAGAAATAAAAAATGACTCTATAGCCAGGTGCTTATGTCTATAATACTACTACTCAGGAGGCTGAGATCTGAGGATAATAGTTCAAAGTCAGCTCAGGCATGAAAGTCCATGTGACTCTTACCTCCAATTATCCAATAGAAAAACCGGAGGTGGCGCTGTGGTAGAGTGCTAGCCTTGAGCTGAAGAGCTCAGGGGCAGAGTTCAGGCCCAGAATTCAAGCCCAGCAACCACCACCACCAACAACATCAAACAAATGACTGTGAAATTTGTGTTGGGATGTGAGGACCAATACCTTCTTGGACAATGCCTAGTACAATTTCACTAGCAGTTAGATAACCCAATTGCAGGCAAGAATTGTGCTCAAAAGGCCACATTGTATGTGTCAAAACAAACAAAGTCCACTATGACTGAAAACTCATGAAAGTATTATATAATCTGATAATATCCCTAGTTAACATTTTTTCATTACCTATACAAAAGTCACAGAATATGTAAAATACATAACATGAAATCTATGGCTTGGATTGTTTATTAAAGTATAAGAAAAATAACCTAAGCAATCAAACTCTTTGGAAACTATAACTTTCAATAGCGGTCTTCATCTGTATTAAAAAGGAGAATAGGAAGTTTTTCTATAATCCCCCTTTCTCTATGAATCAATCTTAAATCACAATCCATATGGTGCTAATCTATATGGTGCCTATTGCCAACAAAATGCTGAAAGGAGTTGAATTTTAGATGAAGAATAATGGGAACCCTAGTGAACATATACTTATTTCTAAACAAAATGAATTTTTTTCTAATTATATTTATCAGCTTTCTAGAGAAACAGAACCAAAGGGATACCTATACAAGTGGATATACACATACACGTTTATACACACATACATACACATTCATATATATACATGTACTTGTGTATCTATACAATATCTATGCATCAATATTATAGGGAGATGTGCCCGATACATAGACATAATTATAGATATCTACATCTATGGAGTTGTGAGAAAGATAGAAATTTGCTATGTGTCCCAGATTGGTCTCAAATTTCCTTCTGTCTCAGTCTTCCTAGAAAGATTTATTATGGCTGCACTTGGTAGGCTAGAGGCACATGATTGCCAATGGTATAATTACAGTCCAGAAGATGTCAAGCTGGAAACTCAAAAAGAGCCAGTGTTTAAGTTTAAAGTCAGGAACGGACTAATGTCAGGCATCAGTCAGGCAGGAAGAATTCCCTCTTACTTGTGGAAATGCCAGTCACTTTTTATCTATCCAGGTTTTCACCTTCTTAGATAAGGCCCATTACATTATAATGGGGAATCTAATTTACTAAAGTCTGCCAATTTGAATGTTAATCTTGAGCAAAACATATAAAATAATATTTGTCCTAATAAATGGCACTCTGTGCCAATATCAACTTGACATGTAACATTAACCATCACACTAATGAAAGATCCAAAACTTAAAGCCCAGAATTGGAAAAAAACCACAATTGAATAGTGAATATTATAAACATTATGTAACTATTACAGAGAGAAGAAAGTGACTAGTCCAACCACAATTAAGAATTCAATTAATTCACAGGCAGTAGAAATTTTAAAATGTCAATAAAATCCCAAATCAGAGGTTTAAGATTAAGTCAAAGAGTTGTTTTTTCATTGTCCATATGACTTCTGGTATTATTTCAATGAGTTTGTAAAGTAGATTATCTCTTGCGGTTCATTTTCTCCTTGATAAATATATGTCACCTTTACTATGAATTTTCTCTTGGTAAAAAAGTAATTAAATACAAGCATGGATAAGGTGTGGTATAGTAAATAAGTCATTGGAGTAGATTCACACCTGAAATTCCATCTATCCCATGTGGCACACTAAGAGTTAGTGAAGCTCCCAACCTACCACTACTCATCTAAATAATACTTCAAAACCTGCAATCTTACTTTGCCACAGAAATGGAAACAGTAGCCTATATCCTCCTATTTTCCAAATGCTACTAGAGGTGGGCTTTGAAAACAAGATCCTTTTCTTTTTTCCTTTTAGTCTTTCAGAGAAATGATATGTAAAAAATACAAAGGCAAGAGGCATAGCTGAGTCAATGCCAAACCTGAGAGAAAAAGAGAGAACTCTCCCATGTATTTCTAATTCCACCAAGAAATACACTTACCATCTATGGAGCCTCACAAAGGAACTAAAACGGATGCATACCCTAGTGATATATTGTTCTGAGTAATTGGTTCTTGAAGATTTTTGCAAGTTTTATACAAGAGGTTAGGAAATGCTGTTATACCTTATTGCCTATTATCTAACTCAGTTTTATGATGACATACTTTCCCCTCCTGAATACTTTACCTTTCCAACTGGTAAAACAATAAAAAAGGCCTGCTGTTAAAAAAAATATTTTCCTTACCAGTATTCTGATTCCGTGTTCAGCATCCTTACTTTACAAATCAGTCATATTCCACAGTAAATCAGATAAAGGAATTCAAACTGATAAAGCCTGATAACTTATTTCTCTCCATTATGATGCTAGCGAGGAAAACCTAGCTGTTTTTCTATACATGATGAAAATGGAGTAAATAGATAAATATGTGTTGTAGACACAAATTGCAAATATTACAGGTTTCCAGGACTTGAATGATTAGGGAGTTACTGTATGGAGCATATCTCTAGTTATGATGAATGGTATATAAAATAAAGCTCTCTAGGTTGGAAATTAACTATTTCTAGATCGTAAAATAAAGCTTTATTTAAGAACATGCTGCACAGCTAACATTCTTTGTCAAAGAGGCTTATCATTAACATGTAAAATTCTGTGGCTTTTCCCTTTCAAATTGGTAAATATTTTTAACGATGATAACCAGTATCTGTAAAGGTACAGAGAAACAAGCATTCTTATTCATAGTTGGAAAGGAATGTAAACTACAAGGAAGGAGTTTTAAAATCTTCTAATATGTATCAAAAGGCTTAACAATAAATACATACAGTCTTTGATACAACAATTTCTGTTCTAGAAATGTGTTGTAAGGAAATACGGAAGTATGCAAAAATTATTAAAATATTATTACTGTACATGATATTAGAAAGCATTCCACTTGTTCACTTATAGGGGTCATCAGCTATTATGTACCGGTTTGTTAGAGTAAGTCTAAATTATACTATGTTTATCTAAATGATGTATTTATTTTGTAGGTCCTGGAGCTTGGGCACTTTCCCTGAGCTCTTCAGCCCAAGGCTACCACCCTACCCCTGGGCCTGGGTGTTGTCCATGAGCTCTTCAGCTCAAGGCTGCCGCTCTACCCTTGAGCCAAGCCTTACTTACCGTTTTCTAGCGGTTAATTTGAGGGGTTCTTTTTGCCCGGGGCTGGCCTGAACCTTGATCCTCAGATCTCAGCCTCCTGAGTAGCTAGGATTACAAGCGTGAGCCACCGTGCCCGGCTAATGCGTTTTATTTTTTATTTTTATTTTTTATTTTTATTTTTTATTTTTATTTTTTATATTGTCGGTCATGAGGCTTGAACTCTGGGCATGAATGCTGTCTCTGAGCTCTTCAGCTTGAGTCCAGCCCCTACCACTTGAGCCACAGCACCATTTCTGGTTTTCTGGTGGTTAATTAAAAATAAGAGTATTACACTATGCCAGTGTCTCATGCTTGTAATTCTATGTTTTGTTGTTGTATTTTTTTCCAGTCCTGGGGACTGAACTCAGGGTCTGAGCATTGTCTTTGGGTTTTCCTCAAGGCTACATCTCTACCTCTTGAAGCACAGTACGACCTCCGGCTTTTCTATGTATGTGGCACTGGGGAATCAGCCATGCTAGGCAAGCATTCTATCACTAAGCCAAATTCCCGCCCCCTCACGCCAGTAATTCTAATTACTCGGGAGGCTGAGATCTGAGGATTGCAGTTCAAAGCCAACCTATCAAGAAAGTCTGTAAAACTCATCTCCAATTAGAAAATTAGAAGTAGTGCTGTGGCACAATGCCCTAGAGCACTAGCTTTGAGCTGAAGAGCTCGGGGAGAGTGCCCAGGCCCAGAGTTCAACCCCCATGACTGACAAAAGAAAAAAGAAAGGGAGAAAAAATCTCACAGACCATGGCTGGATTTAAACCACAATCCGTAGATCTCAACCTACTGAGTAGCGTGGATTACAGGTGTGAGCAACCAGTGCCTGGCTATACTGCAAAATTTTAATAATATATTAATAGCATATTCCACAATATATTAAATAATAAAGCAAGCTACTAAAGAATATAACACCATTTATGTAAACATTTATATAAAAACATTCACTGTAGTTACTCCAGGTAATGAAAATAATGTGAATTTTATTTACTTTATTAAATATAACAATGTATAATTATAAATCATTACAAACATTTATTTTATTTTTATTTTTTGCCAGCCCTGGGCTTGAGCTCAGGACCTGAGCATTGTCCTTGGACTTTCTCAAGGTTCAAGCTCTACCACCTGAGCCTCAGCACCACTTCTGGCTTTTTTCTATGTATGTGGTACCAAGGAATTGAACCCGGGTCTTTGTGCATGCTAGGCAAGCACTCTACCACTAGGCCAAACTCCTGGCCACAAACATTTATTTTGAAAATTAGAAGTCTGAGATTTTGTTCAGAGACCTGATCACATGGAGGGAGCAAAGAAAAATATTTTATCTAGACTCCCTAGTAGTTTTCTATAAATGTTACTAAGATGAAATAGCCTATCAGAAGTTGAACGAAATTCTGCTCTCAGATTTTTCAATCTACCAATAAATTAAAGCATGAAATAGCTAAATTTTCAGTAGTTAGTATTTTTCCCATGGTGAGTAGCTGAAAGTCTAGCCACAGAGGCAGAGGAAAGTAAAAATTTTTCTTCTATCTCTGAAGTAAGATACTGTAACTTCTGTTCATACCCCGTAAGAGAAAATGAATTATGAGGTTCCACCAAACCATGAAGATACCAGGAAATACAATACTTCAATGGGTCCTAAAAGAGAAACAAGAACTAATTGCAAAAAGGTGCTGATGATTTCCATACCAAGTTGTTTTCCATTTCCACTCTTTTTTCAAAATTCACTTTGTGAATACATTTGTGACTGGAAACACGTACTTGTTAGCAAACACACATACAATTGATCATTTTCTATTCTCCTTAATTTCATTCCTTTTTATACTATTAATTTCATATTCCAGTCTTTTGACAAATATTGGTGCCATGCAGGAATATCTTTGCATATTGTACTCATTATAAACTATTAAGCTCCATATTCTATAAATCAAACTGTTTAACAATGAAGGTGACTGAGAAAAGGTTTAAAATGACTAGGATTCAGAGAAAATGCAAAAATAAATTGATTCCATAAGTAAGGGCTGCTGTTATATATTAACAGACAAGCTATATAGGCAGTGAACAAGTCAAGGACCTAGATACTGAAACTGAAATCACAAGACTGAATATAAGTACAAAGAAATAATCTAGTTTCTGGGGAAAAAACAGGCACTAGATGAGAAGCAGAAAGTGTTGCTTAAGTATAAAACTAGACCAGACCTCCCTAAATTTTCTCTGATTAGACACATGCTTAGTGCTTCCAGGCACTAGAGAAAAATCATTCGTAGTAGACGAGACTAAATACCCTTATAAATGAAAGGGACGTGAAGGCAAAGTGTCAAGCAGATGGCTTCTACCAGCAATGGCAATTTGAAACTCTAACATAAACCAAGCAAAAATAACAAATGTTTGAAGCTTACCTAATATGAGACAATAGGCATGAAGAGTCTTGTACTGAAACATGCCATCTACCTATTTCTATTGCTTATCAAAACAGTATGCAGACCAAATAAAACCTGGCCAAAACTGTAATACTGCCACTATGTTCACAACTAGTGGTCTGGAACCTCTTGTGTTCCTTCTGCCTTATTTCATTCTTTCAATTTCTCTAGGGACTGTATTGGGGATATATTCCCCTCACTTCTTGAATTATCCACTCATTGACTTGAAACATGAGCTTTGGACATTCTTCATTGTTTCCATTAATTTGACAGTGTTTCCTGATCAGCTGGCTTCTGACCAAAATACTACCATCACCATTCATTGGTTCTCTTAAATTGTATTGGCTTTCATTCTTTTTCTAATTACTTAGTATAGCTCGTTTCTTAAAGCTTAAAATGATTAACCTCTGCTTTCTTGACCAGCCTCCATAATCTGCTAGAGCAACACAATATAACATAGGTTATACACCTATCTACTATGCCTCAAGATTGCCTCTTAACAGCATGTGCTAGACATTTGAACGCAAACTGCGATCTTACTCTTTTCTCATTCCTAAGTTTCTTCTTCCATTCTTGTCAATGTAAAGAACTAGAATTCTCCAGACTGTGGTGATATCATTTATAACTAATGCTTCCTACTTTTAAAAATTCATCAATCTGTTAATTTGTTGGATTAGTAGGGGACACAAATTAAAGAAATTAAAGTGATACGTATTTAAAGTCAATAGTACGACAATCTAGAAATCATACCCAAGTGCACAAAATTAGCTTCCATAGCTGCTAAAGAGGAGATACACAACCTTGTATCCAAAGCAATGGTAATTCTTAATCCCATTAAAGTCTACTAAATTAAAGTCAAAGAAAATAAAGTTATGAGAAGGATAAAACTAGTTCTAAAATCTTATAAAGGGTCACCAGTTTCAGTTCCTGAAGAAACAAAGGCCATATTAGGAATCGATACTCAAATTTCTTGACACTTTTTTCTAATGGTTCTGTAAAATGTTGCTCTTGCCAATAAGAACAAAGGAAGATGCAGGTGTGCTTTGGTCATTGAGGCCTAGCAGAAATACAGTTCCCACCCATAGTTTCCAGGTGCAGATGGAAGGAGGGCATGGCTCCTGAGCTGTGACTATTAGTGCATTAAACAAAAGCACTTGGAAATTTCCTTTTAGGAGCTGCCAGAGCTTAGTGGGTAAAGAGACTGATGGCAATGTTGATTTGTGGGTGTGGCTAAAATACAATGAGGGGATTAACAATCCCATTTACCCTGGAAAACTGGAAAAGTGTTCATTGACTAGGGGCAGAGACAGCTATTTTGGGAACTGGACTTATTTGTCACTCTTTTGTCTTGGATTCCTAGCTAGTTCAAAGTCTTGGCTGAGCTGCATTCCTATCTCACATTCAAAGAGTTTGACCTGAGGGATAGAATACTTGGCAGCTTTTAATTAGTGCTCTGTACGTCTTAGTGACACACAGCCTTAATCACTACTTTCCAGAGCATTCACCTGTTCTTTTTTTGGCCTTTTTCGTGCTAAACATACCAGAAACTGATGATTTGTTGGCTCTTTAAATCTGTAGTTTCCACCTACAAATCATATCCATCCTTGCAAGTACTCAGATGAAGGCCAATATTTTTAGAAATTCTCCTTTCTGCGGGTTAATTCTACAGCACTACTCATTCATCCTGTCTAATTTTGAATTTTGCCTTATATTCCTTTAGACCCTAATTTTGGCATTTGAATTTGACAGTATTAACATTAAAACTTGTTTTCCTTAGTGAAATTTTTTGGCTGTCCCTTGGGTTGCTGCTATATGTGATTTTTTTACCACAGGCTGAATTTCAGAGACCATGATACTGATTCTGGTTCGTGAATAAGCATCATAATTCTCAGTTCTTCAGAGGATTTAGTGTCTCTGAAAGGGGAAATCTTGGGCATTTCTGTTCCTAAATTTTCCCGCTTCCATATCTACACATTTTCCTATTATATATTTCCTCAGAAGAACTCAAAGTTGCTGGAAAGTGAAAATACTAATGATACCATTGCATAAGTATGTTTTCTTAGCTAATTACTTCATTTCTTTGAGTTTTAGGTGCTAAAAGGAGGGTATGATCTCATTTTAACAAGGTCATTTTATAGGCTAAAATATTTTTAATCATCTTGGCAGATCATAGGCAATTAATTTTAGTTTTCTTCTCCACTTCCGGTGTGTAGAGTCTCTTAAAATTCAGAATTCTAGATGAACATTGTTGACTCACACTTGTAATCCTAGTTACTTAGGAGAGTTAAGATCTGAGGATTATGGTCCTAAACCACCCTGGATAAGAAAATCCATGAGACTCTTCTTACCAATCAACCACCTAAAAACCAAAAGTGAGGTTGTGGCTCAAAGTAGTAGAACACTAGCCTTAAGCACAGAAGCTCAAAGACATCATCTAGGCCCTGAGTTCAAGCCCTACAACCAACAATAGGAAAAAAATCAGCATTCTAAGTCATGGGCCTTTCAATCTAACACTTCATGAATGAAGAATTTTGAAGAAATTAAAAGATCAAAATAGAATAAGTACATCTGGAACTCCATACCTGCAAGATCTAGTCAACCAACATAAGCTATAAATATTAGGAAAAAGGAAACTGCACCTGAACTACACAGCTATGACTATTCACCTAACATTTACAATGTTAGATTTTAATTAATATAAACATTATTTATGTACAAGTTATATGCAAGCAGTATACTATTTTATATGAGGGATTTGAACATACACATGTTAGTAACCACTGGAGGTTCTGGAACCAGTCTGCCATGGAAACCAAGACACAACTCTACACAGAACAAAGTAGTTACTTTCTGTGACCTAATAGTATATACACACTGTCAATTTGAAAGGTAGCTAATCCTCAAACAAGAATAATCTGGAGAGCATAGATGGAGCTACGTGCATGGGAATACATAGTTGAAGTGCAAAAGGAAAGGGTAGTAAAAATTTATGGTACGCAATTCCTCCAAAGGGAATATATTAATACCAAATGGGTCTGGATAAACTCAAATTTAAGTCTTTAACAAAGAAATTCTTTTTATTTCTAAATATGTATGTCAAAGTTGTTATACCAGAGTCAGATTATAGGGAGGAGCGGAACCTAAAGCTTAAGTACCTTAAAAAGCAAAACATTTACCCATGTAAGGAAGCATGGGGAACAAAAAAGGTGCTTGAACTTCTTGAATCCTTCAAGACATCATATCATGTGACACAGAGATAATTGTTGGCTCATTAGGAAAATTTTTCAAGCCAGGCACCAGTGGCTTACCCTTGTAATACCATCTGAGATTTGAGGACTGCATGTAATGTTAACCAGGACAGGAAAATTCCTGAGAAATATTTCCAATTAAACACCAAAACCCACACATGGATCTGTAGCTCAAATGATAGAGAACTAGCCTTGAGTAAAATGGCTGAGGAACAGCACCCAGTCCCTGAGTTCATGCCTTAGGAGCAGCACACACACACACACACACACACACACACACACACACACACACCACACACGCACAAATGAATATTCTTCAGATGCTAAGCAATAAAAGGATAATGAAAGTGTAGGGAGAGAAAGTGAAAGAAAACATGGGAAAGGGTAGTAATGTTCAAGAAGTAATGTACCAATTACCTTACTAATGTAACTATAAGCACTCTATACATCGCTATGATAATAAGAAATGAATAAAAATTTTAAAAATGAAAAAATAAAAGGATAATAGATTCTCTTCCTTAGAAAATATCATTCATCATGATCTGACTAAACACAAAAAAATGGCCATGTGACTAAAGTTCAGCCTTTAGATAATTTGTCTTTAGGTGATTGGCCAATGTCTGAGTACATGACTAAGTCTTTCTGTAATATGATATAAAAACAATATGGGAAAAGTATTTATCTTCTGTTTGGATTACCAAACATGATGAAACAGACTTAGAACTACCTTTATTATTGTACAGACAGATACTAACTGAAAAAATAAGAACAGTTATAAAAAAAGGGAAAGTTATTTGAAACATGGAAAAAGAAAACATGAGTTCTCTGATCCAAAAAGGCCTTAAGTTACAATCCATTATCAGACAGTATTATTTGATAGTATTTGGTGGTGGGCCTATGGAAGGTCATTAAGGCACATAGATGGAGCTTCATGAGTAATATTAGTGTTTCATAAAAGAGGCCCCAAAGAGTTCTTATAACACTTCCCACAAGAAGGTGGCTGTCTATAAACCGGAAATGAAACTGGTACACTGATGGGGATTTGCAAAGCTATGAGAAATAGCAATGATGTTAAAGCTACTTAGTCTCTGGTAATTTGTTATAGCACCCTGAGATGACTAAGATATGTCCATAACATGACATTGGCCTAAATTAGTCTTCTATTCAGATTTAATCACTTAAATCAAAAACTCTTTTTCATATATTTTTATTGTAATTAATAGAAGGGTTACATGATATTTGCCAGATAGATGGTGCATTAATTCCCATACATTGATACCCTTTCAAATATCTTGGTCCCCATTTCCCTCCCCCCACCCAACCCTCATCTTGTTTTCCCCCGTTCCCTATCCAATTTCAAATAGCCAAATACAAATATATCCGACATATCACATAACAAAGGCAGATACTGTAACAATATGAGATAACCAAGGAACAGCAAAAGAGATGAGAGATAACATAGTACCTTAAGAACATCAAACATTCATTATATGGCTTATGTTTCTATATCCTAGAGATCCTTTCATTCAGCGACCTACTATATGGCCTTTTGTATCAAGGTTTTGCTCTATTGCAAATCTCTGCTAGGAGAGCCCAAGGTTTCTACTGATTATGACAAATGAGGGAAACCATTGAGCCTAAGTTCCTTTGAGTCTGGCTTACTTCACTTAATATAATCTTTTCTAAGTCTTTCCATTTCCTAACAAATGGGGCAATGTCATTCTTTCTGACAGCAGCATAGAATTCCATTGTGTACAAATACCACACCTTGTTGATTCACTCAACAACTGAGGGACATCTAGGTTGATTCGATATATTTGCTAAGGTAAATAGTGCTGCAATGAACATTGTTGTGCTAGTGGATTTAGTATGTCCTTGTTTCTGGATGATTGCCTAAATTCCAAGTAATGGAATTGCTAGGTCATAGGGGAGCTCTATGTTTAGTCTTTTGAGGAACTGCCATACTGCTTTCCATACTGGTTGAATGAGTTTGCACTCCCACCAACAGTGTAGTAGTGATCCCTCCTGGCCACATCCCCTCCAGCATCTGTTGTTACTAGTTTTCTTGATCCTGGCCATTCTAACTGGAGTGAGGTGGAATCTTAGAATTGTTTTGATTTGCATTTCTTTTATGACCAGAGATGTTAAGCATTTCTTCATGTGTCTATAGGCCATTTTGGTTTCATTTTCTGAGAAGACTCTCTAAGTCTTTGGACCATCTTTTAATGGGATGGTTGTTACTTTGGAGATTAGTTTTGCAGTGATTCAATTTTTTAAGCTGTTGATATATTTCAGATATGAGGCCCTTGTCTGTTGTATGGTTGGTGAAGGTCTTTTCCCACTCTGTAGGCTTCCTAATTAGTTTACTAGCTATATCCTTTGCCATACAAAAGCTCTGCAGTTTAATGCAGTCCCACTTATCCAGCCTTTCTCTGATTTGTTGTGATTCTTGGTCCTTATTAAGAAAGTTTCAACCTGTGCCAAGGAGGCCTAGTGTATCTCTATTCCTTCTGGTAAAGTTTTCAGTGTGTCAGCTTTTACCTCCAGGTCTTTGATCCATTTAGAGTTAATTCTAGTGCAGGGTGACAAAGAAGGATCCAACTTTAGTTTTCTGCAGGTGCTTAACCAGTTCTGCCAGCACCAATTATTGAAGAGGCTATCTTTCTTCCCTTTTATGTTTTTGGCTCCCTTGTCAAAGATTAGGTGGCCATAGGTCTGTGGTTTAATATCTGGGTCCTCAGTTCTATTCCATTGGTCTTCAGGCCTGTTCATGTGCCAGTGCCAAGCTATTTTCATAATTATAACTCTGTAATAGAGTCTAAAGTTTGGTATTGAAATTCCTCCTGCACTGTTCTTTCTGCTAAGAAGTGTTTTTGCTATACGGGGTCTTTTATTATTCCACATGAAATTTTGGACTGCCTCTTCTATTTATTTAAAGAAAGACATTGGGATATTGATGGGTATTGCATTGAATTTGTACATAGTCCTTGGCAAGATTGTCATTTTCACGATATAGATTCTTCCAATCCAGGTGCATGGGAGGTTTTTCCATTTTCTCAGTTCTGCTCTAATTTCCTTTTTCAGGGTTTTAAAGTTTTCATCAAAAAGTCCTTTACATTCTTAGTTAAGGTAATTCCTAGGTATTTTCTTTTCTTTGAGGCTATTGCAAAAGGAGTTGCCTTCCTGATTGTTGCCTCATTCCTGTCACTGTTGGCGTAGAAGAAGGCAGTTGATTTTTGAGGGTGCATTTTATACCTTGCTACCCTTCCAAAGTTTTGAATCGCCTCAAGGAGCTTGGGAGTGGAGTCTATAGGATTCTTTAAATACAGGATCATATCATCTGCAAAGAGGAAAAGCTTTACTTCCTCTTTCCCTATTTGGATCACCTTTATGCTTATTTCTTGCATTATTGCACTGGATAGGAATTCTAATACTATGTTAAAGAGGAGTGGAGAAAGTGAGTATCCTTCTCTCATTCCAGATTTTAGAGGGAATGGCTTTAGGCTTTCACTGTTAAGTATAATACTAGCTGTGGGTTTGTCATAACAGCCTTTATTATAATGAGGAATGTTCCATGGATTCCTAGTTTCTCCAGAGCTTTTAACATAAAGGGGTGTTGATTCTTGTCAAATGCCTTTTCTGCATCTATTGAGACAATCATGTGATCTTTGTCCCTGCTCCTGTTGATGTGTTGAATTATACTAATTGATTTCTGTACGTTGAACCAGCTTTGCCTCCCTGTGATGGAACCTGTCTGATCATAGTGCATAATTTTTTTGATGAGTTGTTGTAGACGGTTGGCCAGTATTTTGTTGAGAAGTTTTGCATCGATGTTCATCAAAGTAATTGGTCTATAGTTCTCTTTCTTTGATGAATCTCTGTCTGGTTTGAGGATGAGGGTTATACTGGCTGCATAGAATGAATTTGGTAAAGAACCTTCATTGTCAATATCATTGACGAGCTTAAGGAGTATTGGTGTGAGCTCTGCTTTGAAGACTTATAGAATTCAGCTGTGAATCCATCTGGCCCTGGGCTTTTCTTAGGTGGAAGTTCTCTTATTGCCATTTCTATTTCAGAGCTTGAAATAGGCCTGTTTAGTTGAGTTAGTTCTTCTTTGTTCAGTGTGGGTATGTTAATATTGGCTAGGAATTCATCCATTTCTTCTAGATTCTCAAATTTGTTGGCATAAAGGTTTGAGAAGTATTCCCCCATGATACTCTGGGTCTTGGTAATTTCTGTCATGATATTACCATTTTCATCTGTGATTTTGTTTATTTCAGTATGCTCCCTTCTTTTTTTGGTAAGATTTGCTAAGGGTTTGTCAATTTTGTTAATTCTTTCAAAGAACCAACTCCTTTTTTTGTTGATTCTTTCTATAGGTTTTTGGATACCAAATCATTTAATTTTGCTTTGATTTTAAAGATTTGCTTCCTTGTACTGGGATTAGGGTTGGTTTGTTGCTCTTTTACCAGGAGCTTAAAGTGACCCATTAAATTGTTGGTTTGGGATTTTTCCAACTTGTTGTTGTAGGCACTCAGAGCTATAAATTTTCCTCTGAGCACTGCCTTTGCCGTGTCCCAAAGGAGCTGGTATTTTGTGTGCTCCTTTTGGTTAAATATCATAAACTGTTGGATTTCTGTTCTGATCTCTTCGATGACCCATTGTTGATTTAACAATGTGTTGTTCAATCTCCATGTGTTACAGGGTTTTCGTTGGTGGAGTTGTGTGTTCAGTTTCAATTTGATGCCCTTGTGGTCTGAGAGAGTGCAGGGAATAATTTCAGTGTTTCTGAATCTGTCCAGGTTTGTTTTATGTCCTAAAATGTTGTCTATTTTGGAAAATGTTCCATGTGCTGCTGAGAAAAACATATATTGTGTTGTTGCTGGGTGGAATAATCTGAAGATGTCTGTTAGATCTAGTTGGTCTATATAGTTGTTCAGTTCTAAGGTTTCTCTGTTGAGTTTTTGCCTTGTTTATCTGTCCAAAGGTGAGAGTGATGTGTTAAAGTCACCAACAATCACTGTGTTTCGATCTATGTATGGTTTCAGTGAAAGTAAAGTTTGCTTGATGAAGTTCAGAGCTCCGGGATTCGGTGTGTAGATATTTGGGATGGTTATGTTCTCCTGAAGGAAAGATCCCTTTAGTAGTATGTAGTAACCTTCTTTGTCTTTTCTCACTAATTTTAGTTTGGAGTCTATTTTATCTGATATGAGGATGGCAACTTCAGCCTGTTTATGGGGGCCATTAGCTTGATAGAGTTTATTCCAACCTCTCATTTTCAAAAGGTGTTTGTTTTTTTGGGTAAGATGTGTCCCTTGAAGACAGCAGAACGATGGATCTTGTTTTTTGTTCCAACCAGGTAATCTATGCCATTTAATTGGAGAGTTAAGTCCATTGATATTGAGAGTCAGGATTGAGAAATATTTATTAGTTCCTGCCATTTTTACTAGCTTTCATTAGGGCCTGTGTCTTGATAGTTTTTGTGGTACTTAGATGTTATGAGTTTTAGGTGCCATGTCTTTCTCTGTATTACATTTGTGTTGGTTTTCCAAGTGTAGAACATCTTTGAGAATTTTCTGTAGTGTTGTTTTTGTTGCTAAATAATGTTGAAGCATTTCCTTGGAATGGAATGTTTTTATTGCTCCCTCAGTTATGAATGAGAGCTTAGCTGGGTACAGTATTGTTGGTTGGTAGTTATTTGACTTCAGGGCATAGTATATATCATTCCAATCTCTTCTTGCTTGCATGGTCTCTGCTGAGAAATCTGGGGATATTCTTATTGGTTTACCTTTATAGGTTACTGATCCCTTTTCCCTGACTGCCTTTAGGATCCTTTCTTTGGTTTCTATTGATCCAGTTCAGATTACGATGTGGCAGTTGGTTGTTCTTTTCTAGTCAGGTCTGTTTGGGGTTCTAAAAGCTTCTTGTATCTGAATGGGCCTGCCCTTCTGGATATTTGGGAAGTTCTCTGAGATGATTCCCTGAAGTATATTTCCAATGCCATTGACCTCTTTCTCCAGACCCTCCTCAATACCAATTAGCCTTAAATTAGGCTTTCTCATTGTATCTTGGATCTCCTGTAGCATTCTCTCATATTTCCTAGATTTGGATTGACTCATTTTCTGTTCTTTCTCTATAACAACTAAATTATCCTCAACCTTGGCCATTCTCTCTTCTGTATGGTCTAACCTCTTATCAAAGCTATCTACTGTATTCTTCATCTCCCTTGCTTCTAGTTGGTCATTTTTGATGCCTTGCATCTCTCCTTTTAGATCGTCTATGGATTTCTTTAGCTCCTTGATTCCCATTTGAGTGGTTTGCTCAGCAGCTTTGTTCTCTTTGGTCTTTTGTTGGAGTTCAGTCACTTTTTTGTTTGTGGCTTCTATGAATTCGTCCATTTTTCTTTGAAAAACCTTTATTATGGCCTCCTTTATGGCTTCCCCTTTTTCATATATCACCTTGTTTATGGTTTCCTCTTGTTTAGCTGTGGCTTCCTCCCTTATCTCTTTCTGTATGTTTTCACATTTTTCATTAATGATGTTTATCAATTGCATTTGTAAAGCACTTGGAAGGCTCTCCTCTAGATTTGCCGCTGACTGCTCCATTGCCTGTTTATGTTGGGTGGGAGATGCTATTCCTTGATTTGACATTTTTCTTGTTTTCTTGAGTTTCTTGTTCTGCCCATTTGAGGATGGGAGCAAGATTAATACTAAACAAGATTATAATTTTTCAGATATAACCAACCTAGACCTTTTTAGTTGGCTGACAATAGATGTTCGCTCTTTTAGATTTGTAATATCACTCTCTCTTTCTTTTTGTATACTTACATACAAGTCTAATACAATCACAGATGACCAATTTATGACCAAAACAATAAGCCCTTCAATCCAATCTCTATTGTATTTAGGTCTCTCTGGACCTAGAGTATAATTGAACACCTAGATACACAGCATTGCTCAACAACCATCAAATGTAGATCCATGCATTACAAGAGTTGAAGGATGAACAGAGGATCAGAGATAGAAAAATAATATGAAATACGACAAGGGAGGTAGGAAAAGAATAATACAGGAGTGTAAGAATATTATAGTAATGAAGAAAGGGTATTGTATAAGGATACCTGACCTAAGGTGATAGACAAGTAGAGTATTTGTGTAGAAGTTTTAGATGAACTTAGATAAAATTTATCAAAATAAGAAGAGTAATAAGAAGAATATATAGAGAAAAGAGAGAGGTTGATATAAGAGATTTCAATGATACCAACTTAAGAAAAAAAAAGAAAAAGAATCAAAACATTAACAAAATGAAAGAAAACAGAACACACACACACATACACACACAAAACGAAAACAAAAACAAAAAAGAAAAAAGGTGGGGGGAGATTCCTCACTGTTCTGAGTTCTTACCCAAGAGATACTAGGTTTGAGAACCCGGAGTTTAAAAAGCAGGTGACTGTATCAATATTGATATCATTTTTATTCAAACTATACCCAGGGCTGTCACTGTGTTTCTAGGAACGACCACAGTTACAGCAGGTTTGCGGGAAAAGAGAGGAGAAAAAAAGAAAAAGAAAAAAAAAGAATGAATCATAACATTAGAAAAAAAGGTGTAGGTTAAATGGCAAAGAGAAAAATAAGAACATTTAAAAATGCAAATGAAATGGGGTGAAAAAAATTAAAAAAGGGTATTCTTCAGGTTTTTTTTTTGGTGGGGGAGAGGTTAGGAAACTTGCGTCTCCACTAAATTCGGGATCTAAACACTTCACAAAGTCTTTTTCTCTTGTGATTTGGCTTTACGGTTTTTTTGGATGAGATTGCTTATTTGGTAAAACAAAGCTGAAAGATCCGCGGGCGGCTTTGTTTACCAGGTCTGCGGGCAGTGCAGGGGGATGGACTTCAGCAGCGCCGGGGCTGGATTTCTGGCTAAGGGATCTCTGGGAAATCCTTTGCCCTATAAGTTGGTGGTGCTGTCAGCAACACCTCTCAGGCTGCAATTGCTTTGGCCTGGGTCGTTGCCAGTTGCTCTCAGCTGGAGGGGGAGGGGCTCCCTCCCAATGCTGTTCCCGGAGCAGCAGTGGAAACTTCTCAGAGCTACTCACAAATTGCTGGATTGTCCAGTTCCGTGAAGCTGGCAGGTATGTTCATGGCCAGGTGTCAGCTCTGTGGGGTCGTGCAGGCTCTGTGTGGCTCTGTCTGCAGCTGGTGGGTCTGCACTGCTGTGGAGCACTTTCTCTGCTCTGATTTAGAAGAGCCTTTGTCTTCCAGCCGCTCCGCGGAGGAGCTCCACGCTCTCTTTTCCCGCTGGTATTCTTCCTTTTTTTCCCTTTTTTTCCACTCTGCCTGAGTTCTCTGTGGTCCTAAAGCTTACTTAGGATCAATTTCTGTTAGAGGACTGTCTCCTGCACCGCCAATACATGAATCTTGGCAGGAGCTCAGAATGTCACCCTGAACAGCCGCCATCTTCCGCCGATCTCTATCATTAAATCTAAAACTTTTCTCACTACATTTTGTGTCTACATTCCTCCCTTATGAAAATAAGGTTTTATTTTAATGAAAGAATTAAAACATTAATTTAAGTTCCAATTTAGAGTCATGAAGCTGCTACTATCAACTTGCTTACATAGTTAATCTAAGCCTTTATCCATATGTAATTGTAATGAAACGTTTACAGGTGCTATCTTAAAGAGTAAAATGATGATTACAGATCCTCAAATCCACAGAATGCACTGTTAAGCAAGAATAAGTAATTTAAATGTGACAAAATAAGTTTACAATACAAATTTATTCACTTGATTCTTTAACCAGAGGTATTTCCATCATAAATCAAGAGAGTTTAGGGAGGGTTGTACTTTATATAAATTGTGAAACTTAGGGAATATACAGATGTATTCAGTAGAATGACATATCTGTGATATAACATGTACTTGGTAACATTGCATCAGAAACAATAAATTCAAAAGGCGTGTTATGTCACTCCCACTTACTCTCTAATATTAACTCAATAAACACTTTGCATAGAACACAGATACATTGTATATTTTCACCATTTAAAATTTGTTAATTACCAAACTGTGGTGATTTGCAGTTTTGCCGAAAGAATTAGATTGGGCCAAGAGTTAAAGAAAAGGTTACATACATACTTATCAATAAGTTTTGACTTCTGCTCTTGATTGTGACAGAACAACATGTAGTAAACTAAGTTCCCCACAGAAACAAATAAAAAATCCTAGATAAAACACAAAAGAAAATCTCTCTGAAGATTTAAAAGAACTTACAAGATAAGAATTGAAGAGGGAGAGAGGCCACAGAAAAGGAAAATTCACTGAAGTGAGCCCAGTGTTATTTATGCCTGAAGGCATTTGTGGATTCTTGGGATGCACAGAGTTAGAAACTCAGCTTATAAGAAATCAGCTGAAAAACTCAGTGAAGTTATGGTCTACTTGATGGATCTTGGTAGACAGATTTGGATTCAAGATCTTCAAAGGACAAGAAGGTCTTAGAAACTCACCAGGTTTCACTGCAATCCCTTGAAAGACCCTAGCAGTAAAGGCAAGTCAGAACTAAATTAAGTCTCAGTCTTATGTACTTGTGAATTGAAAATAGAAGCTCAGTTTGAGTCCAGCAGAAGCAAAAACTTTGAGACACCCTACCTTCATCAATAGAAAGCTGGCTATAGTGGTCTGTTTCTATTGTTCCAGCTACACAGAGTCTAAATAGATAATCCAAACTGGCATGGAAATAAATTAGAGACTCTATTTGAAAAATAATGAAAGCAAAGTGGCTGGTGGTATGGCTCACGTGACTAAATACCTGCCTAGCAAGTATGAGCCTCTGGTTTTAGACCTCAGTACACTGTCAAAAATTACAAAGAAACTCACATTCAAACATGACATTGTGAAACTATGAAAATTAAAAATCTCAAAAACAGTCTAAGAAAAAACAGAAAACTAACATGTTTTTCAAATTAAAAAAATCTAAAGGACGATTTTAATCAGAAAAAAAAGCACCTCCAATATCCTGAATGAAAACTGAGACCTAGAATTCTGTACCCAGTCCATGTGGCCTTTAATACCGACGTAAAAACTAAAAACAGTATTTCTAGGTAAGTAAAACAAATCTGTTACCTGTAGATTAATACCATAACTAAAACCCCAGAAAGTTCTTCAGATACAACCTCAGATAGTCACATTAAATATAATATTCACAGGTTAAATCACAGTCAGTACTGCCTATATGCTAGGATATATAAAATGAGTATAAAGCTATAAACATACACAAAATTAAAAACAAATATGCCAGTATTGAAATTATGAGAGCAGTAATGGAAATTATTATTATTTTCCGGTGGTACTGGGATTTGAACTCAAAGCCATTACTTGCTAGGTATACTCTCCAAAAGTTGAGCCACACCTTACCTCTTTTGGTTAGTTATTTTGGAGACAATATTTTATTATTATGTTCCTGTGTTATTTTTCCAAGGCTGGCTAGACCACAATCTTAGTTCTGAGATGACAAGTTAATACCCATACACCTAACTTACTGGGTAAGATGGGGATACTACTGATTTTCTGGGGCAGAATTTTGAACTGCAATCCTCCTTATCTTTACTTCCTGAGTAGTAAGGATTATCTGACTGGGGATGCATTCCAATGAAATTTCTTTAACTCTCCAAGGGTAACTATAAAATGTATATAAGAAGAGTGTACATATAGTGAGAAAATGGAGGGCAAAAGAGAATATGAAATATATTTGGCTAATTCAAAAAGCAAAATGTAAGGGAAATAGATCATAGAAAATACTAATGCAATATGTATTACTAATTATAGGCTGTATTAATTTGATTGTCTACCAGTGGACTGTATATTAATGACTTGCATTTTTGTGCCAGTCTTGAGACTTCAGGCCCTGGGGACTTTCTATGAGCATTTTTCTGCTCAAGGCTAGCATTCCACCACTAATTTCATGTTTGGTGGTTAATTGGAGTTAAGTGACATGGAGATAAGATTTTTCTGTCTAAGTTGACTTTGAACTATGATCTTCAGATCTCAGCCTCCTGGGTAGCTATGATTACAGGTGTGAGCCGTATACTTTTAAATAGATATGCTTCAATAAAAATTTTATTTCAGATAGGAATCATTTATACAGAAAGGGCAATATTTGGTGGACTATTTCCATTATCCATATATCCTTTTAACAATCAATTATTGGGACACCTGCTATAGATCTACTGATTTGTACAGCATTTAGAAACAATCATAATGGCTGGGAAGCATAGCTCAGAAATGTAGACTAGCATGCATCCCCAATACGGTACCCCCCCAAACACACAGAGAAACAAATATGAATACAAGTTGAATAGGTATTTATTTTTGACCTATTAAGTTCTTTGACCTTTACTTCTATAAAGGCAAGCAAAGTATGCCTAATGAGAGCCAAGATCCCCTTCAATTTTCAAATGTTATGAGAAAGGACTAGCACCAATATATTTTTAACAGTTTCATTCCACCAATACCATTGGTTTTGAAGAGTTTCTCTCTGCTGCTACAAAGGCTCTACTTTTCAACTTGTTTCATTAGATAGAGGAAAAGTCACCTTCACTATAGTTTAATTTCTACAAAAAGAACCTACTATCTGTTCAGTTTTTAGCCTGAGAATTACTAGTTCATTGTTTGCCAGCTACAAGCTGATTATGAGTCTTCAAAGATTTTCCCACTGTGGGAAATTCATCTAAAATATGTTACTCTTTTCTCTTTCGTTAAATTCACAAACAAGTAAATTGTAAATTTCAGTGGGATTTAGCCACTGGGCAAAGACCAAGTGGTATTACATTTAGGCCAAAAGAAAAATTTGTTACTTGTCTGATAATGAAAAGAGGTGAGAAAAATGGAACTGCTTCTACAAATGACTGCTTTAACACTGATGCTTTGGATCCATGTATCTTATGATATGCATTTATAGCTAGATCAGGGACAGCAGGATGAGCAGTTTCTTTTACATTCAAATTAGTGGTTCAATTAAAGAGAGATGTCTACATTTCTACAATAGTGGCATATCTATTTACTTATAGGAAAAATACTTTGATAGATTTATGATCTGAGGTACACTTAAAAGCCATTACTTGTACCCCCAAAAGACAACAGATTGAAAACGAATTTTTATCTAATTTACAGAATAGATCTGTGGTCAATCATACTGAAAAAAGCAGGCCAATTGCAGAAACAAAATAAAGAATCCAGAGATAGAGCACATAGAACTAGACAAGATAAGACCATTGAAAAAGAGTGTCTCAACACAAATAAGAGATTCACAGCAGTATCATGAGCACATTGATTCCTGTTCTAGAATACATTTCAAAGGGAGAGGTTAGATCATCATTTAAGGCTAGGAGTGAGATCTATTTAACAACATATGGAAGCTTAAAAAGCAAATCAGAGGACTTGGAAGATGGCGCCAAGACAATAGGGACGCTGCCTAGCTCTCTCTCACAAAAAGAGAGCACCAGGGAATCCCACGAGCCAATTATCTTAAGAAATCCACAACAACAAACTCAAAAAGCAATGGAGAAGGACTCAAACTGGAAAAGAAATCCAGATAAAGCTCACATCCAACTTTCTCAAAGAATTCCGAACGCGAGGACCCCTCCCCCACCTCTCTCCGCCGGTTCCAAGCCGCGAAAAGTGGCCGTGGGCGGAGGGCGCCAGGCCGGGAGCCCAACTGCTGCAGAAACCAACATACAACCAGGCCAGCGAGCAGCGGAAGCAGCAGAACCCAGACGCGGAACCAGAACAGCAAGCAGCGGAACCCAGACGCAGAACACAGGCGGTGGCGGAGACCCGAGGGGAGTGAAAGACTCCCCACCACCGTGGATCACCCGCAGACTGACGCAGAGGCGTGAGTAATACAGCACGTCCCCAAACACATAGGGAAAGCAGAACGGTGCCAAGCAATAGAACTTAACTCAGACCCTACAACCCCGCTTGAGAAAGACTGGCGGGAGCAGGGGGGCAAGGAATTTAGAATCCTGTCCCTTCCCTCAACAGCCCCCTCCCTCAGGCCATTGACTGGAGATTGACAGGCGGGCTACCTAAGACCCAGCACCCCACCAAGGAAGGCTGGGCTGTCCCAACTCCCACCCGCCCAACAGGCTCAACCCCCAGCCCTCTGACTGGAGAATGTCAAGCGGGCGGACCCTAAGACTCAGCACCCCACCAGGGGAGGTGGAGCTGTCCCAGCTCACACCCGCCCACCAGGCTCATCTCCCAGGCCACTGGACCTGGAGAGTGGAGGGCGCTGGGATCCTGCCTTACAACAGCGGGTGGGGTGTGCGGGAAAATAGGAGCCAGCATCTGCCCTCCCTCAGTTCTAGAGCTGGGCATCCTCCAGCTGGGAATCCTGAGCAAGACAACACCAAGGGGCCCCCCAAAGTCACAGACAATCTGATAAAGCAGTGGAAAAACAGCAGCGATCTGAAGGGGCAACCAGCAGCCAAGCTTGCCTTCTGAGAATCAGAAAGGCACAGCTCCGCCCTTGGAGCCCACGTCCTCAGCTGGGCCCCACCCTTGGGAACAGAGGGGTCTCCTGCTGGTCCTGCCGAGAGCCCCAGGAAACTCTTAATCCCCAGTCCCTTGGCTTGGGGCTGCCCCTGGAAGCAGCACAGGAAAACGTCTGCCAACCTCGCTCAGACTGAAGCTTGCAGATCCATCCCATGGTCCACTGTGAGGCCACTGGTTGGGCTAACAGCTAGTCGTACAGCAACACATAAGTTTTATTCTAATACATTCCAAACTTTGTACTCAAATACGCTACCTACTTACAAACTTAGGTCAGTTATCCTTACGCTATAACTTTTCTTCATTACTACAATATTCTTACACTCCTATGTTAATCCTCTTGTACCTCCCCTGAACTCTCTCATTCTCTTTCTATCTCTGGACCCCTGTTCGTCTTTCAACCCTTATACTGCAATGATCTACACTTGATGGCTGTTGAGCAATACTGTATATCTAAGTGTTTAATTATTCTCTAGGCTCAGAGGGACTTAAAGACAATAGAGATTGGATTGAGAGGCTTATTGTTTTGGGTATAAATCGCTTATCAGTGGTTGTATTAGACTGGTCTGTAAGTGCACAAAAAGAAAGAGTGATAATACCAATCAAAACTTGTGAACATCTAGTGTCTGCCAGCTACAGAGGTCTAGGTTGGTTATATCTGAAAAACTATAATTGTGTTTAGTATTAATCTTGCTCCCATTTTCAAATGGGCAGAACAAGAAACTCAAGAAAAATGTCAAATCAAGAATCAACATCCCCCACCCAATGTAAACAGACAATGGAACAGTCACTGGCAAACCTAGAGGAGACTCTTCCAAGTGCTATACAAATGCAATTAATAAACATCATTAATGAAAAATGTGAAAATATAAAGAAAGAGACAAAGGAGGAAGCCATACCTAAACAAGAGGAAACCATAAACAAGGTGAGAAGTGAAAAAGAAGAAGCCATAAAGGAGGCCATAATAAAAGTTTTTCAAAGAAAGATGGATGAATTCATAGAATCCACAAATAAAAAAGTGACCGAACTCCAGTAAATGTCCAAAGAAAATAAAGCTAATGAGATAACCACTCAAATGGAAATCAAGGAGCTAAAGAAATCCATACATGATCTAAAAGAAGAGATGCAAGGCATCAAAAATGAGCAATTAGAAACAAGGGAGATGAAAAATAAAGTACATAGCTTTGATAGCAGGTTAGACAATGCAGAGGAGAGAATTTCCAGGGCTGAAGATAATTTAGTTATTATAGAGAAGGAACAGAAAATGAGTCAATCCAAATCTAGGAAAAATGAGAGAGCGCTTCAGGAGCTCCAAGATACAATTAGGAGGCCTAATTTAAGGCTAATTGGTATTAAGGAGAGCCTGTAGAAAGAGGTCAATGGTATTGGAAATATACTTCAGGGAATCATCTCGGAGAATTTCCCAAATATCCAGAAGGGCAGGCCTATCCAGATACAAGAAGCTTTTAGAACCCCAAACAGACCTGACCAGAAAAGAACATCCCAACGCCACATCGTAATCCGAACTGGATCAATAGAAACCAAAGAAAGGATCCTAAAGGCAGCCAGGAAAAGACATCAGTAACCTATAAAGGCAAACCAATAAAAACAACCCCATTTTTCTCAGCAGAGACCATGCAAGCAAGAAGTGACTGGAAGCATATATGTCATGCCCTGAAGTCAAATAACTACTAACCAAGAATACTGTACCCAGCTAATCTCTCATTCATAACTGAGGGAACAATAAAAACATTCCATTCCAGGGAAAAGCTGCAACAATATGTCGCAACAAAACCAAAACTACAGAGAATTTTCAAAGATGTTCTATACATAGAAAACCAAAATAAATGCAATATAGGGAAAGAAATGGCACCTAAACAGCATACCATCTAAGGACCACAAGAACTGTCAAGACACAGGCCCTAATAAAAAACTTTTAAAAATGGTAGGAACTAATAAATATTTCTCAATCCTAACTCTCAATATCAATGGACTTAACTCTCCAATTAAACGGCATAGGCTGTCTAGTTGGATTAAAAAGCAAGAGCCATCGTTCTGCTGTCTTCAAGAGACACATCTTACCCAAAAAAACAATCATCTTTTGAAAGTGAGAGGTTGGAATAAACTCTATCAAGCTAACGGCCCCCATAAACAGGCTGGAGTTGCTATCTTCATATCAGATAAAATAGACTTCAAACTAAAATTAGTAAGAAAAGACAAAGAAGGTTACTACATACTACTAAAGGGATCTTTCCTCCAGGAAGACATAACGATCCTAAATATTTACACACCCAATCCCGGAGCTCCAAACTTCATCAAGCAAACTTTACTTACACTGAAACCATACGTAGATCGAAACACAGTGATTGTCAGTGACTTTAACACACCACTCTCACCTATGGACAGATCAACAAGGCAAAAACTCAACAGAGAAACCTTAGAACTGAACAACTATATAGACTAACTAGATCTAACAGACATCTGCAGAATATTCCACCCAGCAACAACACAATATACGTTTTTCTCAGCAGCACATGGAACATTTTCCAAAATAGACGACATCTTAGGACATAAAACAAACCTGGACAGATTCAGAAACACTGAAATTATTCCATGCACACTCTCAGAAAACAAAGGCATCAAATTGGAACTGAACACACATCTCCAGCAACGAAAACCCTGTAACTCATGGAGATTAAACAACACATTGTTGAATAACCAATGGGTCATCGAAGAGATCAAAACAGAAATCCAACAGTTAATGAAATTTAACAATAATAAGCACACAAAATACCAACTCCTTTGGGACACAGCAAAGGCAGTACTCAGAGGAAAATTTATAGCTCTGAGTGCCTACAACAAGTTGGAAAAATCGCAAACGAACAAGTTAATGTCTCACCTTAAGCTCCTGGAAAAAGTGCAAGAAACCAACCCTAATCCCAGTAGAAGAAAGCAAATTATTAAAATCAAAGCAGAATTAAATGATTTGGAATCCAAAAAAACTATAGAAAGAATCAACAAAACAAGGAGTTGGTTCTTTGAAACAATTAACAAAATTGACAAACCCTTAGCAAATCTTACCAAAAAAAGAAGAGAGCATATGGAAATAAACAAAATCGCAGACGAAAATGGTAATATCACCACAGAAATTACCAAGATCCTGAATATCATGAGGGAATACTTCTCAAAACTTTTTGCCAACAAATTTGAGAATCTAGTAGAAATGGATGAATTCCAAGCCAATATTAACGTACCCACACTGAACCAAGAAAACTAACCCAACTCAACAGGCCTATTTCAAGCTCTGAAATAGAAATGGCAATAAGAGAACTTCCACCCAAGAAAAGCCCGGGGCCGGATGGATTCACAGCTGAATTCTATAAGGTCTACAAAGCAGAGCTCACACCAATACTCATTAAGCTCTTCAAAGAAATTGAAAATGAAGGTTCTTTACCAAACTCATTCTATGAAGCCAGTATAACCCTCATCCCCAAACCAGACAGAGATTCATCAAAGAAAGAGAACTATAGACCTATTTCTTTGATGAACATTGATGCAAAACTTCTCAACAAAATACTGGCCAACTGTCTACAACAACTCATCAAAAAAAATTATACACTATGATCAAACTGAATTCATCACAGGGGGGCAAAGCTGGTTCAACATACGCAAATCAATTAATATAATTCAACACATCAACAGGAGCAAGGACAAAAATCACATGATCGGGCCGGGAGTTTGGCCTAGTGGTAGAGTGCTTGCCTAGCATGCACGAAGACCCGGGTTCAATTCCTCGGTACCACATATATAGCAAAAAGCCAGAAGTGGTGCTGTGGCTCAAGTGGTAGAGCCCTATCCTTGAGAAAAAATCCAGGGACAGTGCTCAGGCCCTGAGGTCACGCTCAGGACTGGCAAAAAAAAAAAAAATCACATGATCATCTCAATAGATGTGGAAAAGGCATTTGACAAGATCCAACACCCCTTTATGTTAAAAGCTCTGGAGAAACTAGGAATCCATGGAACATTCCTCAATATAATAAAGGCTGTGTATGAGAAACCCTCTGCTAGTATTACTTAATGGTGAAAATATAAAGCCATTCTGTCTAAAATGAGGAATGAGACAAGGATGCCCACTCTCTCCACTACTCTTTAATATAGTACTAGAATTCCTAGCCAGTGCAATAAGGCAAGAAGCAAGCATAAAGGGGATCCAGGTAGGGAAAGAGGAAATAAAACTATCCCTCTTTGCAGATGACATGATTCTGTATTTAAAGAATCCTATAGACTCTACTCCCAAGCTCCTTGAGCTGATTCAAAACTTTGGAAGCGTAACAGGCTATAAAATTAACCCTCAAAAATCCACTGCCTTCCTTTACGCCAACAGTGAGAGGAACAAGGCAATAATCAGGAAAGCAATTCCTTTCACAATAGCCTCAAAGAAAATAAAGTATCTAGGAATTGGCTTAACAAAAAATGTAAAGGACCTTTTTGATGAAAATTTTAAAACCCTAAAAAAGGAAATTAAAGCAGAACTAAGGAAATGGAAAAACCTCCCATGCTCTTGGATTGGAGAATCAACCTCGTGAAAATGACAACCTTGGCAAGGGCTATCTACAAATTCAACGCAATACCCATCAACATCCCAATGTCATTCTTTAAAGAAATAGAAGAGGCAATCCAAAATTTCATATGGAATAATAAAAGACCCTGTATAACAAAAACACTTCTTAGCAGGAAAAACAGTGCTGGAGGAATTTCAATACCAAACTTTAGACTCTATTACAGAGCTGTAATTATCAAAACAGCTTGGTACTGGCACAAGAACAGGCCTGAAGACCAATGGAATAGAACTGAGGACCCAGATATTAAACCACTGACCTATGGCCACCTAATCTTTGACAATGGAGCCAAAAAATAGAATGGAAGAAAGACAGCCTCTTCAACAAGTTGTGCTAGCAAAACTGGTTAAGCACCTGCAGAAAACTAAAGTTGGATCCTTCTTTGTCACCCTGCACTAGAATTAACTCCAAATGGAGTCTCATATAGAATGAGACTAAATGAAACGATCTCTAGGATATGGAAACAAGAGCTTTATGGTGTGTGATTGTTTGTCTTAATGTACTATGTTTTTTCCCTTTTTTGCCCTTTGGTTAATCTCATATTGTTACAGTATTTAAGTTTATTACCTGATATACTGTATATGTGTTTATTTGTTTATTTGAAATAGGAAAGGGAAGGGGGAAAACAAGATGACTGGGGGGTTGGGAGGAAGGAAATGGGGACAAACACATGAGAAGGGGTATCAATGTGTGAGAAGTAATGCAGCTACTACATGATGAATGTACCTGTAACCCCTCTATACATTATCCTGACAATAAAAAATTTAAAAAAAGATAAACTGCAATATTAAATGCTTCAAAACTGGAAACTGAGAATCACTTCAAGCTTTTAAGCTTTCTAGATTTTGCAACATTTAGGATTTCAGATTTTTCAGAACAGAAATGTTCAGAATAGAATATTTCAAAATTCAAAATCTCTGAAATATGAAACACATTTGACCTCAAGTACTTCAGATGAAGAGAAACTCAACCTATAATCTTAAACGATGTCTGAATTTTATAGGCCGTTACTCAAGCAATCAACTTTACAAGATTTTTTGCTTTTATATAAAGGAACCCAACCATGATTGATATCATGAACAAATACTTATGCCGATATTAGTATGTATACAATGTCACATATTACACATAATGTAATATATATGTATATATACATGCATATCTTCATATGTTATTAATAAGAAGGAAGCATATCACTTCTCTATTGCTCTTTCTTAAGTCCATTCTAATTAAAAGAAATCATCCACCAAAGTCAAATTGAGTGATATCTAACGAAATACATGCTCAGTACTCTTTAAAACTATTAAAGTCTGAAAAACGAGGCAATGGGGACCAAGACATGTGAAAGGGTATCAATGTATGGGAATTAATGCACCATCTATCTGGCAAATATCATGTAACCCTTCTATTAATTACAATAAAATATATGAAAAAAATAAAATAATACCACAGACTGAAGGAAATTTGGGACTCGTGATCACTAGTTAAAATATAGGACCTTCAATTGTATCTTGGACATTGGTGTAGAAACTGGTGAGGTATGAATACAGTCTATAGTTCAGCTAACTGTAATACACAGTGCTAATCTCTTAGTTTTGATAACTTCACCATGGTAACACAAGGTGTTAATAAGAAGGGAAGCTGGATGAAACTTATGTGAGATTTTTCCCTGTTTTTGCCACTGTTCTTTAATATTAAACTATTTCAAAAGTAAAATACTAAATTATGGGAGAAGTCAAAAATTAAAACTAAAACAGAGTGAGCCAGCAAACGGGGTCTCAGGAAAGACCCACAGGGTTCTTTGATGAAAGAGTACATTTGAACATCTCATCCATCACAAGTTTTTTTTTCTTTGCCAATCCTGGGCTTGAGCTCAGGGCCTGAGCACTGTCCTTAGACTTTCTCAAGGTTTGAGCTCTACCACTTGAGCCTCAGCACCACATCCGGCTTTTTTCTATGTATGTGGTACCAAGGAATCGAACCCTGGTCTTAGTGCATGCTAGGCAAGCACTCTACCACTAGGCCAAACTCCTGGCCCCCATCACAAGTTTTTCTGGGTTACTGAGTGTAAACATTATCGGGCCTATACCTGCAAGACCAGCTAGAGTCTCTTAGCCTAGCTGTGTAACTGTTTTTCAGTATGCTTCCTTCTACAATCCTATATTCAAAGACAAAACCAAATGAAACAGCTGTCAACAAAGTACAATTTCAACAACCCCCATTAGCAAACCAACTTCCGACAATTATCAAGCTGTTCCATATTCTCCAATCTTTCTACAGTCTTACTGATTTTCTGAGGTTTTAGAAGTATTAGATTTTCCTGATAATCCTGATGGCAGTTACAAGAGTGAGAGAAAGAGGTATGTTATAGACTTTCCTCCAACAAAGTATGTTTTGCTACATTTACAACACTTTATAAATTAAGGGTGGTGTTAGAGGTAATATTCTGTAGAAAACTAAAAGGTTGTTCTGTAGTTGCTATTTCACAGTAGCTGTGTGGCCATCTGGCTTGGTTTTAAATCATCCTTATTGATTCGCAGGAAAATGAAATACTGAAATCATCATGTAGCTTTAAATTCCAAATCCATGTCAACTTTGCCAAGTGCTGTCCCATCAGGAGAAAGGAACAGCATGCAGGCAGCCTGGCTCCAGCCTGCAGTGTATTTGCCTGGACCTGTTATTGACAGTTTCCCTCACCAAGCTTGCTTTGGTAACTCAGCTTGCCACCTTTCATCAGTGTTGCCAATGAGTTTCATGGCACAAGTCTTTTGAACATAAAATTCATATCTGAGTCATAGACAACATTAGTAATTCTCATTTTTGAAATTATTAACTTCTAAAAACCATACCATATACTACAACTTGGCTGCAGTTTTATAGGTGACTAAATTGTTTTTTTACTGGCTTACTCTTTACCTCTGGTCTCCTTGATATAAATATCAAGCACTAACTTGCACTTTCCAAAATGGCGGGGTTTTAGATGTTTCTGTTTTTGAAATGGCAGTGAGTAACCTAACTTAGAAATTTTGCATTTATCAAGGTGAGGCACTGCTATGCCTACTTAAAGAACAAGCCATTTGAATTGTCATGAAATAGAAATCTTTACCTCTGGTTTGTGCAAGACAGTAAGAAGCTTTGCAGCTTTTAATGAAGGCCCTTACTGTTTTCTGCAGTAATTTTAATAAACAAATTGCAAATGTCTCTTGCTACTTCTATCCACTTCTAAGGACCTTATTTTTCTATTTTTCACTCAAATTGGTGTGTGTGTGTGTGTGTGTGTGTGTGTGTGTGTGTGTGTGTACTGGGGTTTGAACTCAGGAACTCAGGGCTCAGATTTTTTGCTGAGTTAGTGCTCTACCATTTTATCCACACCTCTAGGTCTGGCTTTTTACTTATTAATTGGAAATAGAAGTCTCGTAGATTTGTCTGTCCAGGTTGCCTTTGAACCAGTTGCTCAGGATGTCAACCTTCTGATTAGGTAGGACTGTAGTCACTAACCACATATGCCTAGCTCAATTTTATTTTTTAAATTACCATTACCATCTTCCCATCTCAAATATGTACCCTACAAGGGTGTCCAGCAAGGGCTATAAATCATGCAAGAATATAAACATTCTACTTAGTGCTGAGGATAACAAAACTATGGAATCATAAGGATTAAGAAAGTAAATCTGATCTGAAAGTCTTCATGGATTTCAGCAAAGGATCATTTTACAGTTTAAGGTCTCCTTTTTCAGTCGAGCAATGCACAGGTTAAAAGCATTAAAGAAGCTAGTGCTGCATAGAAACACTTCACTAGCCAAAAGTTAAAGCAAAAATATTTCACAAATGCCTCAGGAGACAGTAGCAAAAAATTAAGCTTTGTAGTCAGATCTGAGTTTGGGGACTGTTTTTATTATTCACCAGCTGTGTGATACTAGAAAAGCCAGTTAACCTTTCCAAGCTTCTTATTATCAATAAGAATAATCACTATGTTTAGATCATAGTGATTGTTCTGTTAGGAACAAATGAAATAATCTATATAAAGTACTTTTATGCTCTCTGGCATGCTTCTGGTAGAACTCACTGAATGATTTCCTTATTATTAACAGCACTGTTCTATTTTTTTTGCCAGTCCTGGGCTTGAGCTCATGCCCTGAGTACGGTCCTTGGACTTTCTCAAGACTCGAGCTCTGCCACTTGAGCCTCAGCACCACTTCTGGCTTTTTTCTACCTATGTGGTACCGAGGAATCAATCCCGGGTCTTCGTGCATGCAAGGCAAGCACTCTATCACTAGGCCAAACTCCAGGCCCTAACAGCACTATTCTTAGAGTCCTCATTATTATTTTTAAGTAACCTCCACAACAGACTAGCTACTGTGGAACAAAATAGCTAAAATTGAATATACCAAAGAAATTCCACTTTTAACTTGAGACTACAATAATGAGAGGAAAGGCAAGAACTACCATGGACCACAGTTGTAGTATACTTCATAATCAACAGATTTGAATTTAAAACCTGGGCTGTATATGTACCCTTAAGAAAATTATTTCATCTCATTGAATTTTAGCTTTCATATCCTTAAAATGAGAACAATAATCTATCTTGACAGTTATTTTATTTCTTTAATCTTAATATGTTTTTATTTAAAAGACACCACCTAATATTCTCCTATGTGCTCCTTATGTACAAGAGATTTATTAATAAAAAATCTAGCTGAGTATTAGTTGTACTAACTTATCCTGGAAACATTGACAGATATTTTAAAACAATAGTTAATATGCACACTGTTTGGCATAAAGCAATTTATAGAGTAAGTATAACTCCCCCCATATAATATTCCTAGCCACGTCAGGCTCTTTCAATTCTTTTTTTCCTTCATTAAATTCAGTTATCACAGGGATTTCAATAATTTCAGTTTCCAGTTTCAATTTACATATTCTATTGAGACGCTCACATAAGTAAGAGATGAGTGTGTGTGTGTGTGTGTGTGTGTGTGTGTGTGTCTATGTGTGTGTACTTCATTTGGAATATTCACATTAGTAACTTCCTTTTTAGGACAAGAATACAAATCAAGTGCAATCATTAAGAGTATCAGAGGTGAAAAGGTAAGCTTCCTAAATTTGTACATGTCGTTTTCCCAGGAAAACGCAGGTTGTGTTCTTACCTGGCCCCATTAACTTAAGGGGATTACTATTCATCAGTGCTTGGCTTCAAGATCACAGTAAACAATCAAGATTTATAGAACTGGAAAGCAGCAACTTTCCTTTTGAGGCAGAGCAAGGTTCTGTGAGTGTTACTAAATCCTAAAGCTCACCTATAAGAAATAGAACCAATGTGATTTAATGAAGATTATGTATACAACATTGGGAAGTAGCAAAATAATGAATATTAATTCCAGTATTCTAGGAGGAGGTAGTTATTGTTACATTTCTCTGCCTTTGGTCCTTCTTTAGTTCCTTCAGACATAGTTCAGTAATACCCCAAACCCAAGCCATTCTTATCTTCTGAGTCTGGTCAGATTGAAGCAGATATCAGAAGGTATAGTCTCATCATTTAGTTTAGTTTGGAGTAAGATCAGCCTTCCTGAAATCCAGTGGCTCATCAAACCTTATTGTCTTCCAAATGCTGTTCTTACTAGCCAAGAACAGCAGTAACAGATAGTAGTTACTTCCTGAACACTAGGGCTTTGTTGCCTGAATCAGAATTTATCTCTATCAATTACTGGCTTGTGACTTGTTTATTCCTTGGTTTCACCATCTATAAAATGAACATGATGATAGTTTCTAACTCATAAAATCTTAGGAAAATTAAAGGTGAGAAAGCTTGTAAAGTAGTATCTGACACATAATAAGCACTTTATGCTCATATGTGTAAAATGTCTGAGATCCATTTCCTCAGGGAAATATTTACCTTTTCTCTTTCTAACTTGCATCACTTCTTTCTATCCTCTGCTTCAGCCTTCAGTCACATGGTCACACAGGTCACAACATTTTTGCTTGTCATTATTCTAAATATCTCCTAGGTTTTGTAGCAATTCTCTGCCAGGCCAAGGTTGATTTAAAGAGCTGGGAAAGGATGAGCTCAGCACAGACCTTACTACCATTTGACCTTCAACAAGCTATGATATATCAGTCTATCCAGATGACTCAATACCTACAGGCCAGTCTATCTCTGAAGTATCATGTCCAATCTACCAAGTTGAAACTTTGTAATCAACTACAATTTCCTTCCCTAATTGTCTCAGAATGCCAAGAATAAACCAGATGCCCAGTCCAGGGACATAATGCAATGTCTCAATAAGAAGCCTTGTTGTCTTTAGCAAACAGGAAAAAAATCTGTTTTCTTTACAGCAGCAAACAAGCAGAAATCTGTCTCTCAAAGAGTAATGTAATGTCATTTGGAAGATATTCTGGATGATTGAACACCAGAAGGCAAATAGTAGCCTTATTCCAGACAAAACACAAAAGTAAAGAGAACTATCCAAGGACTTAAAATATGTCACAAATATAAAAAAATTACACAAAATGTTCTTATTTCAGTAAGGAAAATTAAGAATTGAAAGAATGAAGGCATTTTCATGGTGAGTCTTAAGTCTAAAAACCCCTATTGCAATAAATGCATAGATGACTCATGTAAATTGTTCATTTTCATTTGCAAAGCATTTTATCCCAGGATCTCAAAGCACTTTGCAAACATTAATTATCCATCAGTATCTTCTTGTGGTGTCTCTATTTTCATTGCCTTGTAGATGTTGAAACAAGAACAGAGAAAGGTTAAGAAACTTGCCCAGAGCCACACAGGGCAAACTCTGTACAAAAACTATTTGTTGTTTCTGTGTTTCAATAATGAGCAAATTAAAAGTGCAATAATTTTCTTTGTAATTCAGAAAAAAATCACTCTAACAGTCATCTTTAACCGTAAAAAGAAGTCTTTTTTACTTCCCTTAATGTGGATACTTTTTCAGATAGTACCTAATTATAGTAAATTGCTTCATTCCCTAATTGTTACTGCAAGGCAACTAAACACTGTTATGTTGACTATTCAAGAGTGGATTGTTAATGGCCTTAATCATCAGATAATCTGGTAATATAATCAATGTAACTGGGAGATACCTTGTGGAAACAACAAGCAAATCAAGTATGAAACATAGATTTATAAAGGAAAGTTGAATTCTGTTGCTTTATATTTAGTTTGTTAAGCAAAAAAAAGTCATTCCACAAAGCTGCAAAAGATAGCAATGCTATTTTACATTCCTAATTCCCAGAACCCCATATGCCTTGTTATATCATTTTGTACACCTACCACACCAAACAGAAACTCTCTCCATAGGGTAAAAAACACCATCTTCCACAAGCATGTATTTTACCAGAGGAAGTTTTGTCTTCATCTACTTGGAACCAGGACAACTTTAGAAGGGTGGCACTTTCCACACCTCACCAACTCTTAAGCTGAAGGATGACAACAAATTGAGACTTAGTTGTTTTTATTATTCCTATTGTTTCCATATGGAATGGAAGAATTCATTCACAGTAATGAGAGATCAGAGGGTGGGTGATGTTGGAATCAGGTAAAATAGTAAAGAATTAAATCAACAAAACTTTGCTTGAAAAAAAATTAGACACAAATATAAGGTTCTCAATTCTTCTTGAAAATTACATTATAATTGATGGTCAATACCTATTTCACATATTAAAACAAAGCAAGAAACCACATTCATTCATGTAAACACATATTCACAGCAAAGTAGCAGTTCTTTGTTATGTGCCTATACAAAAAACATAGAATTTTTTTCCGTTTTGAAACCTATTGTGCATTGAGATATCCAGTTGTATCAATGTGCAGTATTTTCCTTCTGTTACTTCTACTATCTGCTACTTAAACAAGCATCAGGAGCAGCTTTTGCATCTTGTAAATATATAATGTTTCTGGATCAAATGTTACTTTTCTTAGGTCAATCATGTTACATTTAGGTTCTACTTGGGATATCTATTTTTCTTATGCTTGATCAGGAAAATTAAATAAACATAGCTGGAAAATCTTTTTCTATCAGCTGTATCTAAATAATACATTTAATTTAATTTGCTGTGGTCTATGATATTTAAAAGCAGTAATGTGTTTGTTGTTTCTAAAATCCTCAATTGCTATTAATCTCTTTAAAATATTTTGAAGACATTAGAGTAAGAATATGTCAAGAATCTTCTCTATTTTCAAGGAAATTAGGGCCCACCAGACTTTATTTGCTTTGTAATTAACAGTGTTCAAAGCAACAAACTCCTGATCGATATTCTTTCTGTGTTTTGTTTCCCAGGTAGAAAACATCTTGGAAATATCTGAGTTATAAAGAAATGCCTCTCTACAGTACAAAGCATTTTGAAGGTTTTATTTTAACGAATGAGGGGAGGAATAGAATAAGAATTATTAAGATTTTGTCTTAGGAAACAAATATGTCAAAAGTAAGCTTCATCCTAATAAAAAAAGAAAAAAATTGCATGCTTTAAAGCTGAATCATTTAGTAGAGAGAACAGAAGATACTATATATTTGCAGCAAATATAAGGATAAATGATGATCCTTTGTGAAAGAGCTGAAAGATAAATTGTCCAGATCAAGAGAAAACTGTTTTGGTAGTGTACTGAGTAACCAAGATCTCCAGAAATTATAGAAGGGCTATGTATGGAGAGAATTAAAAAAACACATAACTCTAGAGAGCAACAAATCAGTAAGTTCACTATTGAATCAACTCTATGATATGTGAAGCTATTAATCAATTTGGATCCCCCCAAAATAAGGAGTCAAATAGCTAGTGTGAGTTTGTCAAAAATGAATCATGTGAAACTTTAATTCAATCCTTTCTTCATCAGACTAAATTGAGTGTATTAACAAACAGTATACAGACTCAAGTTGGTAGAGACTTGGGCTAGAAAAAATAATTTAATGGGGTAAATAAGCCCCATTAGTGGATGTATTAGTACCAAAACTAGTAAAAAGCAAATTGAGTACAAGTAGTTGTTACTAACAGTTCAATACTTGAGTGAGTAGATGTGTCAGGTAGGCCCCTTAGGGGTCCACTCTAACTTCAATACAATTCAATATTTTCATTTACTACATCAAAAAGAGAAGAGAGAGGATGCTAATGAAATTTGCAGGTGTTCCTGCACATTGCAGAATAAGCATAAAATAGAGTGTGAGCAGGATAATTTTTAAATGGACAGAAATCAATAAAATAAGATTCAATAAAGCATTTATAAATGTAATGTGATTCACAAAGGAAAGAATAATCAAATGCACCAATGTAAAATGGAATCATAAGAGGGTCTAAGGGTTATAGCAGAAAGTAAAATGAACATGTATCAGCAACATGACTGTCAAAGCCCAAAGGCAACTGCTGATCAAGTTACAAAAATGATTTTTTTTCTTAATAGAAGAAAAACAGTAAAGGTTATCTTAGACTATAACACTTCAGGACATCCACAGTATCAGTCTAAAGGTTGATGGATAAGTAGGGTATAGAGAGGCAACTGGAAAATCAAAAGAATTCACATAGGAAAAGCAGGCATAAAACAAAGATGAATTTAAAAGGGCAGTGGTGGAAGTAAATCAAAGATAGTTGGGAAGAAAAGAAGCCAAGAGAGCTAGATTGGCAGAAAGAGGGAAATTAGGAAAACAAGCAGTGGAGAAGAGAGAGGAAGGTCAAAAGAAGGCAAGGGGTAGAGGCAGAAATTTTTAAAGGGTAAAAAAGAACACTAGGAGAACTATTTCTGAAGTCTCCTCTTGGGATCTTGGGAATTCACAAATAAATGAGTTATGGACAGAATTGGTGGTAGATGCATTAATTCATATTAATTGGAATGTTTCCAAGAAATATGCTCACAATAGTTCATATCCTTAATTGAATATGATCTTCATATTGTTAAGAAAATTGGAATTTTAAAGGACATATCAGGAAAAGGGACTAGAGGCTTTCCAAGAAATTAAGAAACACAAAATCTCATCTAAAAGAGTAGAAGGCACTTTCAATTTAAAATTCACTATTAGCCAGGCACCAGTGGCTCATGCCTGTAATCCTAGCTACTCAGGAGGCTGTGATCTGAGGATCATGGTTCAAAGCCAGCCTGGGAATGAAAGTGAGACTCTTATCTCCAGTTAACCACCAGAAGACAAAAGTGGTGCTGTGGCTCCAGTGATAGAATGCTAGCCTTCAACTGAAGAGCTCAGGGATAGAGCCCAGCCCCAGAATTCAAGCCCCACCACTGACCCAAAATAAATGTGTATATTATTAAGCTGTATGAATTGTGAAACAATTAAAATTATATAAAATGAAGTCAACAAAAGGAAAGCAAGCAGAGTTTCACAAGTCCCTTATAAAATAATATTTCAAAATCTGATTTTAGAACTAAATTATGACTAACAAAATTTATAAATCATTGAATATTTTATCATTAAAATTGTACTCTCACTGTGGTTGTTGTGAACAGTGTACATTTTTAAAAATTTAATGCCACTTCACAGTCAGTCATATTAATTTCCGACTAAATCTTTTATGCTTTTAAGTGCATAGGAAATATTATATTTAACAAGATTTAGGAAGCTTATGAATACAATCCTAACTACTCAGGGGGTTGAAATCCACAGGTTTATAGGTGGATGATAACCCAGGAAGAAAAGTTCACTAGATTTCATCTTTAAATTAACTGGCAAAAGCTGAAGCTGGAGGTGTAGCTCAAGTGGTATAACACCAACCTAATAAATATAAAGCCCTGAGTTGAAGAATCCATAATTCCTTCCCACCAAGAAATGTGTACTTAAATATGATGAGTTTTTTCTTCTTTTTGTTAGGGTTGTTGTTGTTGCTTTTATGCCTTAACTTTTTCCCCAACCTATTAGTCAATACCTTATGGTGTGTCTAACATCCATAGTTGTTTTTTTGTTCATTTTTGTATTTTATTGTTGGGATGATGTATAGAGGAGTTACAGTACATTTGTCAAGTAGTAGGTGCATTACTTCTCAAACCTTGATACCCCTTCTCATGTTTTTGTCCCCTTTCCCCTCCACCCCCTCAAAATCATTTTATTTTTCCCCTTCCCTTCCCTATTTCAAATAAACATATATACAATACACCAGGTAACAAAGTCAGATACAGTAACAATATCAGATTAACCATAAGTGGGGGAAAAATAAAAAGAGAAATAAATAACTTCACATAGTGAATTAAGAATAACAATCACAAAGATAAACCTCTTGCTTCCATATCCAAGTGTTCCTTTTGCTTAATCTCATCCTGTATAACCATATGTACATAGCATTTGAGCTAGTGTGATCCTTTTCTGGAAGAATGCTAGATGTGTATTAATTATTACAAATGAGGGAAATCATGGAGCCTATGTTATTTTGGGTCTGGCTTACTTCACTTAACATGATTTTTCAATTTATTTTTTATTTAGTTTATAAATTCATCTAGATTTTACTTCAGAATATGATATGAAGTTAAACTCTATTCTAAACATTAACCAATTTTCTTAACAATGTAAAATAGCCTAATTCATTTTATCATTCATTTGTTATGACTTCATAAGTTATGGAATGTATTAATTGTGTATTTTAAGGGTTTATAAAGGAAAGGTAAGCAGACGGAGGATAAGGAAAGGCACTTCTTCACAAACTGGAGAAAGGAACTAAAACACTGGAGGAATCAATGGCACACAGACATAATTACCAGAAACGAGCAAGCAGGACATCAGAGGAAAAGAGATGGGTTTCCATGTGTATAAGAGAATGGATAAAGTTACACAGAGGAGAATAAGAATAGACACAGAAGGATTCATGTGGAGGGGGGTGTGAGATGGGGCACAATTCAAAACCAATGTGAGTAATTGTTGAAGTTCTACTGACTGTCCTTTCTTTTCCAGTGACATTTAAATTTATTAATTTCTGTTTTGTTTCAGTTCTTGTTCCTTTACTAGTACAATATGGCAACACTTGAAACGAAACTATAAAATTCAATATTTCTCTCAATCAACTGCAGCCTCTGGATGTGCAGGAGCTATCTTTCTTCAACAGAAATTGCCTCTTTAGGTTAGTTCAGAAATCTGTTGCAGTGACCATGGAAGGATTGCTAAGAAGGCTATGTGAGCTCATACCTGGCCTCATACAAAAAAATATCATTAATATTCTCCAGGTCTCCAAAGCTTTTCTTTTGAAGAATTATAAACACACCTACTGTGATAGCCTTTGCAAAGATAGTTTGAAAATACTAAGATGATCTACAGTGTTCTAGGTACATCAATCATCCAGATCTGCACTGAACCTAGATATAGTTTACTTTCTTGCCACTCATGAAGATCCCACTTGAAAGCACCTTTATCTCCTTCAAAACCTTAATTTTGAGAGCAATATGAACAAATAATGCATCACATTTATCTATCAAATACCCTTCATCTTCATATGTAATATAATTCACAAGTCATTTAAAAGTTCTAATTGGAACATTTTTGTACATTTATTTAAAAAATGCAATATCACACCTACAAAGGCTCTCTAAATATGAAGTCTAAGAATTCAGGTGGACAGAGACCTATAGCCACCTAATCTTTGATAAAGGAGCCAAAAAATAGAATGGAAGAAAGACAGCCTTTTCAACAAGTGGTACGGGCAGAACTGGTTAAGCACCTGTAGAAAACTAAAGTTGGATCCTTCTTTGTCACCCTGCACCAGGATTAACTCCAAATGGTTCAAAGAAATACATGTGTAAGACATTGTCACCCAGCAGAGCAGATACTTTTTTTTTCCAGGCATAGGCCTTGAACTCAGGGCCTGGGCACTTTCCCTGAGCTTTCTCAAGGCTAGAGCTCTACCACTTGAGCACCATTTCTGGCTTTTTCCTATGTATGTGGTACAGAGGAATCAAACTGGGGTCTCCGTGCATGGTAGGCAAGCACTCTACGGCTAGGCTAAACTCATGGCCCCAGAGCAGGTACTTTTGACCTAAATCTTATGGATAAATAAATATTTATTTACTGGCTAGGCCGGTAATGTATGGAGTCATGACAATGTGAGTGTATAAGGTATGCTTAAAGAAAGTTATTGTAACTGGATCATAGGAGAAGTGGAATTAGGTAGCCAAAAATTAAAGCAGAATGAGACAGAATTCATGCTAAAGACAATGAGTGTACATCAATGATTCTTAAGCTGAGGAGTGAAGTAATATGATCATCCAATTTGTCTTTTGGAAAGAAAACATGTTAATTTCAATTGGAAGCATGAGGTGTGGATTGTAAGAATAACCATTTGCAGAACTGATGTAGGAGATTATTATGAATGCATAGACTGTAAAAACAGTAGCAGAAGTGGATAGAAAATAAATATATTTGATAAATATTAAAAAGTCCTTTAAACAAGGCTTGGTAAATGCCTACAACATTGTGAGAGCTAAGGAAAACTCAGAGATACTGTAACAGTTTCTGGCTAGATAAATGAGATAGGAAATACTGGAAAAGCTCCAGATCTGTGGAAGATTGTGAATCTGGTTAAGGGTAAGATGAATTTAAAAGCCTTGAAATTTCCAGTTAAAAATACCAACAGTGGGGACTGGGAGTTTGGCCTAGTGGTAGAGTGCTTGCCTAGCATGCACAAAGACCTGGGTTCAATTTCTCAGTACCACATACTTAGAAAAAAGCCGGAAGTGGTGCTGAGGCTCAAGTGGTAGAGCTCTAGACTTGAGAAAGTCCAAGGACAGTGCTCAGGTCCTGAGCTCAAGCCCAGGACTGGCACAAAAAATCCCACAAAAGTGGCAAGTATATATTCCCAGAGCTCTGTAGAGGAGCCTCAGCTAAAGTGACAAACTTAGGACTAAAAGTATAAAAGGAAAAGGTGGTAGATTCAAGCATTTTCAGAGATAGAAGTGACAAGAAAATCTGTGTCTCATAGGGAAAAGAATGGTAAGACAAATGTTTCAGGAAAATAAAATTCAGACTATATAACTTATGGCCAACACTGGTAGAAAGTCTAGCATTTCTGTAGAGTATGAAAGAATGTGTAAATATGTACCTTATTTAAGTCTTTATCAAAACTTTGACTATAAGATGAAACAAAAACAAGTCATTGTTTTTCCAGTGTTAAGTATTAACTGCTAGTTTGTTTTCTAACGTACTGCTCTTAAACCCCCTTGTCCTAACACAATTATTCTTACCATCTGCCAGAAGCAGTTCCTTGTCTTTTAAATCTTTATTAATTTATTTTTATGCTCTAAAGCTGCAAAACAAGTAAAAGGGCTGGAGTATAGCTGATAAGAGCTAACGTAATACATCAAAGGGCCCAAAATGGAAACAAGTTTTGACAAACTCCCTCAGCAACTACCTACTCCTAAGAGTGGCAGAGACTCATTCAGCAGGTCTCAGTTGGACTTTCGCTTTTCATTTTTTTCCGGAAATTGTCCAAGTTCTGAAACAAACATGAAATTGTTGGAAATGTTATATTAAAAAATTGCAAAGACAAGGTCTCTTTCAGAACTTATCCAACAGAGAAATAGACCTTGCATGATTGCCCTTACACAATAAGTCAAATTCAAGGTCCCAAGTCTAGAGCATTAAAGATTGGCTGTAAAAAAAATACCACATTGTCAACACTCTTGCTTCACATTTCTGTTTTACTGTTCACCAAATCAAGCAAGGCCCAATGAACTTAATAACATGATGATAATTGTAACATTTTAAAGATTTTAAACTTATAAAAATGGTGTTTAATTTCATGATATTCTGTTTTGTATTGAATCTAGCAGCTTATGTACACAAAGAACTGCAATTAAGAGTCAGAACAAACACTAAAAATAAAATCATGTTTATTTCATGCTTTTTCCTCTAAACAAAATCACTCAGGTACAGGAAAAAACCTGATATAAATGACAGGAAATATTTCCCACATCACATAAATTACCCAAAATTAATTTTTAATTAGAAAAATATAATTTCTAGTAAATAAATAAACAAAAAAACAATGAAGAGGTAATTCTCACAAGGGAAAATATAATTAACAAATTAAGAGACTATGTGGAATTAATCAGAGAAGCTTACTGACAACCCAACTATAGTAACTTTTTTATATATCATCCATCATCTATCTATCTATCTATCTATCTATCTATCTATCTATCTATCTTTTTGCCAGTCCTGGGGCTTGAACTCAAGGTTTGACTACTGTCCTTAAGCTTTCTCAAGACTAAAGCTTTACCAAGTAAGCAACAGCACCACTTCCAGCTTTTTCTATGTATGTGGTACCAAGAATCTTACCCGGGTCTTCATGCATTCTAGGCGAGCACTCTACCACTAGGCCAAACACCTGGGCCCATTTTTAGCAATTTAGTTTACATTTTCTTTCTAGTTTTCTGGCAAGATTATGGTGATTGCCAATTATTCCACTGTTTTTAGAAATCAGTTCACTAATATTTTTCAAAAAACATAAATATTCTTATATTTTCCCCAGAAATTAAAGTAACCAGAATTTATGCTGAGGGAATAATTCTAGAGTTTAAAAAGCAATATGTGATAAGATCTTCACCAAAATATTGTTTGGCAAAAATATAATGTGATTAATTTGTAATCAATTGTTTCATGGAATATTGGCTAGCCACTAGAAATTATTATGATGACTCTATATTAAATAAGAAAGCATTTATAAACTTCAGGTTTTATGAAGAATAAAACACATGACGCTACCTCTACTGTGTTTAAAACTTGTTAAAATTAAGTGTGCATGTAAACAAATATATAAAAATAATTGACAGGTTACATATGTTCTTTTCCTAAATGTACACTGATAAAAGTCAAGAAAAATAAGCAAAAAATTTCCCTTCTGACTGTTCTTCCACTTTGCTTCCTTTCCTCAGACCATCAGGTTTGGACCATCTCTGGATTACTACTTTGATACCAGACAACACTCTAGCCATCACCTCTGAAAATTCTTGCTACTTAAAATGTCCAGGTCCCGCTTCTTCCTTAGGTTTCTCTAATTTCTTTCCCTAATCTCCCTCCTAGTGGCCAAACGTCCCCTTGTTTTGCCTTTCAAGTAGCTATAGTCATTTGGGAAAGCACATTTGAAGTGGATTTTCATTCTGGAATTGAAAATTTAATATGTTTGATGTGATAAATATGTCTCCTAGAAAGATGGAGAAAGCAACAAAAGTAGAAATGAGACTCTCAAGCATCCAGCTTGAGACAATTTTAAGCAAACCATTCTAGGTCTCGAGCCTTTCAAAGGTCGATTTCTCTGACAATTTATTTCAGACTTGGCTTCCAAGATAATTGATCTTCTTTATCCTTATTGTAGGGCACTGTTATAGCTCTCTTGAGATTGTCAACTTCCCCCATATGGATTTCACAACATGGACAGGTGTTTTATGGCTGGACCAAATTACTTTAAGTGTTATATCCATGGTCTAAATTGCTCAATGTCTATTTAAATGCAACAGATTTTTGCTCCTCGACCTTTAGTGGATCTAATTCCAATTTTGATAGAGATGCGAGTAATGCAATAGAGAATATGTTTGGCCTTTGCTGAATGATATGCATTGAGATTCGGAACACAAATGATCCCAAGGATATGAAAGAGAAGTGGGGGAGGAAAGCAGAAGGGAAAGGAGGGAAAATAGAAGGGAAATCTCCCTGCCAAAGGGTACTACTCTAATAAGTTGGATAGTTATATGCTGGTTGTTGAAAATTAGTGCTTATTGGTATGATCTTCCTGTTTTAGAAAATGTTGTTACTGGAACAGGGTATCACAGAAATGGTAAATTATAAACAATGCAAAATTTATTAGATACACACTCACAAGACCAAAGGGCCACATCTGCTGAGCATCTTCTGGCTGCATCATAACACTGGAGAAAAAGGAAAATGCAGAAAGAAGGAAGAAAAGGAAAACATGTACACAATAGAGATTGCTTTTACAACAAAGTCACTATGACTATAACCCACTCTTTTAACTATTAAGGACAACAATCCATTGGTTAAGATAAAGTCCACATGACTTTATTACTCTGGAAGGTCCTACCACTTAATACTGTACAGTAGGAACATGAGTTTAAGGAGAAATACTCAAATCGTGACATCATCTCTTGTATCTTTTAATTCTATATATGTAAACAGGTCCAAAATATAAAAATCACTTTAGTCTTTATTGATCCTTCTTCCTACTGCCCTAATGTCCTTTCACCAATTGCCTTCTTGAAGGCCACATGAATGTTCATTTCAAACTGTTATTGTAACAATAAATAAGAAGAGAAGGAAACACATTGTGATTTTCCCATAACCCCCATGTGAATTTAAGGCTTCATCTGGGCCCAGTAGACTCTAAATTGTAAATTCATGAACTCTATTTTTTTATCATTCAGTTATCTCTAGATTTCTTTACCTGGGTGCCTCAGCATAGTCAATTACCTGCAGCATGGTGTTCACTGAGATTCATAATTTTGGTTTCATGGTCCTAGTTCCATTTGAAAATGCCTTCTGAATCTTTGCAGAGAAGAATTTTATTTATTCAAATATTCATGTGGGGTATATTTGTCATATTCTAATTTGTTGAATACTGAAGCATAGGGTTTTATATACTAATGGTTAACCTATTTCTCCCACAATGCTGAATACAGAAGAACTCACTGAAGTGTCTGAATACACATGAATGTGTGACAGCCTGGCAAATCATTCAAATGGCTAGAGACCTTGCTGCCTAGCCTTTCCTTAGAACTGTATGGCTACTGTCAAAATGAGCAGGCAGGCCTCAATAGGAGAAACTTAGATTTGAAGGACTTGGATTGTGTCCCCAGCTGCTGCATCCCTTAGTGATGTATTTTTCTTTCCTGTGACAGTGCAATCCTGTCATATAGCATTTAGAAAGCATCAGATAAAAGATGTTATTCAAGAGAGAATTAGGATTACAATTAGAACTATCAGAGTGTCTGAAGAGAAAGATGTTTTACTCACCAAAAGAAGGGAAATGATAATTGTATGCAACCCCTTTGAAGTTGCTGAGAGGGTGATATTAGACACAAAAAAGATGCCTTCTTACTAAAAGCATGTGCGTGAAGAAGGGGGCCTCGACCTTTGACAATATGTGACTGTTCTCTCTCTCTCTCTCTCTCTCTCTCTCTCTCTCTCTCTCTCTCTCTCTCTCTCTCTCTCTCTCTCTCTCTCTCTCATACACACACACACACACACACACACACACAGAAAGAGACTAGAGTCATGTACTTAGGATATGTTGATTGAGAAAATGCACAAGAATAGGTAAAAAGCCAAAATAAGTCAGCAGCACTTAAAAATGAGCTGATGTTTTATTCAGCTTTGCAATAACTACATATATTTTTGCCAATCCTGGGGCTAAAACTGAGGGCTTGGGCATTGTCCTTGAGCCTCTCTGTGCTCAAGGCTAGCACTGTACCACTTGAGCTACAGTGCCATTTCTAGCCTTTTCTGTTTACATGGTACTGAGGAATTGAACCCAGGGCTTCATGCTTGTTAGCCAAGCACTCTACCACTAAGCCACATTGCCAGTTCTCTCTACATACTTTTGAGAAGTAATGGTACATGGATACTCACAGTCGATTATATATTTACTCCAGAAATAGTGTGTGGTGGACATATGGATCCTGACATTGGTTTCTAAAATTCTACGCTACTCATGAGATTATGGATCCCTAGTCAAAATTATGCAGATTTGAAGCATATTGTATAATGGTCCAGCTATGGAATAACATAGAGCAAGCCTTTGAGAGCCATATATCCATGTCTAAGACACTGTATTCCTGGACTTAGAAGTACTTATCTTTTTGTACTTTCACTTAGTATAAAGGTATCTTTTTCCCACTTTTATTTTATTGTCAGAGTGATGTATAGAGGGGTCACTGTTACATTTGTTAGGTAGTATGTACATTACTTCTTGAACACTGATATCCCTTCCCATGTTTTCTACCCCTTTCCCTTATCTAACCACCTCCCAATTTTAAAGTTTACTTCCAGTATATTTTCTTGTGAATATTACTGTTACATTGGTTCACTCTTTGTCCTTTGTCTCATCATTTTGTGTTTTCCTTTCCCTTTCCTATTTCAAATAAAGGTATATATAATATACTATGTACTAAAGTCACATACAGTAACAACAGGGGATAAACCATAAGGGAAAAAAGAGAAAAGAAATAACTTCATTGAAAACAACAACCACAAAGATAAACCTCTTGTTTCTATATCCTGGAATTCATTTCATTTAGCCAAATAACTTTTTTTTTCAATCCTTGGGCTTAAACTCAGGTACTGGGCACTGTCCTTGGGCAGTAGAGCCTAGTGCTCTACAACTTGAGTCACAGCACCAATTCTGATGGAGGTAATCTTTTAATGACAAAGCAAAACTATAGCTTTTCACAGCACAAGTCAAACAAGAAGACTCCTTTTTTTCTTTTACTTTATCATAAGATTCAGCAGTGCTTTTGTGGCCTTCATTACAATATAATGTGTTTATACAAATACTGTTGTTTAATTTACATACTGCCACAATACCTTTATACTCCCAGAAAGAAGTTGGTATTGAGCCAACATTAGGTGCTTAACTTCTCTAAAGCACATATAGGACCTTAACCAGTTTATCTCTTTTTTTTGCCATTCCTACGGCTTTAACTCAGGCCTGATCACTGTTCTTGGGCTTTTCAAGGCTAGAGCTCTACCACTTGAGCCACAATACCACTTCCAGCTTTTTCTATGTATGTGGTACTGAGAAATTGAACCCAGGTCTTCATGCATTCCAGGCAAGCACTCTTACCATTAGGCCAAACTCCCAGCCTGCAGTTCTTCCTTTTTTTTGTTATTTATCTAACAGCAGTTTCTGCATGATTGATTCCCCACAGTGAATGTCCAGAACAATATGTAGTATTCAGGATATGGGGTACAGAACTGTAAAGGAGGTTCACAGGTAGACAATGAAAAGAAAGGTAATAGCAACCACAGCACAGCCTGGTGGTTCTTGAAGCTTCTTTTCAAAGATTATAGTGTTGTCTATGCCAACTGTTCTTTATTTATTATTTATCAATCAACATATGTGTTCATTTTCCAAACACATTTAAGAGCTTTCAAACAAATGTATAACACTGGGAAAATGACACAAACAGATGAAATAGGGCCATCTTTAGCATGAAATTCTGTGTTAAAAAGCATTGTTAAATAGAATGTAAAGGAGAATGAAAAACTCAATCTTTTTTTTTTGTGGGGCTTGTGGCTTGAACTCAGCCTGGGTGCTGTCCTGAGCTCTGTAGCTCAAGGCTATCACTCTACCCTAGACACAGGTTCCACTTCCCATTTTCTAGTGGTTAATTGGAGATAAGAGTCTCATGTACTTTTGTGCCCGGCCTGGCTTTGAACCCTGATCCTCAGATCTCAGTCTCCTGAGTAGCTAGGATTATAGGCGTGAGCCACAGTACCTGGCTTGTAAGACTCAATCTTATAAAATTGCAATACATTTACATTTCAGCCATAATTACAGGAATGTCCACCAAGAAATCACATCCTTAATTGCCATGTATTGGAAAAAAAGAGTTTTTTGCTTATAATTTTAATTATTACACTCCTGGCTACCAAGCAAACAAACAAATATCCATTTATGTGGTGCAGCCAAGATACTGTAGAAGAGTATATAAAGAACCCAAACACAAAAGATAGGTAAGAGAGGAATAATTCTTTGCCCATCCTTCTGACCAAGTATCTATTTGTCCATATCTATCATTATTCAAGTTCTGACTTTCAAGTTTATAATCTCTTGCTCACCCTGAATATACAATACTTCAAAATATTATTATCATCCATAAATCAAAAACAGTGACACTTCTAGTGAACATAACCTAGACAATCCCTCATGTAATCCCCTGTTTTCTAGTGGAGGTAAAACCTGTAAACTCTTCTAAGCAACAAAATACAATGACAAAGATGATGGAATGTCTCTCCCAGTATTTTTATATTATATGTCAAAGGTGAATGAATTTTTCAGAGGTGATTGATTTTTAATGAACCAAAGGTAGATTTTCATAGTGGCATTTGGCCTAATAAGGTGAACCGTATAAAAGAAGACCAAAGACTGCCCGAAATGAGAGAAGCCCTCCTCAAGATGCAGAGATTCTCTTCTCATTGCAATCATTGGAGAAGCAAGCTTTCAGGTAGCCATGAGATAGTAGATCCCACCAACCATTTGAATAACGTCCAAAAGAGATCCCTTCTTTAGCTGAGCCTGCAAATGAGAATGCAGCCTGACACCTTGACTGCAGCTCTAGGATTCCTTGAGCAATGATCCCAAAAGGCTCTGCTCAGGCTCCTGAATGTCACGAACTATAAGGTTAATAAATGTATACTGTAATCCACCAAGTAGGGAAATATTTTTGGTGCAGCAAAAGGAAATGAATATAGGCAAGCACATTTATTTTCCTCAGTTGTCTAAGGAAGGCCTGAGAAGAAATGTGGACCCATCGACAGATGTGATCAAGTGGAAAGAATGCTAGATGAGGCATGAAGGCCTGCTCCAAGTTTTTGCTGGGAATGACCTGGAACAAGCTACTCAGCCCCTTTAATCCTACAGCCTCATTTTTCAACTTGGGTTAATCTGCCTAGCCATTCTCAAAGTCCTCTCTGGGTGGACTTTAAGAAAAAATCCTGCAAAATACTAGATCTATACTGTAATGGCACCAGGTTCCAGCTATTATTTCTGAATGATTAATTCATTTGATTCTCAGTTATGTAGTTTTATTATAATTATCCCATTGCATACATGAAAGAAATGAGAATCAAGGAAGGGAAAATCATGTACAAGAGGCATGAAATTGTTATCAATGACACACATTTAAGTGAAGCCAATCAGGCTCCAGGTCCTTAAACCATCTACTGTCTGGTTTCTTTTAGCTATACTAAGCTCAGGAAATTTACTCCCTCTGGAGCAAGATGAGTCTTGAAACCAAGCTATTCAGAAAAAGATTCCAGATGCTCAGATAAGAGTGATTCCAATATGCCTCTGCTTTGATGCACTCTCCCAGACTTGTTATCTCAGTTTTTCTAATATAATGACATATTTTCAAAAGAATTTTACCAGGAGGAGAAACTTGTGTTGTTCTTCTATAATGTGCATTAGCCCCATCTACACTACTCAGTGCCAATGCCTTGTATGTAACACCACTTCCTTCCTTTCACTGTTTCCTACTATTTCTTAGCTGAGAGCATATCAACATCTGCTTACAACAAATACACTTAATTTCTCCTCAAACACAGATTCACATAAAAACCAAATAGAAAGCAAATAGAAGCATTTTTATTGAATTGCTTTTAGGTACACTGCATTATTTCCATAATGTCTGCTGTATGATTTTGCAAATCTCTGGGCATGCAGTATGAGCTCTCAATTTATCAGAAAAACACCAGAGCTAAAAGATGGTTTGCTTAAAGGATCATGTGGTACATTTTCTTGCTTTTAGAAAGATTATATTTTACCTTTAAATCCTCCAGATGCAAAAAGAAAAGTCTAACCTCTTTTAATAGGCCATTAAAGCTCTTAAACTAATACTTAAAACTTCTCCCTGAAGTTTAACTGAAATCTTCCCTGCTTCAATTTAAGGAAGGAAGATTCAATTCAAGCTTCAAAAATCATCTAAAAAACACTTTCTCTGACAATCTTAGATGAAATTAGCTCTTTAATCCTTCAGCATCCAGACACACATATCTTTCTTATTCTATTTATGTAATATTATACATGTGCCATCACCCTAACAGAGAACTCTTTAGAATAGGAGCAACCTTATACTAATCTTTATGTCTTCCAAACTTGTCAAAATGTTGAAAAAATATGAAACACTGAATGAAGCATATTTTATATTTTTCTGTTTGTTAGCAGACAAAAGAACCAAACAGCTTGCTTCTCATTAAATCTTTCTTATAAAAACCAAGATTAGCTCTTTTTTGTCTTTTGTTAATGAAAGAGTTCTCAATTTTTCTCTGGGCCACTGTTTCTCTGACAATCATTGTCTCCATATTTGTCTCTGTGGGACAATCAAGAGCTGAATCGTCATGCTACTGATTTAAATGTAATTCTCTCTGTTCAATTACCTTCCCTGCAAAAGATGAGCTGTGAGTGGAGTTATTATAAATCCATTCCCATAGGCTCAATAGGAGAGTTCATTTTTGATAGAATAATACATTTAAAATTTTACATTTTTTGAACATGACTGTGATCCTCCCTTGCTTGTTTTTTTCCCTTAGGAGGGCATATTATGTAGCATCAACCCCTTCAGATTGAAAGACAAAAGACATATCTATCCATAAATGTATACTATGTACCTTAATCATATTTTCTCCTCCACTTGTCCTCATCTTCCCAAAACCAATCTCAACAAGTTTCATTGCTCCAATTTCATAAATACACGTGATATATTTTAACGATATCCATCTTTCTTCACCCTCTCCACTTATTCCTCCCTCCCAAACAAACATTAGTATCCATTTCTGGATAGGACCTGTTTTATATTTCTGTTCATCATTTTTAACTACATACTAATTGTCAAAGGGGTTTTACTGTGGTATTTCACACATGTATATTTAGTAACATATATTTTAACTACCTTATCATGGTCATATTGAGATTTTTCACATTGACATCTTTCAAAACACTTTGTGACAGGTACCTTAGAAATGCATAAATGAGTCAACTACATGCAAGATCTGCTACAAAGAAAGTATATGGCTATGGAGGTTGTCTTTTTAGTGGTGCCAAAGTCACAGGTTTTGACTATATCTGAAACATTGTGAAGCTCAATTTATGGCAAATATAAAAAGTAGATATCTCTCTATTCTAGTAAACACATCAAAACTTTCCAGACATATACAGAAAGATGAAAGCAGAATTCAGACATTTTTTCCTATATGAACCTTATTGATAAATGAGTTTTTACTTGATTTTCACAGAAATACTGAAAGGGCCTAAAAAAGGAGATGTTGACAGTCTGAAGGAAAGAACCTGAAAGTTCCATAACAAAGTCTATGTAAAGATTACCTGAAACATTGTAGGGAGGTTGTTGAAAGATAATGTTGACATGCAGCCTCTTTCTCTAGAACGAACACAAATTTGGGGCAGTCCATTGAGGGTGAACTAACTAATGGTAGGGGCAGTAGACTACCAGAGAGTATAAGCACGGAAAAATACCCTTTAATATTGACAAAAGAGTATTTTAAATTATCTGCAAGTAGTTATGCAAAGGGTTTCAATTCAATATGTCAGTTTGTGAGTACAATTCATTTTAATATCATTTATTTCATAATTCTTCCCTATATCTTCTAATCCAAAATAGAAAATTTTCAAGCAAATGGAAGAAGAGATACAGAGAATAAAAGTCTAAAGTGAATTTCTGTAAAGGAAATCAAGCTTTACTAACTCAAAATTTGTCACTGATTTAGGAGGTAGAGGATAAGGTTCACAAATGCATGTGTATAAATGACAATTTAGTCAATGAAGGTATGATAGAGAAGAAACTCAATATCATATCAATATAAATTTCAAATTACCATATCTATTATTATAATTTATACTTTTCAAGGATAAATATACACAAAAAGTGATTTCCACAGCTTTATTCGAGCCAATAGATATTTTCACACTATGGGTTTTCAAATTTCCCCAGGATACATTAACAGTTGGTATCTATGCAAACCCATGGAATTTGGCCCAGTGAGAGACCTCAGCTTTAGATGTGAGAAATTCAACCTCAGAAGGCAAGCTATGTTTAAATGATAAATTCACATATTCTTTTCGTTTGGAACCAGGCTAGGAAAAGTAAACTTAAATGTCATTTTTATAGAAATTATCTGCTCCTTGGTCTCTCTGGACAAGCATGCTCAAAACCAGCTGAAAAGAATATCAAGGTTGCCCTCCCTAACCTTTGTTCCAGGACATAGAACTTGCCTTCCAATAACTTCTTTTTCACTTCTTGGCCTGCTTTTAACAAGGTGCATCTTTTCCTCCATTTTCACATGCAGGAGCTTTATTTTCATGTTAGACTGAGTCTCTTTGCATGGCATAGTCCTAGGAAATTTCTAATGTGACATGACAGACAAATAGCACATTCAAGAAAAGCCAAGAATAAAAATCTCAAAGTGACCTTTCTTAAAACACACAACTACTTCTTTAAACCTAAAGCATCTGACAAGACTGAAGAAGCTAACAGCCTTTTCAGGGTAAAACCAACTAGTCAATTAAAAAAAAATACCCCTGATGAGTCCACCCACTTCCTAATGATATATACAAACAAAATCCACTTTACTTAGACACTAAAAACAGCTGATTGCTGGCAATAAAATGTACAATTGGGCCAAAAGGATATAAACTATATTTAGCAAACGTGTGACTATATTCCTTCTGTTAAGAATAAACAACTGCTAGAGAGCCGATCCACTAAGTCAATACTAAGGTTCCTTAATTGTGATGTAAAAATTTGCAAACCCTATTTCAACATGATGGCTTCTAGGCTTCTTAGTTTTTCCTGTGATAAATGAAGACAGTTACTGAGTTTGGATAAGCCTTATGAAGAGATCACTTGGGACTGGCTTGTGTCCATTTCAGAGTGTGATTCTTGAGTATTACTAAATGGAAAGAAACAAGTCATGCATGGGTGCACTTTAATTTTATTATTTGTGGATTCCAAATGTGTAAATTACCTTACATACTAAAATTCGCATTTAACTCCAAAGTTAATGTTCAGTTTTTTTCCAATCCTGGGGCTTCAACTCAGGGTCTGAGCTCCGTCCTTGGGCTTTCTCAAGGCTAGAGCTCTACCACTTGAGCCACAGCACCATTTTGGCTTTTTTCTATATATGGGCTACCAAGGAATTGAACCTTGGTCTTCATGAATGCTAGGTAGCACTCTACCACTAGGCCGAATTGTGCACCCTCACAGTTTTTTTCACAGTTATTCAGAGATATGTGTTTGCAAAATACAAGTCTGTATTGCATATTGAATTTTCTCTTCTGAGTTGGGATAGGGTGATACTTTTCTTTCTTGTTTTGGCTCTCATACTGTGTGTAAACATGTATTCATTTCACAGAATACTTAATACTATGATTTCTACTTTTCTTCTGGTTTGTATTAATGATTTACTGTTTCTTTTTTAAAATTTGATTGTCTTGAACAATTTTCTTGAACATTGGTTCAAGAAATAATGTTCCCACTACCTGATGAATGTAACAGTAACCACTCTACACATCACTACTTTCCCATGTTTTATTCCCACTTTCTCTCCCCACAACTCCTCCCAATCAGCTTTTATTTTCAACTTCCCTTCTCTATTTCAAGTAAACAAATAAACATAAATATAATATAAAAGATAACAATGTGAGATACACTAAGAACATGAAATAAAACATAAGGGAGAAAAAGAGAAAAGAAATGACTTCACATAGTTTATTAAGAGAAACAATCACAAAGATAAACAACTTGTATCCATGTTCTGTAGTTCACTGAGCTTAGCCTCATCCTATATGGCTAGGAGAATTTTAGATGCATGCTAATTATTAAAAATGAGGGCCAGGCACAGTGACTCACAACTCTAATACTAGCTACTCAAGAGGCTGAGATCTGGGAATCTAGGTTTAAAGCCAGACTGGGCACAAAAGGACCTGACACTCTTATCTCCAATTAATCTCTTGGAAACGGGAAGTGGGTCTTGGCTCAAGGGTAGGCCAGTAGCCTTGAGCTGAAGAACTCAGGTCAGTTCCTGGGCCAAGTGAAAGCCCCATGATCCACAAAAAAAAGAGGGAAACCATGAAGTCTAGGTTTCTTTGGGTCTGGCTTATTTCACTTAATATGATTTTTTTTACAAGTCTTTCCATTTCCTCATGAATGGGGCAATGTCATTCTTTCTGATGGCAGCATGGAATTCCATTGTGTATCAATATGACATCTTTTTGATTCATTCATCTACTGAGGGGCATCTGGGTTGGTTCAATATCTTAGCTATTGTAAATAAATGCTGCAATGAACATCATCGTGCTAATATTTTTACTATGGCCTTGTTTCTAGACATTTGGATAAATGCCAAGGAGTGGGTTGCTGGATTGTAGGGAGTTTAGTCTTTTGAGGAACCTCCACCCTGCTTTCCAGAGTGGTTGAACAAATTTAAACTTCCAGCAACAGAGTAGTAGCGATCCTGCCTAGCCACATCCTCGCCAACGTCTGTTGTTATTAGATTTCTTGATAATGGTCATTCTAACTGGAGTGAGGTGGAATCTCAAAGTTGTTTTGAGTTGCATTGCTTTTGTGGCCAAATATGTGGAGCATTTCTTCATGTTTCTGTTGGCTATTCTTATTTCCTCATTAGAGAAGTCTCCCTTTAAGTCTTTAGCCCATCTTTTCATGGGGTGATTGTATCTTTGAGTATCTGTGTTTGAGAGATTCAATATTTAGGTACATTGTAGATATGAGGACCTTGTCTGTTGTATGGCTAGTGAAGATCTTCCCCCACTCAGTGGCTAGGTCCTTTGCCATATGGAAGCTCTGGGGTTTAATATAGTCCCACTTTTCCAAATTTTCTTTAATCTCTTGTGTTTTGGGGCCGTTATTAAGAAAGTTTCAACCTGTGCCAAAGAGCCCTATTCCTTCCTGTAAAGTTTTCAATGTATCTGCTTTTACCTCAAAGTCTTTGATCCATTTGAAATAATTTAAGAGAATTTCGACCTGTGCCAAGGAGTTTTAGTGTATCTCCCATTCCTTCTTGTAAAGTTTTCAGGGTACCTCAGGTCTTTGATCCATTTGGCATTAATTCTGGTGCAGGGTGACCTACAAGGTTCAAACTTAAATTTTCTACAGGTGTTTAAACAATTCTGCCAGCAACATTTGCTGAAGAGGCTGCCTTTCTTCCATCTTATTTTTTAGGCTCCCTTATCAAAATTAGGTGACCATAGTTTTGTAGGTTAATTTCTGGTACTTCAGTTCTATTCCTTTGGTCCTCAGACTTGTTCTTGTGCAAGTACCAAGATGATGGTTGTTTTTTTTCACTATATTACTGTCATAGATTCTGAAGTTTCATATTGATATTCCTCCAGTATTGCTCTTTCTGCTAAGGATTGTTTTTGCTATACAGTCTTTTATTACTCCATATGAATTTTTGGATTGGTTCCTACATTTCATTCACGAATGGTGTTGGTATATTAATGGATATTGTATTGAATTTGTAGATAGCCTTTCACAGGATTTTCATTTTCTAAATGTTAATCCTCCCAATCCAGCAACATGATAGATTTTTCCACTTCCTTAGTTCTGCTTTAATTAACATTTTCAGATTTTTAAGTTTTTCTAATAAATATTCTTTCCCTTCTTAGTTAATTCCTAGGTGTTTTTGAGGCTATTGGAAATGGATTTGCTTTCCTGATTTCAGCTTCCCTTTTCTCATTGTTGGCATGCAGGAAAGCCATTGATTTTTGAGGGTTATTTTTTTGTTGGGATAATGTATAGAGGAGTTACAGTTACATTCATCAGATAATAGCTGCATTACTTCTCACACATTGATACCCTTTCTCATGTTTTTGTCCCCATTTCTCTCCTCTCACCCCCTCCCACTCATCTTGTTTCCTCCCATCCCTTTCTTATTTCAAATAAACAAATAAACATATATACAATATACCAAGTAACAAGTTAGATACAGTAATAATATGAGATTAACCATAAGGGCAAAAAAGAAAAGAGAAATGACAGTACATTAAGAACCACAATTGCACAAGATAAAGTTCTTTTTTCTGTATCCTGGAGTTTCTTTCATTTTCTCTTATCATTTATGGCCTTTTGAGGGTTAATTTTATACCCTCCTACTTTGCAAAAATTTGAAATTAGCTCAAGTAACCTGGGAGTGGAGTCCATAAGGTTCTTTACAGAATCATGTCATCTGCAAAGAGGGAAAATTTTACTTCATCTTTCCCTACATGGATCCCCTTTATATTTGCTTCTTGCCTTATTGCTGAAGCTAGAAATTCTAATACTATAATGAAGAGGAGTGAAGAGAACAGACATGTTTGACTAGTTACTGGTTTTATAGGAAATGGGTTGTAGCTTTTAGCCATTTAGTATAACGCTAGCTGTAGGTTTGTTATTCTAATACCAGAATATAACCTTTACTATGGTGAGGAATTTTCCATGGATTCCTATTTTCTCCAGAATTTTAACCATAAAGGGGTGTTGGATCTTATCAAATGCTTTTTTGACTCAATTGAGATGACCATCCCGTTCTTGTCCTTTCTCTTGTGGTGGTGATGAATTATACTAATGGACTTGCGTATATTGAGCTGGTTTTATTTCCCTGCAATGAATCTTGTTTAGTCATAGCTTATAATTTTTTGATGAAGTGTTGAAGTTGATTGGCCAGTATTTTGCTGAGATATTTTGCATCAAAGAAATGGGTCCATAGTTCTCTTCCTTTGATGAGTTCTCATCTTGTTTTTAGATGAGAGTTTTGCTGGCTTCTTAGAAGTATTTTGGTAGAGAATTTTCACTTTCAATTTAATTGATGCGTTTGAGGAGTATTGGTGTGAGCTCTCCTTTGAAGGCTTTATAGAATTCATCTGTTAATCCATCGGGTCCTGGGTTTTTCTTGTATGGGGATTCTCTTATTGCTATTTTTATTTCACTACTTGAAAAGGGTCCATTAAATTGGTTTAGATCTTCATGACTTGGTTTGTGAATAACAATATTTGCTACAAATATGACCATCTCTTCTAGATTCTCAAATCTATTGTCATAATGGTTTGAAAATATTCTCTTATTATGCTCTGGATCTTGGCAATTTCTGTTGTGATATTTCAATTCTCATCCCTAATTTTGTTTATTTGGATGTGTTCTCTTTGTTTTTGGTAAGATTTGCTATGGGTCTGTCAATTTTGTTAATTGTTTTACCCAGCTCTGCAGATAGTGACCTAGGGACCAGACTACCTCTGACTGTGTTTACCCAGAGAGGAAAGCAGCCTTGCCCTGGAGATTTTTCTCACTCCAGGGCAGGGAACTTATCCCCATGATGAGCTGTCTCTGGTCAGTTTCCTTTGCCCTTTTGAAAAGTGATGCTGCAAGCACCACCTTCTCAGTCTTCAGGTATCTGCTAGCCAGTCTCTGGTAGGTTCTTTGCCAGTAGCCAAGATGGCATTGTTCTCAGTTACCATCACAATGCTGAGAAGGAGTGAGAATGTCTTTTGTAGGATATTCTCACTTTCTCATGGTTTTCAGAACTCTCTGAAACCTGTGTAGATCGGTAGCCAGCAGGATGAAGATATCTGCTTGTAGTCACCCAGTCTGCACTGTAGGTAAGTGTAGCACTGATCTTTTGAATTATTTCACTCATCTCTATAAAAGATACTGATGTAAACTATGGAAATCATGAGATTATAGAACAACTCAACCATTATTAACTAGACAGCATTGGCTGGATAAATAACTTAATCTTGCAACGTGCATTTTTTTACTGTAAAATAAAGAAGTAGTGGGACAAATGGTAAACTAAATCAACAGTGATACTCACTTGACACTATGTTGAAAATGAATCTATACAACTTTTGGAGAGTTGGAGAAGGTAAAAAAATGGGCAAACACAAGGGAAGAGGTAACACTGTTCAAAAAGAAATGTACTTAGTATTGACCTATATAACTATAATCCCTCCTTACATCACTCTGACAAGAAAAGAAAAATAGAAAAAATTCATAATTTTTATAAAAGGTAAATTTTATCAAAAGTCTAATTTGAACATCAATTCATCACTTCTTTGATATTTCCAATCTTCAGACCACCTTATTCTGTTCAACTTTCAAAATTAAATTTCATAAAATATATTCTGGTATTAGAATAACCTCAAAAATAAATCTGTAGTCATTAGATGTAAAATTGATGTTTTAAAATGAAACAAAAAATGGAAAAAAACTACATATTTGGTGAGCTAGTTCATTACCTTCCATTCAAAAATAAAATGTGTAAGTCCACAGAAATCTAGAAAACAAGAATAAAGTGAATATCAGAAAAACAACAATCAACTTTTCCATTTGAAAGCATTCCTAGAAATGACTCACAGAAGAGGAGGGTGACATAGAAATGACAGAGGGAATCGGTGCAGTTTATCATCAATAGGATTTTGAAAACTTTTTCCTAAAATACAATTTCCTAGCCCTGCTGATATATTATCAGAAGCCAATAATAAAACAAACACAAAGCCCACTCTTAATATTGAATCCCTATTCAATATTCAATAACATATTCAATAAGTAGCTATTGGATGTAGTGCAAATGAATGGATTTTTCACTTTATCATTATTGCAGATTCATTCTGATTTCTCTCTCTGTGGGTAATCACAATAAGCCTGAGGGTACAGTTTGCTCTTTTGAAAGAGCTATTAGAGTCACTACTAAATGTCTGCCTTCCAGCTACCACTTTTTAAAACTGTAGGTTTTCCTTCATCTTCCAAGTAGCTACTACCCACATTTTTTCACTTGTGGGAGAAAAGAAGTAGAAGAAAGAAATATAGCAGAAACTCAATAAAGCCTCAAAGTAAATTAAGTCAGTGGTCTCATCTGGGCTTTGGAGTGGCAGATTAAGTTTTTTGTTTTCCTTGAGGGTCTCCTGATCCACTTTCTAGGGATTCATGATGTAGTTCAGACCTGAGAAGGCAGGTTTTAATTCATTCATTCCACAGAGGCAGAAAACAGACCAAAGAGATGACTGAAGCATGATTTTGTCACAGTTGGAAACAAGTAACAGCAAGAGAAAAGACAGCATCATATCATTCTTATTTTGACTTCTATGAAAGGTAGGTTTGACCACTGCAGCAAGCTGTCAACAGGGAAGTCTATTATTTGCTCCTGTCTCTGTCAGTATTATTCTAGAATGAAAAGGCTGAGCTGAAGAGTGAAAAAGAAAGGTGTTTTTTTTTTAAAAAAAACTTACTGTCATCACTAATATAGAAAGAAGGTATGTACATAACTACTTACCTTTACACTGGGCTGCTGCCCACTCAAAATCTGTCACAAAGTGACCTGGAGGAAAAGGCAAGATAGATGAGCTGAAAGAGTCCCTCAGCTTCCTCCTCCCATAAGCACGCACTGACTACTAAGAACATTTCCATGAGTGGTGCAAATTTTTTTTCCTTTGCACATGACCTTTAAAACTACCCGATAAGCTATTTGTACTGCCTACTGTAGAAGTTTCAATAGACAGAGAGAAGATGAACATTAACCTTAATGGTTAAATTACCAAGTGTCATTCTAAAGGCCTTTCCCCTTGAGAAAAGCCAGTGTAGCAGCCAAACACTCCTTTAAAAATTAACAGAGGCTCCATTTAGATGAAAACTGCAGAGTTTTCCAAACGAGCACTTTAAAAGTCAACATGCTACCCTTGAAGAAGGATTGATGTGAAAAATCAATAATGTGGTCAAATAATGAGAAAGAATTTTATTAAACCTTTCTGAAAAGACACTGGACATTCAAATGTTAGATTGGAAGAAGAAAAAGCAAAAGTTTCCAGCTTAGAAGAGAGAATGACACATATATCTTTACTTATTTTAAAAAAATGGAAGAAAACCCCTGCATGAATAAGGGAAGGAATTTTAGTGTTGCATGTATGGGGTACTTACTACTAGTGAAGCGCTATGCTACATCCTACAGACATGATAGAGAGTGAAAACAAGTGCCTCTATCGTTAGTCTTTCAGTCAAGAGAAATATGTAGACTTCAATAAAGTGATCATGGGAACATGAAAAAACTATTGTGACTCACAATAAATGAAATGCTGAAGATGTTGTACTTACATCCTAGTAATTTTTTCCATATATTTTTATTGTAATTATATTTGCCAGATAGAAGGTGCATTAATTCACATACATTGATACCCTTTCTTATGTCTTGGACCCCATTTCCCTCCCCACCCACCCTCAGCCTTCATCTTGTTTTCCCCCCTTCCCTATCCAATTTCAAATGACCAAATACAAATATATCCAATATATCAGATAACAAAGTAAGATACTGTAACAATATGAGATAACCAAGGGACAGCAAAAGAGATGAGAGATAACATAGTACATTAAGGACAACAATCACTCATTACATGGTTTTTTATATCCTAGTAATTTTAAAGAAAATTATTGCCCAGATATAGCCACTTTCTTCAAAAAGGGACTAATGCCTCCTTCCCTATGGTACAAACCATGATATCTAGTCCTAGAAGCACTCTTTAGCCTCTAGTGAGTGTCATGAAATCATTATCATGTGAATGACAATTTTTTCTTAGGGTCTAGAAGAACAATTTTACCACCTTTGTTCACTCTACAAGCTTAAGAACTTTTTACCATGTGCCAGTAACTGTGTTAGACCCTGTATGAATAAGGGGAAATAATTACAGTAGAGCACAATAATCGCACTACTAAAGAGTAAGACAAAATGCTATGAGAAATCAGAAGGGAAAAAAACTGTGTCTGTATTACTTTCTGGGATCTTATCCCTCAGCAAAGTCCTCACTACACACAATAAGAAATCACTGGCAGATCATTTGTCGGGTAATTTGGCATTCCAGCAATAGAAGTTACTGTCCAACAAAGATAGGCAGGTAATTGTAAAGGAAACAAGTGGCACTAACACACAGCTTACCATTCTAAACTCAGTGCACAAGTGACTTTACACCCTGGCAACTAGTCTCTGACACCACTACAGTTAGAGAAGCCGGCCCTGCCCCCCACCCTACTCCCAGGCAATTGCAGAGAATGGATTTGTGCATTAGAAGCAACATCTCTAACACATCTGTCTCAAGTACACTTACCTGCCACCCTGGGCCCTTCATAGCCTTTTCCATCTCTTCCCTTTTGAAAGAGTTGGAGACATAATTTATGTCAAGTAGCTGATGAGAGCTCCTCCTTCACCTTAGTCTATCCTTCATCAAATCATTTTATCTAGGAGGGCTGATACAAGGGAGAGTTAAGTGCTTAAGAAAATGAAAATAAGAAAATAAAAACAGGGTAAACTGCATATACAATAATTCTCTTTTCCAATCATCAATAACTGAGAAAGGAGAAAGTTCAAATAACGATCACTTATTGGGTTGAGCCATATTCCTTGCTACAATATGTAAGCCATTCTAAGAAAATGAAAGTTGCTGTTTAACTCTTCAGGTCATAATCTGCAACAATATTACAGGTGCAAACTCCCTAAGAGTCTTAAAGGAATAAAAGAAACTCCTTGTAAATTTTAAAGAGTATTTGTCTTGGTGAAAAATCAAAGACCAAGAAATTCTAAAGCTAAAATTATCTAAAGCTAAAATTATTCCCAAAAGAACTATAATTACTTGGAGAAACTAACCTTAATGTCTTTAGGCCATTTCCCAAGGAGAATGCACACTGGTATAATATCATGACAATGCATTTTTTTCCTGTCAGCACTCGGTATGCATTCAGATTTACATGGAAAACTATGTCATCACATGTGGCCATTATATGTTTCAATGTTCTGCATATATACATGTTATATATACCTCTATGTATTAACTTCAGAGATACAGTAACTGTTAACACTGAAGAAATTGAGGTCTCCTTAATTGCCATCTTTTTCCTCTTCTTCATTTGCAGAATTAAATAGACCTATTTCAGCATGGTAAAAAGAATAAAAATATCCCATTACTGCTTTTGCAAAGGCCATTCTTCTGCTTTGAGCTGGGGTTATTTTTAATCACAGGTTATATTTCTTAAAGGGAATGCCTTTATTGAAACCTCCAGTTCATTAAAAAAAGTCTCCAGACATATTAAATAAATCACAGTCCAGAAGTAAAATGAGGAGAGAGGCTCTACCTTATTTCATGCAAGGCCTTAGGGAGCTGGTTTCAGCTATCCCTACTGTCAGTGCAAATTAGCTCTTCACCTAGCCAAGTTCAAGACAATAGTGTTCATCTCAGCATACACAGACCAAGAAACATCTACCCATTGGGGGCCATGGAATTGGTTAACAATAAGATATAGTACAAAAAGTGATGAACTACATGGATGATTTTCAAGAAGAGAAGGGGAGACACAATGTCCTATGTTCCAGGCTAAAGAACAGAGCAGAAACTGAAATCTATATTCATGTAACTACATAGCTTCGCCTGTTCACTTTAGATGTTTTGCTCTAAAATTGTCTCAGCTCCTGTTGCAATGGTTCTGTCACAGATTGTTGAATTTCTCTGGGGACTGAAATTAAGAAATTCTTACAGAGCCAGCATGGTGGCTCACGCCTGAAATCCTAGCTATTCAGGAGGCTGAGATCTGAGGATCAAGATTCAAAGCCAGACCAGGCAAAAAGGACCCGAGACTCTTATCTGAAATTAACCTCTAGAAAATGGGAAGTGGGGCTTGGCTCAGGGATAGTGCCCAGGCCCAGGGGTAGGGCAGTAACCTTAAGCTGAAGAGTGCAGTGACAGTGCCTAGGCCAAGCTCTAGCCCCATGAGCTACATAAAAAAGAACGTCTTACAGATAAAATTCACATTTCTTGAGACTCAAAAAGGTACTATACGTAGTTATGTAATAGAAACAGTACTTTTTAGGTTCTATCTTTTTTATTTATAATGTTGTTGATACAACTATTTAAGATTAAAGCTCTGCTACCTGGAAATTATCTACAGATAGGCTAAATTCTAAATCAGATTAAACATTCAGAAAACAAAGTGGTTGCCAGCATTTTTATTTGGTTTAGTCTGAATGCCAAATAACAAATATATCTTTCTCCAGATCTGAAAACACAGAACAATGAATTAATATCTCATGTTCTATCATATTTCATTTGAATATGTTAATATGAATTAGTTTCTCAGTGTCTAAAAAAATGAGTCAGAAGATTTAATATAAGAAGAGACAAATGCTTACATCTGGCATGGAACCCCAAACATCATCTCACCATCAGCATGTGTTCTCAGAGGAATGAGGCCCAGTCATCACTGAAAAGTAGTAAGTACAGTTGACTTGCCCACAGAGTATTCTACGTGAATTACAACCTGCTCACTTATCTCATAACCACCTCTAATGAGGGGCTCTCTTGAGACCTTCGGTCTCCCTTAAGTGTACAGTAACTTTCTCTTCCACATGGAGAGACAGGCCATGAAAATTAAACTCCACAAATAAGCTTATGTGATACCTTCTTACTATTATTAATATGGCAAATATATCTGTCTTATTCTTTGGACATCAAAAACAAGGTATTTTAATTGTTGGCATAAAGTTACAGCAGGCCTGGGTGAGGCAATGGACAGTGCGCATATGGGCAAATATGGTCCAGGTGTATATTGATATGTGTTGACATTGTTTGAATTTGAGAAGTAGAGAGGGAAATGAGAGTGATGGAGTAGAAAGGTTTGATTGAAGTACATTGTGCCACATGTGGAAAAGGCACGAAACTTCCCTTGTGCAAATAGATAGATACTTAAAAGAGTATTTGAAAGAGATTATTTTAAATTCAAGGTTGCAGTTTTCCTAATATTATTAGCTTTTGGTTGGTTGTGGGGCCTGAACTCAATCCATGCTCTTTTACTCAAATCTCAGCCTTCTGAGAAACTAGGATTATAGGAATGAGCCACTAGCACCTGCAAAATTATTTTGTAATGTTTTTATAAGTATCTTTAACTTCAGATATGTTTCTCTGAAATATTCTCCTAGAATAAGCAATAATGCTTCCAAGAAGATAAGACTTGAAATAAATTCACAAAACTTTTTTAAAAAAACTTTTTATTCTTTTTCTCTTTTTTTGCTAGTCCTAGGGATTGAACTAAGGGCCTGAGCACTGTCCTTGGGCTTTTTCCTCTGCCACTTCAGCCACAGCACCATTTCTGGCTTTTTCTACACATGTGATATCAAGGAATCTAATCTGGATCTTCATGCATGCTAGGCAAGTGTTCTACCACTAGGCCAAACTCCGGGCCCTTAAAGAAACTTTTAAAGAGTAAAAATTGTACTTTACCTGTTTGAAGATTTTACCAATCTGACAAGATATAAAAATTTAAATTGAAGTTTTCATTTCAAACAAGTGTTTTTTGTTGCTTCCTTCCTTCCTTTCTTTCTTTCTTTCTTTCTTTCTTTCTTTCTTTCTTTCTTTCTTTCTTTCTCTCTTTCTTTCTTTCCTCCAGTCCTGGGCTTGAGCTCAGGGCCTGAGCACTGTCCCTGGACTTTGTCAAGGCTAGAGCTCTACTACTTGGACCTCAGCACCATGGCAAAGGCAGTACTCAGAGGAAAATTTATGGCTCTGAGTGCCTACAACAACAAGTTGGAAAAATCGCAAACCAACAAGTTAATGTTTCACCTTAAGCTCCTGGAAAAAGAGCAACAAACCAACCCGAACCCCAGTAGAAGAAAGCAAATCATTAAAATCAAAGCAGAATTAAATGACTTGGAATCCAAAAAACTATAGAAAGAATCAACAAAACAAGGAGTTGGTTCTTTGAAGGAATTAACAAAATTGACAAACCCTTAGCAAACCTTACCAAAAAAAAGAAGAGAGCATACCGAAAAAACAAAATCGCAGACGAAAATGGTAATATCACAACGGAAATTACCAAGATCCAGAGTATCATGAGGGACTACGTCTCAAACCTTTATGACAACAAATTTCAGAATCTAGAAGAAATGGATGAATTCCTAGCCAATATTAACATACATACACTGAACCAAGAAGAATTGACCCAACTAAACAGGCCTATTTCAACCACTGAAATTGAAATGGCAATAAGAGACCTTCCACCTAAGAAAAGTCCAGGGCCAGATGGATTTACTGCTGAATTCTATAAGGTCTTCAAAGCAGAACTCACACCAATAATCCTCAAGCTCTTCAACGAAATTGAAAATGAAGGTTCTTTACCAAACTCATTCTATGAAGCCAGTATAACCCTCATCTCCAAACCAGGCAGAGATTCATCAAAGAAAGAGGACTATAGACCTATTTCTTTGATGAACATCGATGCAAAACTTCTCAACAAAATACTGGCCAACCGTCTACAACAACATATCAAAAAAATTATACACTATGATCAAACAGGATTCATCACAGGGAGGCAAAGCTGGTTCAACATACGCAAATCAATTAACATAATTCAACACATCAACAGGAGCAAGGACAAAAATCACATGTTTGTCTCAATAGATGCAGAAAAGGCATTTGACAAGATCCAACACCCCTGTAGGTTAAAAGCTCTGGAGAAACTAGGAATCCAAGGAACATTCCTCAATATAATAAAGGCTGTGTATGACGAACCCACAGCTAGTATTATACTTAATGGCGAAAAGCTAAAGCCATTCCCTCTAAAATCAGGAATGAGACAAGGATGCCCACTCTCTCCACTCCTCTTTAACACAGTACTAGAATTCCTAGCCAATGCAATAAGGCAAGAAGCAAGCATAAAGGGGATCCAAGTAGGGAAAGAGGAAGTAAAACTATCCCTCTTTGCAAATGACATGATTCTGTATTTAAAGAATCCTATAGACTCTACTCCCAAGCTCCTTGAGCTGATTCAAAACTTTGGAAGGGTAGCAGGCTATAAAATTAACCCTCAAAAATCAACTGCCTTCCTCTACGCCAACAGTGAGAGTAACGAGGCAACAATCAGGAAGGCAACTCCCTTTGCAATAGCCTCAAAAAAAATAAAGTACCTAGGAGTTAGCTTAACTAAGAATGTAAAGGAACTTTTTGATGAAAACTTTAATACCCTGAAAAAGGAAATAAAAGCAGAACGAAGGAAATGGAAAAACCTCCCATGTTCCTGGATTGGAAGAATCAACCTCGTGAAAATGACAATCTTGCCAAGGGCTATCTACAAATTCAACGCAATACCCATCAATATCCCAATGTCATTCTTTAAAGAAATAGAAGAGGCAATTCAAAATTTCATCTGGAATCGTAAAAGACCCCATATAGCAAAAACACTTCTTAGCAGAAAGAATAGCGCTGGAGGAATTTCAATTCCAAACTTTAGACTCTGTTACAGAGCAATAATTATCAAAACAGCTTGGTACTGGCACAAGAACAGACCTGAAGACAAATGGAATAGAACTGAGAACCCAGATATTAAACCACAGACCTATGGCCACCTAATCTTTGACAAGGGAGCCAGAAAGATAGAAAGGAAGAAAGATAGTCTCTTCAACAAGTTGTGCTGGCAGAACTGGTTAAGCACCTGCAGAAAACTAAAGTTGGATCCTTCTTTGTCACCCCGCACTAGAATTAACTGCAAATGGATCAAAGACCTCGAGGTAAGAGCTGACACACTGAAAACTTTACAAGAAGGAATAGGAGATACACTAGGCCACCTTGGCACAGGTCGAAACTTTCTTAATAAGGACCAAGAATCACAACAAATCAGAGAAAGGCTGGATAAGTGGGACTGCATTAAACTGCAGAGCTTTTGTATGGCAAAGGACATAGCTAGTAAATTAGTTAGGAAGCCTACAGAGTGGGAGAAGATCTTCACCAACCATACAATGGACAAAGGCCTCATATCTAAAATATATCAACAGCTCAAAAAATTAAATCACTCCAAAACTAATCTCCAAAGTAACAACCATCCCATTAAAAAATGGGCCAAAGCCTTAAAGAGAGTCTTCTCTGAAGAAGAAACAAAAATGGCCTATAGACACATGAAGAAATGCTCAACATCTCTGGTCATAAAAGAAATGCAAATCAAAACAACTCTAAGATTCCACCTCACTCGAGTTAGAATGGCCAGGATCAGGAAAACTAATAACAATAGATGCTGGAGGGGATGTGGCCAGGAGGGATCACTACTACACTGTTGGTGGGAGTGTAAACTCGTTCAACCACTATGGAAAGCAGTATGGCAGTGCCTCAAAAGGCTAAACATAGAGCTTCCCTATGACCCAGCAATTCCACTACTTGGCATTTACCCAACCATCCAGAAACTAGGGCATACTCAATCCACTAGCACATTGTAGCATTAGTCACCATAGCAAGGATATGGAACCAACCTAGATGTCCCTCAGTTGATGAATGGATCCACAAGATGTGGTATTTGTACACAATGGAATTCTATGCTGCTGTCAGAAAAAAATGACATCGCCCCATTTGTTTGGAAATGGAAAGACTTAGAAAAAATCATATTAAGTGAAGTAAGCCAGACTCAAAGGAACTTAGGCTCAATGGTTTCCCTCATTCATCATAACCTGTAGAAACCTTGGGCTCTACTAGCAGAGATTTGCAATAGAGCAAAAACTTGATAAATTAGGCCATATAGTATGAAGCTAATTGAATGGACCTCTAGGATATTGAAACAAAAGCCATATAATGAATGATTGCTGTCCTTAATGTGCTATGTTATCTCATCTCTTTTGCTGTTCCTTTGTTATCTCATATTGACACAATATCTCACTTTGTTATCTGATATATTGGATACGTTTGTATTTGGTTACTTGAAATTGGACAGGGAAGGGGGGGAAATCCAAGAGGGGGGTGGGGGAGAGGGTAATGGGACCAAGACATGTGGAAGGGTATCAATGTGTGTGAATTAATGCACCTTCTATGTGGCAAATATCATGTTACCCTCTTATTGAATACAATAAAAAAAGAACATGAAGAAAAAAAATAAAAACATTTATTGTTGGGATAATGAATAGAGGAATTGTAATTTTTTAATTTTTAATTTTATTGTCAGGGCGAGGAATGGAGGGACTTCAGTTACTTTTGTTAAGATAGTAAGTACATGACTTCTGGAACATTGTTAGCCCTTCCCATGCTTTTCTATCACTTTCTCTTCCCCCAGCATGTTCCCAACATGTAAAGTTCATCACCGACATATTTTCTTGTGAATATTGCTGTTACATTGGTTCACTCTCTGTCCTCAGTCTCATCTGCATGTTTTCCCTTTACCTTTCCTTATTTAAATTGAAAAATAAACGTGCATACAATACACCAGGTACCAAAGTCAGATACATTAAAAATGGGATAAACCATAAAGGAAAAAAAAGCCAAAGAGAAAAAAATAACTTCACATAGTACATTAAAACTTTTAAACTAACACATTAACTATTAATTCTTATTTCCAGAAAAGTGACACACTTCTGTAATCCCAGCATTCTGAAGGCTCAAAGCAGGAGGATCATGAATTTCAATCTGTCTAGTCTAAACAGACTGTTCTGGGCTAGACTGTTCATATAGGGAAAATCTGTCTCAACAACAGTAATGGTAATAAATAATTAAAACAAATGTTTGAATCTTCCCAGCATAGCACATAAAATAGGGTTAGAAATACTTTGAAATAAATTCATCTCTAGCCAGAATCAGATAACTATTTCTTTGATTTAACTACAGACCTGAACGAGTTATTTGAGTTGTCAATATTCATATTTGAAATCAAAATAAATAATTGTTATTGTTGTAAGCTACTGTTTCAGAGACTGTTACATAGCAAGAATAACATATACCCATGATACACCCAAAGAAGTTTAAAATAATCTGAGTATAAATAGTCTGTTATAATAGGCTGGATGTCCTACATCATGTATTTTCTGCATGAATATCCTTAAAGCCTAAATGCATATATATTCATACATATATGTAATAAACACATGTATATATACATATATGTGTATACATACATATATGTGATACATACACGTGTATATACATGTATGTATATATATCATCTTGTAATATAAATGAGAGTTTCATTTGGTTTATATCATTTAATTCTTTATATTGTCAATTGTTCTTTAATTTCTTATGGGTCCAGAAAGGTTTTAATTTTTTAATTTTAACACAAGGTCTTCTTATATTGCATTTGTGTATATTCTTCTTACATTCTTCTGTTATATTACTCCTAAGCCTTGTAGTCAGCACACAGAAAAATGTTTTGGCAAATCATAATGACCATTTTCAGCATCATCTTCAACTTCAAGAAATTTTCACATCCTCACCTGCTTTTGCCTCCTTATAGTCTGTACCTGCCTACACTTTTACATTATTGAAAGTTGGCTCTTCTACCAATGTGGCAGAAGAGAAATCTCACTGATAACTGACAAATAGTAACTAGATAGGGAGACAGCAGTACTTTATTTTGGCTATATGAATTAAGATTCTTGACTTTTAATGTTATAGGGAAAGCCCAAAAATGATAATCAGTGGAAAACCATGCAAACAAGTGAAAGCTCCCAAACTTCTCATGTGTGTCACTGCCATCTTATATTAGAATAAGTGTGTTATGAGGTGGAAATTAGAAATTATATATCACCCCTTTTGTTATACTTAAAATCTCCAAACAAGTCAAAATATAATAGAAGCCCATTTCAGTAAGTAAAGATTCTGTTATTTAGGTCTAAAATCTTACATCTATTATTTTTGCCAGTCCTGGGCTTGAGGTCAGGACCTGAGCACTGTCCTTTCTCAAGGCTAGAGCTCTACGACTTAAGCCTCAGCACCACTTTTGGCTTTTTTCTATGTATGTGGTACCAAGAAATCTAACCTGGGTCTTCGTGGATGCTAGGTAAGCATAGTACTACTAGGTCAAACTCCCAGGCGGCTTCCATCTATTTTTAAGGAAACAATTTTTATTAAAACATCTGAGTATTCATCACACTGACTATGTTGAGGGTAGATATTTATTCTAACATAAACATTTCATTTGAGTGCAACTACAAGAAACAAAAGAAGAGTTTCTATACAATCCTATTGCAAAGTATGTTAATCAAGAGATAAACATTAAGGTTAACTAAACTCTATCTTCTCACTTTGACTATATGTTCCTTAAGGGCAAGTTCTGTACTTTATACATGACTTCACTAACCACTCTATAAAATGTTTATAATCTTTTGCCTCATACACATGAAACACTTAAATATTTACTTGCTTTCTTCTACATCCCTCCCTGGAAACTACTTCATCCTAGTACATAACTGGACTTCCCAAGAGGGCATCAGAAGTGTTAAAGTCAAATGTAGCTGATGAGAGGTCCGCCGTAGCATTGTAACACACTAATGAAAGCCTCCCAAGAGTCCATGAACACTGTATAAAATAAAATGAGGGCCGGGAGTTTGGCCTAGTGGTAGAGTGCCTGCCTAGCAAGCACAAACACCCAGGTTCGATTCCTCGGTACCACATACATAGAAAAAAAAAAGCCAGAAGTGGTGTGGTGGCTCAGGGTAGAAAACTAGCCTTGAGGAAAGTCCAAGGACAGTGCTCAGGCCCTAAACTCAAGCCCAGGAGAGGCAAAAAGAAAAAAAAGAACAAGATGAAACCACTTGTGAAATGCAGAACCTCTTTGAGCAAGAATTCAGATCTATCTGTGAAAAAAAAACTTACAGTCAAGATGCAAATCAGAACCCATAATTAAGATGTGAAATACAACTACATAGCTCAAATCAGGATGCTTATGTTCATTATATTCTTGGTTAATTTTATTTCTTTTTTTATTGTAATTAGTAAAAGGGTTACATGATATTTGCCAGATAGAAGGTGCATTAATTCACATACATTGATACCCTTTCACATGTCTTGGTACCCGTTTCCCTCCCCCCCACACCCCCCACCTGTCTTGGTTTTCCCCCCTTCCCTATCAAATTTCAAATATCCAAATACAAATAAATTCAATACATCAGATAACAAAGTGAGATACTATACCAATATGAGATAACCAAGGGACAGCAAAGGAGATGAGAGACAACATAGTACATTAAGGACAACAATCATTCATTATATGGCTTTTGTTTCACTTTCCTGGAGGTCCTTTCAATTAGCTTCACATTATATGTCCTTATGTATCAAGATTTTGCTCTATTGCAAATCTCTGCTAGTAGAGCCCAAGGTTTCTACTGATTATGACAAATGAGGGAAACCATTGAGCCTAAGTTCCTTTGAGTCTGGCTTACTTCACTTAATATGATTTTTTCTAAGTCTCTATGGAAAGCAGAGTGGCAGTGCCTCAAAAGGCTAAACATAGAACTCCCCTATGACCCAGCAATTCCACTACTTGGCATTTACCCAACCACCCAGAAACAAGGACATACTAAACCCACTAGCACAACAATGTTCATTGCAGCACTATTCACCATAGCAAAGATATGGAACCAACCTAGATGTCCCTCAGTTGATGAGTGGATCAACAAGTTGTGGTATTTGTACACAATGGTTAATTTTATTTCTAAGGAAACATTCATGCTGCTGGTATTTACCTAGCATGGAAAATATCATATATGCAAGGATTAAGAACAAAAAAATTATAAAATGTAACCTAGAAAATGTACAATTTAAATGAGAAGATAAAACACATATGCAGCCTGGCTTGGTGGGTCATGCCTGTAATCCTAGTTACTCAGGAAGCTGAGATCTGAGGATCGTGGTTCAAAGCCAGCCTGGGCACTAAAGAACCTGGGACTCTTATCTCCAATTAACCACTAGAAAAATGGGAAGTGGGGCTATGGTTCAAGGGGTAAGGCAGTAGCCTTGAGCTGAAGAGCTCAGGGACAGTGCCCAGGCCCAGAGTTCAAGCACCATGACTCACAAAAAAAACCACATATGCAAATAACTATCATAGAAAACAAATAATTTGAACCATGAATTTTTTGGGTACAATGCCAAGTTGATAAGTGGTAAAGAAATGATGTGTGGGGTAAAAAAAAAGAGATGGTATTTGAATTGGATCTAAAATGATTATTAGGAAGTGCCTATCTAAAGAAAAAGAACATTTTGATCACACACTGTAGTTTAGTGTGTTGGACAAGCATTGAGAAACCATATTGGATACTTACTGCTGCTCTAACAATTTATTGCAATCGTTTGTAATCTAAGAAATATGCACTTATTATCTTATTATTCTGGAGGTCATAAGTCTTCAGTAGGGCTCACTGGCCTGAAATCAAGGTGTTTTCAGTCTGAGATTCCTTGTGAAGGACCTAGGACAAAATCTATTCTCTTGTTTTTTTCCAGCTTCTAGAGGCCTTCTGCTTTCCAATCTTCGCTGTCACTGCTATTCCTACTGCTTACTCTGATCTCCTGCCCACCTCTTATATAACCAATTTTGTGATTAACTCAGCCTTTCAGATAATTCTGAACACAATAGTAAACCAGTACAACTTCATTTCAAAGTCCTCAGCTTAATCACTTGAACTCTACTACTTGAGACACAGCACCATTTCCAGCTTTTTGTATGTATGTGGTACCGAGGAATCAAACCCTGGTCTTTGTGCATGCCAGGCAGGCATTTTACCACTAGGCCAAACTCCTGGCCCTATGTAGTGAAATCTAAACATTATTATCAGTTTATTTCCAAAGTTCCTGAGTAAAATATTCTTTTTATTTTTCTAGTCTTGGTGCTTGAACTCAGAGTCTGGACACTGTCTTTGGTCTTTCTTAACTTTAGCGCTCAGCTATTTGAGCCACAGCACCACTTCCAGCTTTTACTGTGTATGTAGTTCTGAGCAATCAAAGTGAAGGTTTTGTGTATATTTGGCAAGCACTCTACCATTGGGCCATGCTTCCAGCCTTGTAAAATAGATATTCTTAATGTCAGGGAGAATTTATAACTATACTCCATAAGGAATGCAACAAATTAACACTTCAACAAAATAAGTAAAATTTACAGTTCATTCCTTGTTTGTATTTTTCCATATATTTTTATCGTAATTAATAGAAGGGTTATATTATATTCACCAGATGGAAGGGACATTACTTCACAAATATTGATACCCTTTCTCATGTCATGGCCCTCATTTCCCTCCTCCCCTCCCCCCACTCATCTTGATTTCCCCCCATTTCAAATAACCAATTAAGCATATATAAATATATCAGATAAAGTGAAATATTGTAACAATATGAGATAACCAAGATACAGCAAAAGAGATGAGAGATAACAAAGTACATTAAAGACAACAATCACTCATAATATGGCTTTTGTTTCTATATCCTGGAGGTCCTTTCATTCACTGTCATACTATTTGGCCTTATGTCTCTAGATTTTGTTCTATTGTAAATCTCTGCTAGGAAAGCCCAAGGTTTCTACTGATTATGACAAATGAGGGAAACCATTGAGTCTATGTTCCTTTGAGTCTGGCTTACTTCACTTAATATGATTTTTTCTAAGTCTTTCCATTTCCTAACAAATGGGGCAATGTCATTTTTTCTGACAGCAGCATAGAATTCCATTGTGTTTAAATACCACATCTTGTTGATCCACTCATCAACTGAGGGACATCTGGGTTGGTTCCATATCTTTGCTATGGTGAGTAGTGCTGCAATGAACGTCGTGCTAGCGGATTTAGAATGTCCTTGTTTCTGGACAACTGGGTATATGCCAAGTAGTGGAATTGCTGGGTCATAGGGGAGTTCTATATTTAGTCTTTTGAGGAACTGCCATACTGCTTTCCATAGTGGTTGAACGAGTTTGCACTCCCACCAACAGTGTAGTAGTGATCCCTCCTGGACACATCCCCTCCAGCATCTGTTTTTAGATTTCTTGATCCTGGCCATTCTAACTGGGCTGAGGTGGAATCTTAGAGTTGTTTTGATTTGCATTTCTTTTATGGCCAGAGATGTCTAGCATTTCTTCATGTGTCTATAGGCCATTCTTACTTTCTTTTTCAGAGAAGATGCTCTTTAAGTCTTTGGTCCATCTTTTAATGGGATGGTTATTTCTTTGGAGATTAGTTTTGGAGTGACTCAATTTTTTGAGCTGTTGATATATTTTAGATATGAGACCTTTGTCCGTTGTATGGTTAGTGAAGATCTTCTCCCACTCTGTAGGCTTTCTAGTTAATTTGCTAGATATGTCCTTTGCCATACAGAAGCTCTGCAGTTTAATGCAGTCCTTATTAAGAAAGTTTCCACCTGTGCCAAGGAGACCTAGTGTATCTCCTATTCCTTCTTGTAAAGTATTCAGTGTATCGGCTTTTACTTCATGGTCTTTGATCCATTTGGAGTTAATCCTACTGCAGGGTGACAAAGAAGGATCCAACTTTAGTTTTCTGCAGGTGCTTAACTACTTCTGCCAGCACCATTTGTTGAAGAGGCTCTCTTTCTTCCATTCTATTTTTTTTTCCTTATCAACGATTAGGTGGCCATAGTTCTGTGGTTTAATATCTGGGTCCTCGGTTCTATTCCATTGGTCTTCAGGCCTGTTCTTGTGCCAGTACCAAGCTGTTTTGGTCACTATAGCTCTGTAATAGAGTCTAAAGTTGGCATTGAAATTCCTCCTGCACTGTTCTTTCTGCTAAGAAGTGTATTTGCTATATGGGGTCTTTTATTATTCCATATGAAATTTTGGATTGCCTCTTCTATTTCTTTAAAGAATGACATTGGGATATTGATGGGTATTGCGTTGAATTTCTAGATAGCCCATGGCAAGATTGCCATTTTCACAATGTTGATTCTTCCAATTCAGGAGCATGAGAAGTTTTTCCATTTCCTCAGTTCTGCTTTAATTTCCTTTTTCAGGGTTTTGAAATTTTCATCAAAAAGGTCCTTTACATTCTTAGTTAATTTCTAGGTACTTTGTTTTCTTTGAGGCTATTGCAAAAGGTGTTGCTTTTCTGCTTGTTTTCTTGTTCCTCTCATTGTTGGCGTATAGGAATGTAGTTGGTTTTAGAGGGTTAATTTGATACCCTGCTACCTTGCCAAAGTTTTCAATCAGCTCAAGGAGCTTGGGAGAGGAGTCTGTAGGGTTCTTTAAATACAGAATCATGTCATCTGCAAAGAGGGAAAATTTCACTTCCTCTTTCCCTATTTGGATGCCCTTTATGCTTTCTTCTTGCTTTATTGCTCTGGCTAGGAATTCTATTTTGATGATGAAAGGAGAAAAACCCCAGTAGAAGAATCACAGTGGTTGCAAAGGGATACAAGAAAACATAGGGCACAGTGCATAGGCCTTCTCTACCCAAAGGCAATGCAGAATACAGAGAGAGAGAGAGAGAGAGAGAGAGAGAGAGAGAGAGAGAGAGAGAGAGAGAGACAGAGAGAGAGAGACAGAGACAGAGAGACAGAGACAGAGAGACAGAGACAGAGACAGAGAGACAGAGAGAGACAGAGAGAGAGAGAGAGAGAGAGGAGAAACAAAAGTTTTAATTATCTGCTTCCATTACTTCTTACTGCTGCTTATCCTCCTGCTCTCACTGCTCCTCTTATTCTTTCACTTCCTCCTTTTTTTCCTCCTCTTTTCTTTTTTCCCCACAGTTTTCTTACTTTAATGTATAGAGGGATTACAGTTATATTCACCAGATAGAAGGTGCATTATTTCTCACACGTTGTTCTTTTGTCCTATTCTTCTTCCTTCTCCTCTTCCTCCTCCTCCTTAAATTGCCAGTAGTAATATTTTCTCAGTCACAGAGCTTAAACTGAAACTCAGGGCCTGGGCTTTGTTCCTGGGCTCTTTTGTTCCAGGCTAGTGCTTTATCAATTTTAGCAACAGCTCCACTTCTAAAGGTGTAGTCACAGGCTGGTCTCAGATTGGTGATCCCCCTGCCCTCATCATCCTTACTAATTACTGGCATGTGCTCACTATTGCTGGCATCAGTACTTATTTAATACTCAGTATTCGCTTTAATAGCCATAACAATGGGTAATATGTTTAACGCTGGGATTATGGAAATAAAAAAAATGCAGTTTCTCTTTAGAAGAAATCTACCACTGGTGAAAGACATGGAGACAGATACTTATGATGATAGATACATTGTAATAAGTGATGTCAGTGATCATCTCTGCCTAAAATACCTGTAATCATCAGAATAACTTTCCAGTGAAGTCTTTCACATACTTGGAGAACTCTATATGAATTAGCAGAAAGGGGAGCATTGCAGGCAAAGGAAATAGGATATGTAAAAGTACAAAGATACATTCAGACCTTCTAAAAGCTGCAGGTAATTGTCAGGTGAGTGATGAATTATGACTGGTGAAGATAGATATGCAAAAAAACAATGGATTAAAATTTCATTATATATAAAAGTCCAGCTGCCTAAATTATAGCACACTCATATTAGGTAATTTGAGGAAAATTCAATGAGAATCACTTCTACATTTGTTTAGGGTTTAGGACAAGCAAATAGGGCACAGTATTCTGGGGCATAGAATAATAAGTGAATATTACCTACCTCTAAGCATTGGTAGAGAAGGCCTAACAGAAGTTGGCAATAGTAAAGAATATAGCCAACCTACAGCAATTTGCCTGGGGAATCAATTCCAAAGTAAATATCCTACCTACATTCTCAGCCCCCTCTTAGGGAGAGCTTCCAACTGGACAAATCCAGCTAGAAAACACAGGGCAAGAGATCATATTCAGGTAATTCATATAGGGTCATCCTCTGGTGTACAGACATAAGAAAAGGCAGAGAGTAAATCTTCAGGATAAAATGGAAATTTTCTTGTCCATATGCAATGTACTTTAAGCCTTATTTTGTAGGTGGTGGAAAGAGAAAAAGGTTGTCAGCTTTTCTTTTCTGAAAAGTGACTAATTTCTTGTTTCTGTTTTAGGCAAATCGTTCTGGTAATGACATGGGAAAAACATTTTTAAAATACTTACAGGTGGGCTGAGAGTTTGACCTAGTAGTGCAGTGCTTACCTAGCATGCACGAAGACCTGGCTTCGATTGCTCGGTACCACATACATAGAAAAAAGCCAGATGTGGTGCTGAGGCTCAAGTGATAGAGCTCTAGCATTGAGAAAGTCCAAGAACAGTGCTCAGGCCCTGAGCTCAAGCCCAGGACTGGCAAAAAATACCTACAACATTGATAATTAATTGAACAAATGGCTAACTCACCTCCTGGATAGAAAAGCTTTGACTATAGTGATGGTAATGACTATTCAGTCAGAGCTTATGAATTATCTATGTGATTTAGCTAGCTATACAATATAGATCAGATAAAAGATAGTATGGAGAAGTAAAGAAATAATGTCCTATTCATTGCACAACATCTGATGATGATGTTTAAAGAAAATTCCCAACTGATAAGATTATTAATTAGAGGTATCTATTCTGCTATGCATATTCAATAAACAAGCAGACCAGTCAATCATGTAAACATCACTCCAATATTACAGGGACCAAAATTCATGTGTTTTTGGTAAATGTTGATTTGAGCATAGGATATGATCCAACGGCGATTGGTAATACATGTCCTAAGGGAACATCTGCTGTAAAGCAAGTTATTCATTATTAATTCTATGGCTATTTGTTGAATATCTATAATATGATGTGTGGCACTATACTGAGTCCTATAAAAAAATCAATGGTTAGGAAAATATATAGGGCCCCTGCCTTTATGTAAGTTGAAGGTCAGATGTTGAGAATGATAGTAAACTGATACTCTACAGATAATTTTAAGTGCCATAACAAGACAGATTTTTCTGATAGGCAATAACAGAATAAGCCACATTAGATTGCATAGTCACACTTTTGTACATGATAGATAATCACCTATTTATGTTTAAAAATACCCATTATCACTACAGAAAGCACCAATTCCTTTGGTATATAGAATGTTCAGTGAATAATCATTTTTCTAAATCAAGCATATAGGTCATGGGAATTAGGAAATTTATTTTGTATTCAAAATTAATATAATTGTGAAACCTGGTCACTCCTCATTCAACCAGAATTCTGAAAGTACCAGACAGCTCCATCAGTACATAAAATGTCTCTGGCCTCTAACTATACATACGTGGGTGGAGTACTATTCCCAAACTTTGGCTCACGGTTATAAAGCAATCTTATCTTCCAAATATTGGTATAGGAGTAGAGACATTATCAGGCTGAGTGGGTTTTGTGATTATTGTTGGTGCTTTTTCAACCACCCACACAAATTATCTCACAAGCCTTCCAAATATTTTAGAAAAATAAAGCCTGTTGGAATTTGGAAGACATTTCAGTATCAACTTTTATTGAAAAAAAAACAAAACATGAATGCATTTTATTAAATTGCTTCAGGTCCTCCAGTTGATCAAGACAAAGATCTTAAGGTAAATATGATTCCATCATGGCTACTCGAGGAAGCTTGTTTCATAAAGCACAATATCCCTACATAAAGATTGGTTTGTTATAACATAAACTACCAGAGAGATACTGACAGCTATCCAGTAGCTAGTCAATAATAACTTGGAAGGAACAGTTAAATCCTGTTTTTAGTGAGCTGGGACACAAACAAGAGCATCTGAATCTCGGAAACCTCTCTCTACTGCGAGTCCTGACCTCATCTATATACCTCTCTTGACCCTAGGCCACAGAAATTTCCCAACAAACAACATGCTAGCTTTAGATTTAAGTAAAACAACATGAATTCATCAGACCAAGTCAGCTTTGGACCTATAAGCATTAAATGTCAGCCTCTCCATCCATAAAGTGAAACAGCCCTAAACTCTCAATTTCTCACTAAATTGGTTTCAGCAATTCAACTTGAGACATTATTTTCTATGGATTTTTTATCATTGCAATTGTTAAATATCAGTCACATCCAGATCTCTAGGTTGACTCATGAGCATCATATCAGGCTGATATTTTGTTTTCACATTCTGGGTTGGTCCTCCATTCCAGAGAAAACTATTTGTTTTCAGGACTAACATCTGGAATGAACATTAAACTTAATAAAAGGAATTTGGTTGCACAAAGAGCAGAATTAAGGAGTTAAAAGTAATTCAGTTAGGTACATGACAGATTGGGTTTTAGTTTTGAACTATCTAAAAAGCCATCAAATAGTGGGAGAAACTGAAGGCTTTTGCTATTGCTAAAGTCATCAATACCATCCTGGCACTCTGCCAGCACTGAACGCTCAACTTGGCCTCTTTTCTCTCTTCCTATTTCCTACTACCCAAATTCTCTCTCAATGCTTATCCATGTATAAGGAAAATACTCCCCAAACTACTGAGAATGGGTGTGGTGATAAGAGATTGGAAGCAAAATGGAGGTTGAGAGTACACATAAAGATTGGACAATGAAATGCATAAACAAACTTAAAAGAACTGCAGGTCTTTCTGACCTGAAAGTCTCTGTGTTAATAGGCAAACCCTTTTTCAAATAGTATCAACTTTGTTGTCACCCTCTGGGCAAATAAAATTAATTCACAAATGCTCAAATGAAAGCTCATGAAAAGTGTATTTTAAATAGACGTCATCCGAGCCCAAACTCAAGGAATTTACCACCAAAATACACTGCCATTGTTGCCAATAATATGAACACAAAAACCTCATCAGGAAAAAAAAACACATAAAAGAGAAACAACGATTTTTTTTGGCCAGTCCTAGGCTTGAGCTCAGAGGTCTTGCTATGTAGCACAGTCTTGTCTGAAACTTGTAATCCTCCTGCTCAGTGCTCTCAAGTGCTGGAATTACAGGTGAATGGCTTATAATAATTTTTTGTCAGTCCTGATCTTGAGCTCAGGGCCTGAGCACTGTCCTTGGACTTTCTCAAGGCCAGAGCTCTACCATTTGAGCCTCAGCAACACTTCTGAGTTTTTTCTATGTATGTGGTACAGTGGAATCAAACCCAGGTCTTCGTGCATGCTAGGCAAGTACTCTACCACTAGGTAACACTCCTGGCCTGAAACAGGCTTTTTGTTGTTGTTGCTGTTGTTCAGCTATCACTATATGGTAGACTCTGCATTAAGTGATTAGTATACATATTTTTGCCTTATTAATACGTCTTGAACTCAGTGCCTCAGACTATTTCTTAGCTTTTCCCACAAGTCTGGCATTCCACGTGAACCATACCTCCCCACTACCTTTATAAGCTGGTTATCTGGAAATGGATCTCTTGGACTTGTCCACTCAGGCTGCTTTTGAACCACAGCCTTTTGAGTAGCTAGGATTATAGGCATGTGCCACTAGCACTAAGCTCTTTCATTCTTGTAACATCCTGATGAGGCAGATACTGTTGATATTCCCATTTTACACATTAATAAAATGAAATGCATGTATATAATTTCTCCAAGGATACACACCTAGGAAGTGACAGATTTAGGATTTCATTTTGAGACACACCACATTTGGATCCCAAATTCTTTCCCCTTTCTGCCAAGACATTCTTCTTTAGTGTGCAACAATATCTTCCTAGTCACCTACATAGGCATTAAGATAGTATTAAGCATAACAAGTATACATTAGCATGTATAAAATAGGTAAACTTACAGTACCTTTTCAAAATTCCATTGGTGGAAACTACCCTACTATATTACTTCTATCTTGTCTTCTTCTCCCAAAGGATAATTGCTCTTCTAATTTCTTCCTGTCTTTGCAACTCCTTGACCTCAGATTTAAAAAATCTTTTTCTGCTTTCTTTATTTTTCTCCAATTTCTGGTTTATTTTTAAATATTTCATGTAAAAATTCCAAGAGGATTTCATTATGATAATTTTACAGAAACATTCAGGGTGCTCTGAGAAAGTCTGTCATTTTTTCTGCTTTCTACCCTTGAACGTGAACACATATTTTTGGTTCTTCTTCATATTGTAATACCCTTATGAATTTAGTATGTTTAGCAAGATTTAATCAGAGCTTTTTGTGTGTTTTAGTATATTCTAAAATGAATTCCCATGATTGCCTTTCATACCATGCACTGCTACCTGAAACCATACAACTTGTCACAGATAATTTTATGAGAATATAACCTATAATCTGCCCTAGTTTCAGGCATACAATACCAATCCAAGTGTCTCAGAGTGCTTTGCAGTAGATATTTGTACACTGAAGCTCCTTTTAGGTATACAAATGTAAACATTAGCACTCACCATTCTATAGCATGTTTCAGTTTGTATACAGTACTTAATCAACGAATCATATTGCTTCTGATTATCCCCTCTGTAGTTACTGAATATATTATTACAAAGCCATGTTGCGGGGCAGTCTCTTAGTTGAATTATGTAAAGACTGTCAAGTCAGAAGTTGGATCAATTTGCTCACACAACTGAATAACACCCATCTGGGCAGGTAGCAAGGGGTGATGGTATTCCTACTTAAAAATCCATATTTGTTTTATTTTACACATGTATTGAATTGTTGCATATGTCTCTACAAAGAAAATAAACAGTTAAGGAACATTCTTTAAAAGTACTATTTTTGTTGGTTGTGTGGCTTGAATAAAATAAAGGTCCATACTAATTACAATAAAAAATATTCTAAAAAAATAAAATAAAATAAAATAAAGGTCCATATTTTTATTCATTATTTTCCAATCATACATGTAGTGTGCAATGTTTCATAGTGGTTGAGCCAAAAGCTTTGGCTTTTTTGTTGCTTGTTTTGGTTGAGGGACTTAAACTCTGGGCCTGGGCACTATTTCTGAGCTCTTCAGTTCAAGGCTACTGCTATTCCTTGAACCACAGTGCCACTTTCAGTTTTCTAATGGTTAATTGCAGATAAGATTTTCACAGACTTTTGTAGCTGGACTGGCTGTGAACCGTGATCCTCACATCTCAGCCTCCTGCATAGCTAGTGAGGAAACTTTAAAGATCAATTTGAATTTGAATTTGAATTTTGGTTTCATCACATATGGACTGTGGCTTTGAACTGTCCCTACACCTCCCCAAACCTTTGTTTTTCTCATGGATAGAATAATAGAATAATAATAATAACCTCATAAGTTCACTTCAGCTTTAAACAAGATGACACTTATAGAGTACCCAGGAATACTTGGCAAATAGTAAACAGCCAATTAATGACAGCTGTCAACTAGCATACAGCATTATAATTTTGCAAATTATTCTACCTTGAAGATTTCACACCATCAATAAATTCAAAGAAAATCTCTAGCCTTTTTTAAAGTGAAGAGAGAAACATGTGTGAATTGGACTACATGTGTGATTCAGTCCCATTCTAGTAGTCAGAATATATAGGCAGACAGTTTTTGGCATTTGGAAGGAAAAACAGGAGAAAGAAATTGCAAAAGAAGAGTACACATAACAAAAATGCTCTTAATTTTCCTTGTAATGAAACAGAATGAAAGTGGATCATTAAAATCTTTCATTGGGAATTCAAGTAGCTCTCATATTAATACATGCAAAACAAAAAGAACTTTGGCATGATTTTAGAATGAGAATGCGAGTAGCAAAATGAAAATGCCAAGGGGAAAATCCGTTAGCTTATTTTTTCATTATTAATGTTTTTCTTTTGTCTACTGAATTCTGGAGTTATTTTATTTAAATTCAATGTTTGTATGTAATCTTGCCTGTGCTTGGCATTCTTCAATAAAAATGCTTCAGCAGAACAAAAACGAAATCTAGTAATTATGGTTGTAGCTACAATGTTTGTTAAAACTAGAAATCAGACAATAGAAATGGTTGTTTAATCATTGAAATTCAAAGAACAAAAAAACAGCTCCCTGTTACCCTTCTGTTGAACCTGGCCTAGAGAAAGAGAATTACAGCTGAATAAACCAATGCAGCTGTGCATCTCCTTTTAAAATATTTTTAAAGGTGCAAAACAGATCTTTTTTCTTCCAAAACAAGTTTGGTGCCAATGAATTTTCTTCGTTGGTAAATACTACCTTCAGCCTTTAGTTACCTACACACAGAATAGGTGAAAATATGATTGGAAGAGGTGTGATGACAGCTCCCCACCATACTTTATTAATTCCATGATACACTTGTGTAGGTGTTAAGTACTTTTGGTGCCTCTTCCTAAAAGATTTCAGGGTATTTTGTGGCTGGATTTTACTGCAGCAAATGCAATGGCAATCTTATGCCCCCATGAGTCACTCAGTCATGGAATTTTTTCAGTAAGATAGATAGATAGATAGATAGATAGATAGATAGATAGATAGATAGATAGCCTACTATGTTCTAGGAAAATCACAGTGCTGTAAAATAAAACCTATAGATCTGAGAGAATATGAGACATGAATGAAAACCAAGTAAACAAATAGATATAATTCCAAGCCATGAATACGTATATGAAGAAAATATAGTGTGTGGAGGTGTGTAGGGGGATTGTGGCTGGTTCATTGTTGTGAGCTCCATGGCGGAAAAGAATTGTTTCCAGGAAGTGGTGTTGTGGCTCCAGGAGTAGGGTGGTAGCCTTGAGATGAAGATCTCAGGGACACCGCCCAGGCCCAGAGTGCAAGCCCCATGACCAACAACAACAACGAAAGAATTGTTTCCAGAAAGGATTGAATCTACAACTGGGGCAATGATCCAGTTTGGCCACTTCCAGGATGAATTGACCACATCAAATCATGAAGATTAATGGTATTGGTATGTTTAGCCAGGGTAATATACCTGCTTGTAGCAGTTAATTTACCTAACAAAAGCTTACCAAAATGAAAAAAAATGTGTTGGCATGCCTGATAACATAAATGCCCTCATTTATTTCATGTCACACAAGGGGGAAAGATTGGCTCTGAGGATTTTTTACTTTTTTCAGGAGGGTGTCTGCTTAATTTCACAAAACATTTTCTTATTCCCACAACATTGGAAAGTGTAGATAAAGTACTGCTCGACCATCTCTCAATCATTAATCACGTTTACTCAAGCCTTCCCTATTCCCTCCCCTCCTTTCAAAGTAAAAACAGATCAAAGTGTTTAAATCTTCCTTCTTTGAGGTATTTTTCATTCAGCTAATTATTTCTATTGTTGGGTTTCATGTTTCTCTTTATTCACCTTATATTTCTGAAGGAGTACTGACCATAAAATAAAGCATCCAAAGATGTTGACTTACTTTTCCCCAGCAGAAGTCTTTATTACATTGCTGACATGAAAACATTAGAGCATAATCATTCATGTTATCAACGAGTCCCGGACAAAAGCAGAACAGCACATCAAAATGAAGTAATGCATGTGCTTGGCTGCTATAAGAATGAATTTCTTGCCCTTGTTGCACCTGTTCATATTGCTAAGCACATCCTTATTTTGAAAAAGGCAATTTGTTGTGGTGGTGGTTTATTTGATTCTTGGAGCAGTAAAATGATCAAATTCCGCCTATCTGTGATGTTGTTTTAAACCATGGTAATTCATCAATGGGGCACATTTTCTGGCACTCAGAAAGGGTCACGGCCCCAGATCAAGCTCTTCTCTGATTTCCTCTGAACTCTGTCAAAAACAGGGACCATATTGTTTATTACCAGCATTCTAGCAATGCTTTTCCTCATTCATCCCCCACCCAAGTCTATCCCAAGCTACTCTCACTGTTATCCTTTTTATTGTATCTAGCCAAAAGATTCTTACAGAAGAAAAGAGCAATGACCTATAAGGAGGACCATGCTAACTGTGGTAAAGAAAGATCAAACATGTGCTTCATATGTTATTTTTGAAAACTTTTTATTTTTATGAGCATTTGAGAAGTAATTTAAGACAAAGAATCATTCTTCAATGTGTGTCTGGCAGAAGATCTTGATCTCTAAGTGGCAGAATAGGTATGAAAGAAAAGTTTATTCAGTGAGATTTTTAAACTGCAAGGCGAATTCCAGCATTTCAGCAAGGAGTTATTAAACTCCAACTGTGTGCCCAATAAGTTCGTCTTTTAATAATGTATTCTTTTTTCTTTTTTTGCCAGTCCTGGGCTTGAGCTCAGGGCCTGAGCACTCTCCTTGGACTTTCTCAAGACTAGAGCTCTACTACTTGAGCCTCAGCACCACTTCCGGCATTTTTCTATGTATGTGGTACCAAGGAATCGAACCTGGGTCTTCATGCATGCTAGGCAAGCACTTTAACCACTAGGCCAAACAATGTATTCTTAAGAGCCTTCCTTAATCTTTGTTCTTTCATCCACATAAGACAGTGGAGAAATCTCTGGCACCATTGTCTAGAAATATGCCATATTCCTGTATTGTGGATTGGTACTGAATAAAACTTGAAATCATAATCTCACTTAACTGGCCATTAAATTTGAATATATCATAAAGTCATAAAAGTGGCTTTCCAGTCAGGCATGGATTGCTCACACCTGTAATCCTAGCTACTCAGGAATCTGAGATCGGAGGATCATGGCCCAAAGCCAGTCTGGACAAGAAAGTCTGTGAGACTGTTATTGCTAATTAAATAACAGCAAAAGCCAGAAGTAGAATTATGAGTCAAGTGGTAAAGTGCTAGCCTTGAGAGAAGAAACGATTTCAAGGACAGCACCCAATCTCAGAGTTCAAGCCTCAAGATTGGCAAAAAAAGTGGTTTTCCAACACTTATAGATCCATATCATTGGTTATAGAGACAACATTATTTGTGGATTATACTGATTTAAAAAAACGGTATTTTCTATATTTATATTCTAAGTAAATTTCAGCATCTGCCATAGATAAGAAGCTATCATCCTATGAAACCAGACACTGTTCAATGTGTTTTCAGACTCAATGAAAGAAATACATGTCTCTCATTCCAATTCATACAATAGTCATCAAAAACTGGAGTTGATGATGTAAAGAACCACACATGGACCTGAAAGTAACTCCTTTATGGGCTTTCTGAAAATGTGTGTGATTTTATGAAATGCTTAACAGCAGGCCAGTCTAAGAACATACAAAATGGGGAGGCACTGAATGATCTTTTGAAAGTTGCTCCTTTTAACCAAAAAGCTAAAATGGATGTGAAAGTTGAAAGATGAGATACATGACTTGTACAATGCTAACACATCACTTAACAAACAGTGGCAGCAGACTTGCAGGAAGCAGAAATCAAGGGATAAACAACCTTGTCCATCTACACATTATATCTAGAATGCAAAACAACTCTTGGCAAACTAATCAAGGCTTGAGGTTGATCCTGAAGTCACTAGAAATGATAGCTTGAGAGTTCTTTTTCCCAAAGCACTCCAAATAAAAGTAGACAGTAAGAAGAGTATGTGTTAATGCTCAAATAAAAATATCCAAAATAATTAAGAAATTTTAATTGATATGTAGCATAAAACCTAAGTAGAAAGATGATACTGTTGCATAGTTGTAAGGCAAGTCTCACAGACTCACTGTCAAATAGATAATTACCCTTTACCTCATGCTAGTGGTCAGCTAAAGGATGGCTGTGGGCTTTGGGACAGGCTTTCATGAAGGTTAAAGGGTTTTGTGAATCAAGTCTATATGAAATTAGAAAAACGACAACAAAATAAGAAGTCTAAACCAAAGTTTAGACATAACCCTTGACTTTGTCTCTGGCGCCTCATTAATCTTGCTGTCCTAAGGCTTAATTTACATTGGTAGTATAAAGTAATGAGGGACATTGTGAAACTAGTCATTCATTTTACTATGCTCTGAATGTTCGTGTTTCCTCTCAAAATTCACATGTTCAGATCTTAATATCCAAAATGATTGTGTTAGGGAATGAATCCTTGGAAGACGATTAGGTCATTAGGGCAGAGCCCTAATGAATAGGATTAGTGCCCATAAAATAGTAAGTCCCAGAGTTCTCTCAGCCTTTCTATCATGTGAGAGCTCAGCAAGAAGGTACTGTCAAGGAGCCAGAAAACAGGCATTTATCAGACACTGAGTGCCATCCACCAGAACTGCAAAAATAAATTTCTATTGTTTATAAGCTATTCATTCTGTGATATTTTGTTATACAGCTCAGGTTAAGACACATCTATTAATTTCCAACAGTTGATGGATTTTTAGTTGCATATTTAAAATATAAGTTTGTTTTGCTTGGATAATATGAAAAATACATTTTTGGAAAAACAGAAATATACATTACAAAGCTATAGGCTTGTTTTGACAATTTTTTGCTTTTAGCTTTGTCATGATCAGGTTTTTAAGAGGCTTGCAAGATTTTACTGCAAGTGAGCACATACCTTTATATGTAATCCTTGGTTAATAAACAGGCTGCTTGTACAACCAAAGCATGATAACCTAGAATTCTGAACCCTTCCCACAATAGGAAACCTCAATGAGCTCCAAATATGGACAAAGTAGTAGACTGCCTCTGCAAAATGTTAATGCTTAATTATCAAACTCCCATTACGCTACAGAAGCTGTTCTTAGAAGTTGTGATGCAGTTGCACTGCTAGTAACTTTAGTGACAATTGAGTATTAAGCCAGGGCTCAAATGGGATTTTTAGTACAAAAGTCACCTTTGTGAGTGACAGTCCAGCTGGCCAAGAGTTGCTCTTAAAGACACATTTAGGATTTTATTTTTGTAGTGTGTGCAATGTACTCAATTCATGAGTGTCCTTGTTGACAAGAAACACCCTGAATTTAAGTGTATAAAATAAGTCATTCTCCTGCTGCAAACAAGCTTTTCAATCAATTTTCCTACACTGATGTCTCTGAAGTTCATTAGACTTAAACAGTTTACTCAGAGCCACTATTCCTATGTGTCTATGAATTGCTGAAGCTAATGAACTTAATTGGCAAAGTCCTTATGTTCCTTTGCATGGAAGCACATTTTCAGAGATATTTGAAGGTCAAATCTATGTCTATGAATGACCATAATTTGTTGTGTCAAGCCAAATACAATAGAGTTTAAGATAAAGTTTTTATATCTCTGAGTTAAATGAGCTGACAAAATAAAAAATATATATAGTTAGCAAAGTTCTTAATTTGAATTCCTCCAGGAGCACATCCTGAGACAAAACTCAACTACAGTAACTTTTTGCAAGCAGATTTCAGGAAACACCTCTAGAAGAGTGGGGAAGTGTGGCAAGGAATGGAAAGCAGCCAATACTGGGTGGTATGGAGAACTCAGTCTTGGTATATACTTCTAGAGATATTTATCCCAACTGAGGGAAAAGGAAGCTAGAATATTTATCCATAAAACCTCCTTTGGAAAATAGTTTAAGGCTGCTTCCAATGCTACTAATTTTCTACAAAGTCAAGTTTACATTGCATTTAGAACAAATAATCCCACAAGCCAAAAGAAAATTAATCAGCTAGTCAAAGATTTCAGCAGTAACCAGTTACCTATGTATAGAAGTTAATATCAAGAAATATAGATGGAGGATTAGACAGAGTTGTACAATCCTATCTACTCAGGTACAAATCAGGACAGTCTTCATTCAAGGTCAGACCATGCAAAAAGTCAGAAAAGCTCCATTTTAACAAATAAACTATGTAGGATGGTGTGTGTCTATGGTAACGGCTACCTGGAAGATGAATGTAGGAGAATTACAATCTAATGCCACTCTGAGGCAAATATACCTCTCCCCCACCTGCTCAAATAAAAAGAACAAAATACAGATGGGTATCAGTGCTCTAAATACTAACAGGTATGGCACAGAATAAGCTAGGATCTTTGAAATGCAGAATTATCAGCCCTCATTTTGACGCAATTAATATTTGAATGGCACTATGCTATAACATTGGATGGATAGACAGACAGGCAGGCAGAGAAGGAAATAAAATCCACACTTTGAGAAGAATCTAGGAAAGTGAGGTGCCATTTTAAGCTAAACAAGCAAAAAAGTCACTGTTCACTAACATGCTTTGTTAGAGCAAGCTAAAGTTTCATGGACAAACATCAAGAGCACTTGAAAGCAATCCTGCAACTGAAAGCACTTGTAGGACAAAACTTCTGTGGCTTCAATACCTGAAGCAGTATGGAGGCATTGACTAGAGACATCCTAGAGTTTTAGGTACTAAATAGCTAAAAAAATCACTAAAGACCATCATAGTACATGCTTCCTAAGAAGGTACTGTTTAAATGATGATAGTTATTCTGGCCCAAATCTGATACATATTGTGATAAAGATATTAGAAAATACACCCTAACAAAGAAATGTTGACAAGGCTACAAAATTAGAAACAGTGATTCACATTGTTAATCTCTTCAGTATAGTTAAATAATCCATTGAGGGATGTTATGCATACTACCCAAACACATCTGTCAATGCTAAGCTTTTTATATATATACAAGGGAGGAGAAAGCAACAAAAGAAGTTTCTGCTACCCATACCTACCAATCTGAGAATTCCAGTATATTCCTTATAAGGATTACACATCTATTGAAATTGTAATTGTAACTTCAGTTACATCATCACATTTTAATTGAATTTAATTCCACTGTCATGTCATAAGAAATGTATAAAATTATCGCAACTGTACTATGTAAAAGCTATGGAATATCTGTCACTTATACGAACTTACATACTTTTATTCTTAAATCTCAAACCAATGAGGTAAAGTGCTCTAATTAATACTCAATTTTCAAATAAGGACATTGAGGCTAAAAGAAGACAGCTAAGGTCACACAAATATCAAGTTGGGATTTGGAGAAAGACCTATGGCAACTCTGAAAAATACACTCTTAACCCACAAAATATATGGTTCCTCTATCACATTTTAAGATATTCAATCATTTATTAATTATCAAGACATATTTTAAAAGCTATTCCATCCAAACATACTTATAGTCACTAGACCACTATGTAAGTTAAAACTGGAAGATTCCCTGTTTTTCACACTAAGTTAGGTTCTTGAAATCAAATGCTTTGTCTTCAGTATAACCTACCCTTGGATACACAAAACATTATCCACAGTAAAGCTACTCATAAAATATGGAACATTGGTTAGTGCTACATTTTAGAAGCTGTTCATTCCCTTCAGGCAAGTCATTTGAAATCAGACTTTGTCATTATTTCAAAAGGGTTTAGATTTTTCCTAGCAATCCAAGGATAATGATGGAAAACACTAAGAGAACAGAAAGCTCCCTGAATTTATTATGTTTGGTATGCTACTCAAATTTCCAGTTATATTGCAAGAGAAGAGAAAGGAGGGAGGGAGGATAGGGGAGGAAAGAGAGGAAAAGGAGGGAAGGGAAGGGAAATGAAGGGAAGGGAAGAGAAGGGGAAGGGGAAGGGGAAGAAGGAGAATGGAAAGAAGGAAGGGAGGATGGGATGAAGGGATGGACAACAAGCAGAGAACCCATGGACCCATAAGTATTCAGAAGAGAGTAGCAGTGCAATCTAGATCCCATTACGGAAAAAGTGCCAAAATAGAAAGACACTTCAAAAAGTATCAGTGGAGAATAACAGCTATTTGGAGAAGATAAGGAATTCTAGCTGACAAAAGAGATGCCTCTATCTTTTGCCTCATGCCTTTGCTAACTCAGAACTTGGTCAAACAAGTTTAATCACCTCACAAGGAAAATAAAGAAGGAAAATTGTGGAAAAGAGCCAGCAACATACTTTAAGAATGGAAGAGTAGGAGGTGGTACAGAGTCCAAGTAGATAAAGAATACAAATGGAAAAGGAGGCATCAAAAAATCAGGAATGGTAGATTAAAAGGAATATTTAATTTAAGAGCTTCTAATAACAGTTTTCCAACAAGAAAGTGTAGTGTTGTTTTGGCTGAGGTAATCAACAACCTATCAAAGTCCTTTAAAATTAACTATTATAGTTCAATTACTATGTATTTTACCCAAAATCAAGAATAATAAACATAGGAGGGAAATGGTTGAGAATGTTGCAGAAGAAAACAAATTGGATGAAGGATATATGGGAAATAGGGAAACGTGGGAGATTAAGACAGAAAAAAATACGAGTAACTATTTCTAAAGGGATAAAGGCATAAAAAGCAATACTATGGAACTTGACTTAAAATACAAGTTGCGCCTGTGCTCCATATCTAAGTGAAGATAGGAAGATTGTAGATGGAAGCCAGCCTGTATGAAAATATACAAAGGCTGCATCTCATCAAACATGTCAAGCATAGTGCATGCCTGTCATCCCAGATGTAGAAGTAGAAAAATCATGATCCGAAGCCAGTCACAGAGGAATAAGAAAGTTGGATACTTTAGCTGAAATATAGCTAAAGCCAAAGGGCTGGGGCCTGTCATGATTTGTGGAATGTGTGCATAGTGTGTGCACAGTCCTGCATTTAAATTCTAGTACTGATAAAATAAAAAAGTACAGGCTGATTTGAACTGGTTATTAATGACCACATTGAGCATTGGCTCCATTTATTTTGATGCTGGTAAAGCATCAAATATTCAAATACCTCAAATATTTGTCTAGCCTCATAATAGTCAAATGATTGATTAAATGCCAGAAGTACATAATCTGATTCAGTCCATCCGCCTGCAACAGCCTCCCTTGCCTGCAAGCATCTAGACATCCCAGGATACCTCTTTCCTTTAAGGAGATGAGGAAAGAGGTGAACACCCATCATCTGGCGTATATAGCTGTATACCCCCCCTCGTAAATCACCTTTACAATAAAAACTAAAAAGAGAAAGAAAATGAAGGAGAAACATGCTATTAACAATGATATCTAGTTTTGGGGGGACCGATATAAGAACAGATGGGATGCGGGTGTTCAAGGAAGTATTTGTGAGCAAGTGAGAAACTACAGAGAGGTGTGAAGAGGCACCTCATCTTCCCCTATCTGACGGCTTCTGTGGGCATCTGTCACAGTCTCATCTGAGAATTTACTAGGAAACTGAGGAGTAGAACCTTTAGAGGTCATCTGAGGGATCCCTGTTGCTTATCAGAGAATCAAATCAGGTAAAATCACAGAGCCCTATGACATTCACTGCAACAAGTGGAAAGATAGACCAAGAGGTGATTTACTGGAATTTGTTTCAACTACAACATCCTCCAAAATGTTGAAGTCTCTAGATGAATGTGCCAAACAGAACTCTACAGAGCCTGACTGCAGGCCAAGCATGAACTTGAAGTAATTTATATCAATAGAAATCACTAGTGAGAAACAGACACATTCTCATTGGCCATATTCTCATTTGGCCAGACCAGCAACACAAGATCACACCTGCTCTACAAAAAAAGCTGTACCCAAAGCAAAAGCTTCCAGCTTGATGCAAGCTTGGTGTCTTTTAAAAGTGTGTATTCACATATGAAAGCTTCGGCTAGAGTCATTGCCTACATCTGAGATAGTCACATTTTAGATAGTATTTTATGATCTAAAAGACAACAGAAGAAAAAAAAGACAGAGACAGATAAGAGAATTCAAGAAATAGACTAAAACAATGTCCCATCTTGCACATGAAGGAAGATAAAAACCTTTAATTTATAGCTGGCTGCACAGAGGCTCCAGAGAGAACTACATCATTCATTCTTTATACATAACTCAGTATCAGAACTACACAATCCTTGCTTACTGTACAAAGCACTATTATTCCAAAGTCTAAATTGCGCATCAAACTGTGGACACGAACAACATTTCCTTGACAGCATAGGGCAAGATTGTTCAATTCAACCAATGATAGAACCTGATATTTTGAAGGGGATTGAATACAAAAGGAATATTTATCCTATACACATCAATGTTCAAGAAGTACTGTATCTAGTACCTGACAAATATAACCGTAACACAACCCCTCTATACATCACACCAACAATAACAGATAAATAAAAAGTAAAATAAATAAATGCAAATAATTCAAAAACCTAACATCACATCTTGGCTATGAATTAGTAAACTATAACTATAAAATATATGTCAATTGTATTCCAGTGATCAAAATCACTGATGGTGTAAATAGCAGAAAGTCTAACTAATGGGGAAAGGCTCACATACTACTAAAGAACTGTCCAATGATTGCCCTTAGCAAAGAAACAAGGTTATTCAAGTTATCGTTTATCACTTCTGTGCAAACTAGAGTCCTGGGAATTCTCTTGGGAATTTCCAACAGCCTGTACATCATCAGCCAATTAGAAAGTGATAGCCAATTAAAGAGAGTTAAGTCAATAACTTTGCTTTAAATCTGACCACAGAACTTTTGTCAGATCCCCTTTTTTGCAAACGTGGTTGAACTCCCTTATCCCACAGGACCATCATGAAAGATCATTGCAAGTCACTCTGCTCTTGCACTTGACATCGACAGTTTCAATGGTAATGGTTGCATTGGGATTCTGGTTTTTATTAGCATGAACATTGAACCTAGTGTTAGTCCAAGGAGGCTCTCACAAACCGCCAAATCATTTTTCTATCTCATACTCACTTAATTTAGAAGTTTTGGTTCTAGATCCTACAATGTTAGAATAATTTAAAGATCAATTACTCTAACCTCATCAAGCACAATCTAATAGAAGACCCTCTTCTCCTGGGAGTCAGAATACATGTTTTAGTATTTTTTCATCACTGTCTTCAGCCTTCAGACAGCTAATCCATATGCTTCCAGGCGTTTCTCTACTTTTCACTTACTATTTAATTCTTCTCCCTGCTACAATCTGACTTCCATCTCCCATAAACAGATGTTATCTATCCTCTTCTTCAAATGTAAGCTCAAGAACCACGGTTTCCAGGTACAGTGTACATGAGAGAAATTCTGCCGAGGGGAATGGAGACCAATGACTTTTCCGGACTATATGAGTATTCCATGAGCTTCAGCAAATATATCAATAGTTCATGATAACAAATTAATATAAAGGTGGTACAACAAGGAGTATAAAACATCAAAAACGGACTTTGTCCTTTCTACTTTGTGCTTAAATCATCGCATCAGAGTGGCCAGGGGAGGATGAAACAATGAAAGAAAAGCATGAGTACAGAGTCCTCATGAATCAGGTGCCTTTACCATATTTTGTCTCCCTGCTTCATATTATCAAGATGCGAATATCCCACTTAATCTCAAGGCTTTCCTTATGACAGAATGATTCCATTTCATTCATTAATTGAAAAGGAATTGTGGGCAAGTATCCTAGGTTATATCTCAGAACGGCCCAGTTGATTTCTCCACAAATAACCCTGAAGTTATAACAGTACTCCTTCCTATATGTAAATGATAAGAGACTCCTATAATTATAGGATTATGTCTAAAATTAGATTGCATAAATGTCACTTGGAAATATATGTCAAACCTGCATTTCACAGGTGCAGGAATGCATTTTCTTTGCTGAGGTAGTTCTGAATTTTCCCTTTAGCACTTCAGGAATCTTTCATTCAGCCTCTCATTGTTTTAGCATGACATACCATCTATTTAAGAGTTAATGGGCACAGGTACACTTTCTTTAGGCAGGGTAAATTAAGTCCATTTATAAGCTTTGGAGCCAATGAATTTTCTCAGTAGGTTGCTCCAAAGTCATTTAGATCAAGAGTCTGGGTAATTGTGATACATTGAGACAATTCTCCACTGGAACACCGGGGTTCAGTACAAACTATACATAGGTACAGGTGCTGATGTGAGACTTGAAGGACTGGCCTGAGCCTGAATGAAATTACTCCTTCAGAAAATGCTTCTCTAAAATCTCTGACTCATCTAATGTTGAGAAAGTTTCAAAGGAAATTCACGGGGTGAAGGATAAGGAATAACAGAGTTAATTAGGAGGGCTATTACCACTGAAAGCTTTGGGCAGGCAGAAACCCCAGTTAAGCTGACTCCCAGACATAAATCACCAGCGCTTACCAGCTCCATAGGCAAACTGGCAGGCATTCCAAAAGGTAGGGTTGGCTTCTCAAGTCATACCACTGGAGACTTGGGAAATGAGGAGGCATGGCAGCAGCTGAGATAGCCAAACTGCTAAAGCAATGGTCCCCAGGAGGCATAGCTATGCAGAGCAGGAAAGGAACTGCAGTTAAATCACTCTCCAGTGGGATATTTGTGCGTCACAATGTAATGGACTTATAATTGTACATATTTTTATAAATTTTCAATTAAGCTATTGGATTCTTTTCTTCTAATGCAGTGTTTAAGAGATTGTTTCTCCTCAAGAAATTTCTGGACCCCATCAACGACTTCAAGGGGTGTGACTAGGAGGCAGATGGTACTGCTGGAAACTCAGGTTTAGAATTCCAGGCACATTCCTCTAGGAGATTACTTTCACATTCATTTACAGCTTCCCTCACACATATTCCTCTTGGGAAGGTAAAGGCTACCTCCTGCCCTCAGGGCCTGTCTTGTGACTCATGAAGGACTGAGTCCTATGAACAAGCCTACACTTGCTTTTGTGTCACTAATGGAGAACTGGATTTTCTCACACCCTAAGAATCTTTTGAGAGGAGCAGTATCTAGGCCACACTCTTCTCCTGCCTTTCAACACGCATTTTTCTTCTTTATTTATGTAGACGTTTTATATGGTTTTCTTTTTCTTACTCTTTTTCCAGCACCTTTAGTAAAACCTTCTCCAGCCACTTCAGCTCCCTCTTTTGAACACCTAACTAAGGTACTTACAGAGAGAATCAATAGGGCACAGTGAAGGGGGAAAAAAAACAAGTCTTGAAGTCAGACAAGTCTGGACTTGAATACCAGCTCTCGCATTTACCACCCTTGTAACTAGCAAAGGTTGTCTCTCAAAGATTCAGTTCCTTTCATCAACAAAATGAATATATCCAAAGTCCCTGTTTCATAGGGATTAATGAACATTAAAAGTTAAAAAGAATATACATCTATCATGTCTACAATGTACTATATTTTGTTTAAAAACTATTTATTAATTAATTAACTTAAGAGATGCAAAGAGGCAATTAATTACCCAGGGTCACTCAACTCTTAGGAAGAGAGCAAAGTGAAGGCTAGGAAGCCTGACAACCACAGCCTCTATACTCTAATGTTATGAACTATTTAAAAGATTTAACAAGAGCCTGGCAAACAATGAACAATGTCCACAAGTGAAATTCTCTCCTGGACTGTCCATCCAAAAAGGCAGAATATATACTGTAGGAAAAATGTAGAATTTGGAGCTAAAAGCAAAATCCTAGACTTGTCAATCCCTATGTGACTAGGACTGAAATCACTCCTCAGACTATTTGTAAAATGGGAACAATTATGGCATGAAACACATATAACTAACTGCTCTAAGGAAGAAATAGTATGGATAAATATTCAGCAAAGGACATCTCACTTCCACATGCCATCCATCCAGCATTTGACAATTTCCTAGCACGTCATATTGCTGCTCTTCTCTCCATCTCTTTCTTTATGGGTCCTGTCTCCCCGATGTCTACAATAAGCTTTTACCAAACTCAAATCCTCATATCCTCAGCCCCTTGATCTTTAGCATCATATTATGATCATAAAATATCATCATTAATGGAATTCCATATCTTCATTGAAAATGTACTTGGCCTGTTACTGTGCTAGGTATTCAAATTACATTATCTCTGTCAAGGCTCACAACTTGTTGCATAATGGATTTTACTGTTCTAGAAGAAAATCCTCACTGAGAAATAGGACATGGCCTTTTCTTTGGGATTCAGTATAATGTGTGGAAGGGAATAAAGTGAGAGTATTCCGAGCCTCTTGATTATCCAGCAGAAATGAACCTTTCCTCAGCCTCTTTTTCAGATACCTTGGCTTTGTGACATTTTCCAAACAATTGGCAGTGTTTTTACAGGTGGGCACTAGATTCTTTCTGTGGGGCTCAACTATATGAATTGCCTTGAGATTCCTTTCCCTGGGGCCTTTACCATAATCTCTCTCTCACTCTTTTGTTTTATTCTTCATATTTAAACCACATAAGGCAGGGCTGTGAGATAGGACTGATTCTTAGCATACGTAGAGCCAAAGAGGAAAAATTACAAATAGCATGTTAAGGAATTAGCCCTAGTGGTATTTGAATGGACTGAAAAGTCACAATGCAAACATGCTGAACCAAGTATCTGTGCCCATTATTTTCATGATTGTTGTTTCATAATTGCTTCTGATGAAAAGCATGGAGAGGAAAATTCAACACTGAAGCATAAATAACCAACAAACCCTGACTGTGGAAATGTATTGTACTAAAGAATTTACTTTCCCAGACAAATGGATGAAAATAAGTGTGTTTACTGTGATTAAATTAAAAAAAACAGAACTCAGCTTTTCTCTGTAGTTCCAATTTCCATCAAATAATTCACAGTGTAAATGTAGCAGGAGGTTTTGCTGAACAAATGGTTGTATATTGTAAATGGGCAATAAATTAAATATATTCTTTTTTTCTCTGAACCTACAAGTAAGTAACTTCTCATCATGTCTCCTCTGCAGTGCAGTTCTCACTCCAGATGTTGGATGTGTCACTTTCAAACAAAGCTTTGGAACGACATCTAATCAAGCAATCACAATGGACAGAAAAGCACTAATATAATGTGGTGCTTTAATTGTATTTAAGTTAATACCACAATTTAGGGATATCAGTTTCTATTACCTACATTAAGACTAAGCTATTGGCTATAGTAGTTTGAGGTGGGAGAGATAGGAAGCCACACATTCAGCTGAATTTAAAGACTTGACTGCAGTTGCTGTTTTTATCCTCTTGGCTCTGGACCAAGATATTAAGTGCCCATCCCTAGAACATCAGACAAGTCAATAATATAATTGGACTACTTCGTAATTACTGAACTAGCCACTATTATTGGGTAGCTGTGATTCGCCAAGCCCTCTATTAGTCATATTGCTTAGCTTGTTGAATTTCATCCATACAACAACCTCGCAAATTTGACAGCATGACCTTAACTTTGTAGACTTGGCAACTGACAATCAGGGAGGTTAAATAAGTTGCCAAACATCACAAGCCTTCTAAGTTATACAGCAAAGGTTGGGCCAGATCTGTTTAGATGCATAGTCTGTGACCTGTGTGATGTGAAATGCTGTCTCTGCCATGCGAGGGGCAGAAAAAAAGAAGTAATCACTGTCAGCAATACCCTTCTGAACTATTGGCAGAGGATTGCACACCATCTGAATTGACCTTTGCTGTGGGGAGGCAAAGAAGCATAATGATTAGCAATATGTGCTTTAGCAAAAGAAAATACTAGGAAAAGCCCTAGCTGAGCAAGTTAGTTGTGGGATTTTGACTAATATAGTTATTGCTGGGTCTTTGAAATGAGAATGACCATATAGGTATGTACAGCATCGACTAGTAATACAGTTTAAATGAGATCATGCATATAAAATATGTGGCATAGTATCTGAGCAGAGTAAATGCTCAATGAATCTTAGCTACCAATATTAATATCTTATATTTTCATGTACAAAGGAAAGGAAATTTCTTCTGCTTGATGTGCCTGGCTTAACACTCTAACCCAAATGCAACTGTACTATCTGCCCCTGGCACCCCTGAAAGCTATGCTTCAGTACAATGCTTACCTCGTTTAATACAACTACAGTCTCTCAAAGGTCTCTGAAAGTTCTACACTAAGAAGAAAAGTGTCCTTAGAGAAATAAAGATCTCAGATTTCTAAACTGAACATGAGTTTTCTCCCAAAATAATGAAATTCACGTAATTGGTCCTTCAATTCACCTGCCTTGGCATTTATCCAAAAGAGTCAGAATCCTTCCTTTTCCCTGAGAACCTCAGTATTGGGCAATATCTTACACAGATTTTTCAAGTTTTCATAATAGCCTTTTTTATTGTTGCTACAGAGGTCTGCTTTTTTTTCCCCCACAGTTTGTGAAGAATCAAATTCTGAGGTTAACATTTCATTATATAGAAAAACCAGATTTGGTAGCCCCCACAGTGAAATATTTAGTGTGCAGGTACAATAGCCACACATGTCATATATGTTTAATTGCAGTAGGATTCCTTTTGCTTTAAAAGCATCTGTACATTTTTTTAAAACATGGTAAGCACAAGCAATGCTTGTGAAGAATGAGCTTCATCTCCAGGGTCAAAGAGCTTAGCAAGATTGAGTCAAATGGCCCATTTATAAAAGTAGGTTTAAAAATATCTTCTGTATTAAAGAAACATTAGAAGAAAGGTAAAATATTTAGAAAGACTTCTCTAACTTCATTACAGCTCTACAAGGTGATGCAACTCCCAAAAGTTGTAGCAGTACGTACATACCTGTCTACTATATATAGCAGCTTTCTATGAAAAAAAGGAAATACACCAATTGACAACTTAGCATCTCTAATTCAAGAAAAAAACTAAATTGACTTAACAATCCTAAATTCCTCACTTTCTGATTCAGTCTGAGGACTATTAGCCATTTTTAATTAAACATGTTCTTTCTTTCTTTCCTTTCCCTTTCTTTCTTTCTATATTTCTATCTTTCTTTTCTTTCTTTCTTTCTTTTCTTCTTTCTTTCTTGGAAAGTAAGGTTTTTTTTGGCCAGGGTGATATACAGAGGGATTGCAGTTACATTAGCTAGGTAGTGAGTATATTACTTCCTGAAACTTGTTGGAAAGTAATTTTAAGACTGAAGAGACAGCATATGCATAGGGATGCAAATGTTTCGGGTTATTAATATCTAGAATATATAACACATTTATTAAATGAACTAATGAAAAGTTTTTAAAAGAAGTATAAACGGGGCCGGGGGTTTGGCCTAGTGGTAGTGGGGGTTTTGCCTAGCATGCACGGAGACCCAGGTTCGATTCCTCGGTACCACATACATAGCAAAAAGCCAGAAGTGGTGCTGTGGCTCAAGTGGTAGAGCCCTAGCCTTGAGAAAATCCAGGGACAGTGCTCAGGCCCTGAGCCCAAGTCTAGGACTGGCAAAAAAAAGGAAGTATAAACGGCAATAAACACATAAATGAGTGTTTCTTTCTGCCCAAAGTATTCTTACTTGCTACCTTAACTCTTTTAGTTATATAAGTCTTTCTGATCCCACCTAAAATATTACTCTTCCCACATGAGCACTCTCTCCCCATAAATATGGGATGATCAGTATTGCCATATGTGACCAGAAGGCTACAAATGCCATAAAACAATCAACGTGTATATGCTCTGTCAGTCCTCATATCATACAACTGTGTCATAATGGTTTATTTGCCTGCCTATTCACCCATATTATGCTACAATATCAATAAAGCAGAAACAATATTTTTTCATCACTATTGCTAGTGGTCATTACAGTGCTTAGTAAATAATATTTATTCAATTGAATAAATTGATTGTAACTCTGTTTAAGCTTCCATAGATATGAAAGCTGTCCAAAGATGAAACTTTTTATCAAAGCCTTTATTAACATTGATTTTTACATCATATTTCAAATGCCATGTTTAACATACAAGTATTTAAGAAGGGAATCTCTGTATGCATTCACTGACACTTAGGTTTTAGTTCATAATTAAAAGCATGCCATAGCTTATATAGGTGAGTGATTCAGGGGTAAGATTTATTTCAGTTGCAGCTGAATTGAGGTAGTCAGAAGATGTTAAATTGGCCACAGGTTTTCTTGCCATATTTGAACTCTGAGTCCTTCTGTGGATAAACTTTCTACATGGCTAAACAAGATAGCTACAGGATTTGTTTGAAATCCAAAATGAAGTGAATCTATTTTCTCTGAACATCCCCCAAAAAGATGAAACTTATGATTAGGAAGTTGATTTTTTTCTGGAAATCTAAGGTAGAAATGAATAGTTAGATTTTAGTTAGCTAGCCAGCCTGCAAGCTTCACAATGACATTGACCATCACTGTCAATGTCACTAGTGAGTACCATTTTAAGTACATGGAAATCCAATATATATTCACTGAACCTATCAATAAATTAGTTTATTGATAGGCTTTCATTTTACATGATTACATCAAATCAGGAAAAGTTCATGGTTTGAGAACAGAAAAGAAAACTCCTGATAGAACATGTATCACCTGTCTTTAATCTCAATTACCACTTGTACTTAAGCAGGAAGCTTCAGAACACCCTGAATGAATAAAATAGTCAACCTTGTAAAAATATGAGCATTAAACAAATCTTGGAAGAAGTAGTCAATAGGATGGATGAGCAAATCAAGGTTAAACATTATTTTCATAAACCAGAATAAAAGACCTAAACAAAAATGATTCAGCTTAATTGAAATAATGCAGTGAAGTCTAGCATTCAGGTTCAAGATATCAATTTCACAAGTACAACACTGGGAGAAGCCAGTCCTGACAGCAGTTTGTGTGAAACAGACCTGGGGATTTTAGTTGGCCTCAAGATCAATACAAACCATCAGTGAGATGCGACTGCTAACGATGCCAGTACAATCTAAAGCTACACCCAGAGAAGTACTTACCCAGTTTACAAAAAGCAAGAGTCCCACAATACCTTTTTTCAGTTGAACCACATCAGTGAATTAATATCAGCATTTTAAAAGAAACATTTACAAACTAGATTAAGTGCTAAACAGACCAACTGAAATGGTAAGGATTTACCAAAAGAGCATAATGTGTAGTAGGTAGCTGAATGACCTAGGGTCTTTAGCACTGACAAGAGAAAATCTGGGATCAAGGAATATATAGCAATATCTAGGAATGGGAAAAGAAGGCTGGATCAGAGAATCTAATGCACATGCAGCAAATATATTCACTCTGCATACATAGTTGAGAACCACTAAAACACTCATGTGTATTACAGGAAGGAAATTCTACAAGTAACATTATTATAATATTATTACACTTGAAACAATGTAACAATGCAACATATTGCTTCATAAATCAGAAGGCCTTTTCATCACTGATAACGTTTAAACAGAAACTGAAAGCCCACTGTCTGAAATATTAAAGAGTAAATTGGTTTTGGAGTCAGATGTGGAAAATATGTTGTAATTGTTCATCCTTCTTTTTTTTTTTTTTTTCCTGTCCTGGCGCTTGAACTCAGGCACCATGCTTGGACACTTTTTGCTCAAAACTAGCATTCTGCCACTTGAGCTACAGTGCCACTTTCGGTTTTTTCTGTGTATTTCGTTCTGGGAAATCGAACCCAGGCCTTCGTGCATGCTAGGCAAGGAAATTATCATTAGGCCACACTCCAGGACCTCTACATCCTTTTATTTCTTTGAATTTCTAAATCATCCTATTAATCTCATTCCCTGGAAATTGACATCTCTTTCTTCACACAGTATTTATTGAAGGCCTTCATGATAGCTACTGCTAATGGTAGTCCAAAGGGTAAATTCAGTACCTATTTTAATGTAGAGCAGGAGCTCAACTGTACAAATAAATCCTTGAATTTATAAAGATATTAACAGATTATACAAAGGTTTTTTTTACTGTAAAAACAATGGGTTTTAATTCAGAATATCTGGGATATAGACCCAGTTCAGCTACCAAAATCCTTTTGACCCTGATCAAACATTTAAGACTAATTTATAACCACTTTTTGAATATTTTATTATCTTTAAGTAGTTGTACAAAGGAGTTGCCATTCACCAATGCAGTTTATGAATACAACGCATCTTTATCAACATTTTCACACACACCCAACTCAGTCCTTCCTTTACCTTTCTTAATCGTTAGGTTATATATTGAATTATTACCTTTTAATAAAGTAGTATGTTTATACAAGATGTATTCATCTTCATCTGTGTCATGACTTCAATATTTTCACCCCCTCCTTCTACTTATTCCTTCCCTTACACTTCTCCAATTTCATGAAATATACAATTAATTCTTACCTACATTCTCTCCCTTTCCCCCTTTATTCTTCTACTTCTCTTCAATTGGCATTACCTTCTCTTCTTGCAACTACCCATTTCCTGGTACTTATTTCGTTGACTTTGACTTAATCTGCTTAAAGAATTATACCATCTGTGTTCACCATATAGCCTACTCAACTTCAGTTAATTCATTCGCAACCACTTGTTTACCACCCAGTGTGATTACTTATAGATGTATGGGCATATTCTAGATACTGCAAATGAGGGAAAATATGCAACCTGTGTTTCTCTAGGTCTAGATCACCATTTTTATTTATAAAATAAAAATAATAGGAAATGGCACTGTGGCTCAAGTGGTAGAGGGGTAGCCTTTTGCTGAAGAGCTCAGGGACAGCACCCAGACCCAGAGTTCAAGCCCCATGACCGACAAAAACATACGGTAAATAAATAAATAAATTTTAAAAATAATGTCGGCTTGTCCTTCAAATAAAGTAAAATTAACCGAGATAGTATCTCATACAGTTTAAAAATACTTCATAAACTGTAATTCATCAGATATCATTAAAACTACTGGATTATAAATAAATTGCTGACTATCTCTTCCCCACACTCTACTATAAGATGTAATTTCTCCTATGGCTCAAGCCGTTTGACCCTTCCTATGAGATCCTATTCCTTTCCCTACTTGTAAATATGAGCAAGTAAAAGGAACTTTCTAATAGTGTTTAAGAGAAAGGAATCCATTTGGTAATGGAAAACTGATGAGCCCCATAAAGCTTTGTAGTCTGGCTTTTTTAGAACCCTCTAGACTCTAGTCACAACAACTAGCATGGCTCCAAATTTCCTCTTCCTATCCCCCTGCTGATTAGGAGAGCCATTATAACACCCGACAATGTTCCTTTCCTCAGAGAGCCCCTTGTTTTACTCTTCACTTTAGTAACTGAATTACTATGGCTATCTTCTGAAAGACTATTTCTTAGACTAGATAAGAAAAAATTCTCCTAGGCTAAAGTGCTAAACAATGATGGGATGTCTTACTTACTTTTCTAATATTTTCCAGCGACATGGAACAAATAAATGTCTTCTTATTCCAAAGGAATGAACCAGTAAGGGACAGCCTTATCATTATTTAGGGACATAGCTCTTTCGGGAATCTTTCCCACACTATCACAGGGCAACACAGTCATAGAACTTTGTTAAAGAAATGCCCCCTTGCCAGGCACGATGGCTCACTACTGTAATCTTAGCTACTCAGGAGGCTGAGATCTGAGGATCACAGTTCAAAGCCAGCCTGGGCACTAAAGACCATGAAACTCTCATCTCTAATTAGCCAGTAGAAAACCGGAAGTGGCACTGTGGCCCAAAGGGTAGGGCGGTGTTGGGGACCGACTGTGGGGTCAATGACCTTGGACCTGACCTTGGACCTACACAAAGGTATACACAAGGAAGTAACTCTTATCAGGATGACTTTAAGCTATGTCAATCAGTTCTTATCATGATGACTTTAAGCAATGTCAATCTGATCTTATCATGATGACTTTAAGCTATGTCAATCAGTTCTTATCATGATGACTTTAAGCAATGTTAATCCTTTCTCAATTATCCTATATGTGATTTGTTTACTGTTTTGTATGAATGTAGCCTCTGGCAACTCCCTAGTTTTAAGAAGAGTATTTAAGGTCGGAACTTAAAATAAATGAGAGAGTCTTAGGCGGCAGTCTGGAGCTCACAGTCTTCTTGGACTGCTGACTTGGGCTGTAGTCCTCCCGAACTCCATCTGTTTGTCTCTCTTCTATTTTTTCCTAGTCCTTGCCCCTATTTCAGGAATCCCAATCCGCGAACCTTGGTTTGCTGCCGGCTGGCCCCGGCAACTGGCGCCCGAACAGGGACCTGAAAATCTGGGACAAGGTGAAGGACCCCCCCTGTGGTGAGTAACACGTCGTAGGACTATTAGGAGAGTGTATAGTCAGGAGAAAAAATTATGGGTCAAGTTAATAGCTATATGTCATATTTACCGATCTTAACAGGCCTACTTGAAGCCCACGGAATGTGGGTGGAAAAAGGGGCACTTCAGAGCTTCCTACAGTTTCTCGAGGAGGCATGCCCGAGGTCTATAGAGGAGGAATTCCAAAAAGCCTGGCAGGGGATAGGAAAAAGAATTAAAGATTATTATAATGTATATGGCCCCGAAAAGACCCCAGTAGAGGCTATTGATGTATATAATTTAGTAAGTGAAGGCATAGATCCTGAACATGAGAATGCTGAATTTGAATTAAGGGAACTTTATGAATTAAAGGACCCTTCTGAAAAACCTGAGGCTGAGCCATATGCCGCAGCCCAAGAGAGTCTAAGTGAGATCTTGGAAAGGGAACAACAACCAGTAGATATTGAGTATCAGAATTCAAATTTTAATATGAGGGAGGAAAGTTATGATGAGCCGATGGAGGACCGGATAGCTACAATAGAAAAGAGGTTAGAAGAAATGCTACATCTACTATCTAAAATGGGGATAGAGCAGAGAGCCCCTCCAGAAGTAGGAAGGAGATATGACCCTCAGGCCACTATGGTTTCTGATTCTAAATCCTATCCCTCACACCCACCGCCTCCGGCTGCAGCCTTACGGCCTCAATCCCTTTTCCAACCTTTCAAGCCTAAAGGCCCTAGCAATAAGTCCCTTTTAACAGGCACTACAACCAGGCACAGTGCATCGCAATTAAACCTGGCTCAGGCTGCTAGAGAGAGGGAAGATATTTCAGAGCCTCGATGCTTCCCTAGTTTAGTTGATCAGGATGAACAAGTATACCATCAACCTGTTACTGTTAAACTATTGCAGGATTTAAAGAGTGCCTGCTCCCAATATGGGCCAACTGCCCCTTTTACTCAAGTAATATTAGAGGCCGCGTGTGCTGGTATTGTATGCCCAAATGACTGGAAGCGGCTTGCCAGAGCATGCCTTAGTGCGGGAGAGTACTTATTATGGGAGACAGAGTTCACTGCACAGTGTCGGGCTAAAATTGAAACAAATAGGTCTAAGAACCTGCCTTACACTTTTGATCAGTTGTTAGGAGAGGGAATCTATAAAAACACCGAAGATCAATTGGGTTATGCAAAGGAAGCCTATTTACAAATAAATGCTGCGGCGAGAGAGGCTTGGAAAAGGTTACGTAATTCCCATCGTACAAAAAATGTAGTAGAAGTTAAACAGGGACCGAATGAACCTTATCTAGAATTTTTGTCTCGATTAATGGAGACTGCAGACCACCTAGTACAAGATGAGAACGCAAGGAATATTATAGTTAGACACATAGCCTATGAAAATGCCAACGCCGCCTGTCAGGCGGCTATCAGACCCCATAGGAATAAGGGAGGAATCAATGACTTTATTTCACTATGTGCTGATATTGGACCCTCCCATGTACAAGGCCTTACTTTAGCCGCCGCTCCTCAAGGAAAGACTGCTACTGAATTTCTAAAATATAGAGGCCAGAGGCCAGAGGCCCGGGCTGCTAGACCCCCAGGGCGTTGCTTCTCTTGTGGACAAATAGGACATTGGATGACGCAATGCCCACGCCAGGCCAGGTTAAAGAGAGAAAAATTACCTGGCACATGTCCACGCTGTGGTAAAGGGAAGCACTGGGCTAAAGATTGCAGGTCAAGAACAGATCGCAATGGCCGCCCGCTTTCGGGAAACTGGAGAAGGGGCCAGCCTCTGGCCCCGCAAAACCATGGGGCAGTCCCTCCCTCTTCTCGGCCACAAGTAAATCTTCTAACAACCCCCCAAAATCAGTCTCCAGCCTCTTCCGTGCCACCCCAGGCAGCGCAGGATTGGACCTCTGTTCCTCCACCTGCTCAGTATTGACCCCAGAGATGGGGACACAAGCTCTCCCCACGGGGGTCTTCGGTCCCCTTCCCCCGGGAGTGGCTGGATTGCTGTTAGGGCGAAGTAGCTCAGCCCTTAAAGGGATACAGATTACACCTGGCAAAATTGACCAGGATTTCACTGGAGAAATCAAAGTTATGGCCTCTGCCCCGAAACACGTAGTATCAATCCCAGCCGGTCAAAAATTAGCACAACTAATACTTGTCCCTTTATCTCATGGGGAGACTGCTAATTCTTCTGCCCCATGCGGACAGAGAGGATTTGGATCCTCTGATATCTATTGGGTACAAAGCATAAAACAAGAGAGGCCTGAGATGACTATATTTATACAAGAAAAACCCTTTAAAGGAATATTAGACACAGGAGCGGATGTGTCTGTAATATCTAAAAAGCATTGGCCAGCCCAATGGCCCCTGACAACCTCTATGACTTCCCTACAGGGGATTGGGCAAGCAACTGACCCACAGCAGAGCAGTGCGATCCTTGTTTGGAGAGATGAGGAAGGGCACTCTGGTCATTTTCAGCCATTTGTCTTGGATCATCTGCCAATTAATTTATGGGGTCGTGATATCATGGAAAAAATGGGAGTGTATATGTTTAGTCCTAGTGCTGCGGTCACTAAGCAGTTACTTGATCAAGGCCTCCTCCCCTTTAGGGGACTAGGCCGAGCAGCACAGGGGGAGCTAGAGCCACTCCAACCCCAGTCTCACCCCCCGAGACAAGGATTAGGGTATTCTTTAACGGGGGCTGTTGTTTGTCCTGCCCCTCATGCTGATCCCATAAATTGGCTCTCGGAAGAACCGGTATGGGTCGAACAGTGGCCTCTTTCTCTAGAAAAGATCATTGCAGTTCAGCAGCTGGTGCAGGAACAGATAGACTTGGGACATGTGGCCCCTTCTAACTCTCCATGGAATTCTCCAATTTTTGTTATAAAGAAAAAGTCAGGTAAATGGAGGCTGTTACAGGATCTGAGAAAGATAAATGCAACTATGGAACTGATGGGAGCCTTACAGCCCGGCTTGCCTTCCCCCATGGCAATCCCAAAGGATACTTATAAGATTATTATAGATTTGAAGGATTGTTTCTATACTATACCCCTGGCGCCTCAAGACTGTAAGCGCTTTGCCTTCAGCGTCCCCTCTGTTAATTTTAAAGAACCCATGAAGCGATATCATTGGCTTGTGCTCCCACAGGGCATGGCAAATAGCCCAACTTTATGTCAAAGTTTTGTAGCTAGAGCCATTTCTTCCACCCGTGAAAAATTCTCTTCTGTTTATATTGTTCATTATATGGACGACATCTTGTTGGCTTGTTCTGACCCTACCGTCGTACGACAAGCCTTTGGACAACTAAAGCAAGATCTGAGCCGCTTTGGCCTTATAATAGCAGCTGAAAAGGTTCAGGAACATCCCCCTTTTACGTATTTAGGCCATATATTAGGCCCACACTATTTTAAAAGCCAAAAAATACAATTAAAAACTTCACACTTAAGAACTCTTCATGATTTTCAGCAATTTTTAGGAGATATAAATTGGCTTCGGCCTTATTTAAAGCTGTCCACTGGAGAGTTAAAACCCCTCTTTGATCTCTTAAAAGGAGATACCAACCCTACATCCTTGCGCAATTTAAATCCCGACGCCGAGAGGGCCATCCAAATCGTAGAAAAGGCAATTTCCCAGCAACAAGTGAACTATTGTGACTACTCTAAACCATGGGGAGTTTACATTTTAGCTACTTCTCACTCCCCAACTGCTGTATTGTGGCAGGATGGCCCACTTTTATGGCTTTATCTACCATCAACACCCGGCAAAGTGCTGACCCCCTACTACGAATTGGTAGCTAATCTGATACATATGTGCCGAGTGGATTCCCGTAAATATTTAGGTCAGGAACCTCATTTTATCTGTGTCCCATATAATTCACAACAACAAGATTGGCTATTCGCCCATTGCGATTCTTGGGCCATTGCTTGGGCCAATTATACGGGAAAAATTTTGCATCACTACCCATCTAACAAACTCCTCCAATTTGCTGCGTGTCATACGTTCCTATTTCCTTCCATAGTACGGGCCTCGCCTTTATCTTCTGCCGCTTTAGTATTTACAGACGGATCCTCTAATGGAACGGCTGCTTTGACCATTAATGGGAAAACTCAATCTTGGGTTACGGGTTTTTCCTCCGCCCAAGAGGTAGAGTTAGAGGCTGTTTTACAAGCACTCGTCCTGTTACAAGACGAGCCCTTTAACTTATACTCAGACAGCCAATATGTAATTCGTGCTCTTCAAGTCATAGAAACTGTTCCCTTTATTGGAACTACTAACTCCAATATCCAGACCCAATTTCGCCAAGTACAAACTTTGCTTTGTTCTCGCAACCACCCCTGTTTTTTTGGCTTCATTCGAGCTCACACTAATCTTCCTGGCCCTTTAAGTGAGGGTAACGCAGTTACTGATTCTTCCACCAGAGTTTATTTAACTCAAGTTGAACTTGCTAAGCAGTCACATGCCATCCATCATCAAAACAGCCGAGCCTTGCGCCGACAGTTTAAATTATCTAGAGAAGCGGCACGTCAAATAGTTAAAACTTGCTCCAACTGTGTGCCCTTCTCACCAGCTCCTCATTTAGGTATAAATCCACGAGGACTGCTTTCTAATCACATTTGGCAGATGGATGTCACACATGTTCCATCATTTGGCCGATTAAAATATGTTCATGTTACTGTAGATACTTATTCTAATTTTATCCTAGCCACCCCCCTTGCTGGGGAAGCTACTAAACATTGTATTTCTCACTGCATTCGATGTTTTGCTGTGATGGGGATTCCCTCGCAAATAAAAACAGATAATGGCCCTGGCTATGTAGGCCAAGCATTTCAGTCCTTCTGCCATTCTTATAATATCACTCATATTACAGGCATTCCTTACAATCCTCAAGGTCAAGGCATCGTGGAGAGAGCTAATGGATTATTAAAACATCAAATTGCTAAAATACAGAAAGGAGAGTCGTATCCCGCTACTCCTGTGAATATACTTAATCATGCTTTATTTGTTTTAAATTTTTTGAATCTGGATTCAAATAATTTATCTGCTGCTCAGCGATTCTGGGAAAAAAGAGAGCAGCGTGCTTTTGCCTTAGTAAAATGGAAGGATCCCCTAACTGGTGCTTGGCATGGACCCGATCCTGTTCTAACCTGGGGTCGAGGGCATGTATGTGTTTTTTCACAAGGAGAAAATGACGCCCGCTGGCTGCCTGAACGCTGCGTTCGGATCGTGGAGAGTGACAGTGGCCATCCAAGCAGCGACTCACTGGGCCTACACCCCCAACCCTCCAGTGGTGCATCCTGCGACGTGGGAAGGACCTGAGTTATTTGTGCATGTCAATTGGGACTGCTACTGATCCACTTGTTCCACACATTCATATGAGCAGTGTTTCTCCTCCTTTTACTATTATGTAGGGACCTTTTAACATATTCATTGACTCTACACAATTTAATATGTGACATTATTTTGTCTTTACCATCCCTCTTCTTAATAACCTTTTTTGTAAAAGATGCCCAGGTGAAAAGCAAAGGCCTCCAGAGGTAAGTAGAAGTCGGCCGACCCCCCTGTATGTCTGCGTTTTATTTTATTTTATTTTATTTTATTTTTGTTTGTTTGTTTGAAAAGGTGCACTGTGGGCCTAAAACAGAGGCCTGGGTGGTCAAGGGACGCCTTGACCCCCCCTCCCCTTCTAAGTTTCTTGTCAATAACAAGGCATACCTGAGAGTCCCACCAGCAAGACATGTCTAAATCTAAAAATAACTGTTTGGTGAAAACATTCATTTGAGCTCATGTTTTTTGTGTTAAGTGTATCTGATTGAGTCCAATTTTCTTGTTATATGTCAATGTCTGATTATTTAAAAGTCTCCGTTTCTCTGTCTTGTTCGTGTTACATATTTTTTCTTGTCCAGTTTTGTCTTTAAAATTGGTACCATTTCTAAGTATGGATCCGTATGGTTTTTCTGTGCGTACTCAAGCACACATCCTTGTTATTTTTTTTTTTGAACATTTCTGGGCCTAGCATGGCTGCTCCCCCATGTCTGCAGTTGTAACAAGCCCTGGAAAAATAAATTCCAGCTAAGTTGCCTTGCAAAAAGTTTTGTTTTGAACCTGGTTCTCACCTGTAAGAGTAAAATTGGCAAAACTCTCTTGACACGAACTTCCGGAAATTGAACGGCCGATATTAACTTTGCGCGCTTTATGATCTTTGAGTGTGAATGTGTGTGTATGAGTGAGTGAACATGTTCAAGGTTAAATTGTCAGCATGCTGTATAAAACAATGGATAAATTTATACTTAAACACAAAGACAATTGGGTAAATCTAAGCTTAGAACCCCCCCCCAAAAAAAAATATTAGGTTTGAATGTTTTACAATGTCTCAAAGGGTTATTACATTGGTTTAAAGTGAAATTGGTAAAAAAAAAATCTGGTTTTGTAATACCTAGAGCTGTTTTCATTGTAAACATTGTATCCTGTTTAACCCAGAGGTATTAGGGAATTTGGGATTTATTACCTTTAAAGTTTGGAGACATGTATTTTAGAGATTTAAATGTAAAATTGTTCATTAATGTCAAAAAAAAAAATGAATGAACTTGATGCTTGTATGACAGCTCTTAAGTCCCATTTAGAAGGTCGAATCAATAGATTGGAGAAAGAACTCCGAGAGCATCAAGGGAGGTACTTAGAGCCGAGAAAAGAGCCTCAAGAACCTACTAGTAAGGTCCCAGAACAGCAGAGACAGATCACGTTGAAAACTACTGCAGCTTCTGAAGAATGAGGAATTGCCAGCACTTCAGATCCACCAACAGCCAATATCAAGCCAACTGCTGTTGTTTCTACTCCAAGTAAAGTGACAACTGAAGCTATGGTTGGGAACAAATCAACACCTATGGCCAGTAGCCGTCCAATGGTCACATCTGCAACAGTCACCAATCGAACAACTCCGCAGATCTAAGCCCCAGATGGATGAATTCCCCCCCGAGAGGAATCGCAGTCAAGGATGGGATAAGAGGGGACGCTCTCTGACCAACCTAAGACAGGGCCTTCAGCTTGATCTGAAGAAGTTCCCCATGACGGGTAAGGCAGAGTCAGCGATCCACCCAACCTAAGACAAGCAAGTCGCATCTTTTAAAAGAAAGACGGGGGAGATGTTGGGGACCGACTGTGGGGTCAATGACCTTGGACCTGACCTTGGACCTACACAACGGTATACACAAGGAAGTAACTCTTATCAGGATGACTTTAAGCTATGTCAATCAGTTCTTATCATGATGACTTTAAGCAATGTCAATCTGATCTTATCATGATGACTTTAAGCTATGTCAATCAGTTCTTATCATGATGACTTTAAGCAATGTTAATCCTTTCTCAATTATCCTATATGTGATTTGTTTACTGTTTTGTATGAATGTAGCCTCTGGCAACTCCCTAGTTTTAAGAAGAGTATTTAAGGTCGGAACTTAAAATAAATGAGAGAGTCTTAGGCGGCAGTCTGGAGCTCACAGTCTTCTTGGACTGCTGACTTGGGCTGTAGTCCTCCCGAACTCCATCTGTTTGTCTCTCTTCTATTTTTTCCTAGTCCTTGCCCCTATTTCAGGAATCCCAATCCGCGAACCTTGGTTTGCTGCCGGCTGGCCCCGGCAGGGCGGTAGCCTTGAGCTGAGGAGATCAGGGACAGCTCCCAGGCCCAGAGTCCAAGCCCCATGAAAGACAAAAAAAGAAAAAAGAAAGAGAAATGCCCCCTTCCCACATTCTGTATATGTATCTACTTCATGAGCCCAGTCTCCTTCTTGCTTGTACCCATACATACATGGTTATCTGCATACTCTAGTCTTGGGTTTGAAAAATAAGCAAGAATACTGAGATACCAGAAATCTGTAGGTTGCAGTCTGAATTCTGATAACAAAGTGGGAACATGTACTCTTTCAATTCTTCTTTATCGTTTTTCTGAGCTAAACATGTCACATGTAGTCACTTGCTATGCAAAGTAGACTTGTGCATTTATGCTTGCAAGTAGCAATGAGATTCACTGGCCAACTAACTTTAAAGCTACACAAATATTTAAAGTGATGTGAAAAGACACCTGTCTAACAATTGTAGACCAAAAGTTGAGTTAAAGTCCTTGGCGAGATTTTGTATTTAGATACAAATAAAATGTAAACAATTTTTACAGCCATTTGACTTACGAAATTATTCTTTCTCCTTCACTTACTCTTCTAAAGTCAATGGATAATAAAATAAATTAAATCAATGCAACCAGCTGTTCTTCCAAATGACATTAATTCCTTATGCAGACAGGCACAGCCCTAAACATACATGAGTCACTCCAAATAAATTTAAGATAGAATTTGCAGTAGCATCTGTTGTACTATATGGAAAACATCATGTCTTTAAAAATCAGCCACACTATATGGCCTCTCATATTTTAAAAAAATCCCTCTTTACTTCAAAATATATTCCAGGACTACAGAGATTCTATTATGAGACTAATATGTCACTAAGAAGTTCTAGGTTTCTTGGAAACCACATTCCTTCTCATGACTTCATTCAACTGCAAAATGAATTTAGTGGGACCAAACCAATTATTTCCAAATAACAGTCCATAGGCAGTTACTAGTCTGTGATAAAATACTTCTCAGTCTTGTCTGAGCAAAAAATGAGACAAAGATAATATAACAAGTTTCTCATTATGCACTTTTTAAAATTCTGAATATCCAGCATTATTTGTATTGGACAAAAGAATCCATTATTTTTTATACAGTAGTGATAGAAATGACAATTTCTTCTTTAGTAATGTCTCTACTTGTAAAAATATAAAATTTTTCAAACATTAATTCTCATGTTTGGTTTTTAAGTGATTTGGTATATTACAATCAAAAGTCAGTGAGAAGATGTCTAAGACACATTCTAGACCCAGAAGGTCTAAGGTTATGCATATGTAACCATTTTTAATCTATGACTTGTCATTCCTTAAGACCACATTGAAAACGTCTATTTTAAAGCTGTGCCCAGGTGCCTCATAGCTGCAATTCTAGCTACTCAGGATTCTGAGAACTGAGCATCACAATTCAAAGCCAGTCCTGACAGGAAAGCCTGTAAAACTTTTAATTCCAGTTAAGCACCAAAAAGCAGGAAGTGAAGCTGTGCTCAAGTGAGAGTGCTAGCCCTGAACATAAAAGCTCAGGAGCAGCACCCAGATCCTAAGTTCAGGCCCCAAGATTAAAACAAAATAAAGAATAAAACTTTGATTTTTAAGAACCACTATGCAGAGCACTTACTTCAGAAGTATCTATGGGAGTAGATGTTGAAGAAATCTATTAAAACTTAGTAAATCTCTTTTATCCTTTCAATCCAATATCGACCCAATTAAAATAAGTTCCAGTCTACAATGCCCAAATTTTAATGATGCATTGCAACATTGAAGCATTTCCAATGGGTTTCATATTACAAGCATATGCACACACACACACACACACACACACACACACACACACACACACACGGACAAGCAGAGAGAGAGAGAGAGAGAGAGAGAGAGAGAGAGAGAGAGAGAGAGAGAGAGAGGGGGGGGGGGGGCAAGCAGGCAGGCAGACAGACAGGCAGGCAGGCAGACAGACAGACAGACAGACAGACAGACAGACAGAGACAGACAGACAGAGAGAGACAGAGACAGTGGGAAACAGAGACAGACACAAAGATGCAAAGAGAAAAGACAGAAACAGATATAGAAAAAAAAGACAAAGAAAAGCAGAAACACACAGAGAAACAGAGAGACATGGAAAGACAGACAGAATAATGTATCACCTCTACCCAAAGGATTAGGGCTCCCAGGGATGTATACTTTAAATAATTCTGAAACCAACAAGCCTTGATATTTTTTCAGTGTCACACTATTGGGCTACCAAGTCTTCCCTCCTTGTCCTCACTGTTGTAACCACCAATACCTTTTAATCCTCAATGATACCACTACCTCACATAAGTGCAAATGTTTGTATTTTTCTGAAACCTTTTCAATACTATTTCTTTTTTTTGCCAGTCCTGGGATTGAGCTCAAGGCCTGAGCACTGTCCTTGGACTTTCTCAAGGCTAGAGCTCTACCACTTGAGCCTCAGCATCACTTCCGGCTTTTTTCTATGTATGTGGTACCGAGGAACCGAACCCAGGTCTTCATGCATGCTAGGCAAACACTTTAACCACTAGGCAAAACTCCCGGCCCCTTCAATACTATTTATTGCAGGATCTATATTACATATGAGCTGGATTAATCATCTGAGGGAGACAGGTCACTGACATATCATTCTCCATACAAATAAAGAAGCGTAGGCCCAGGAGTTTGGCATAGTGGTAAAGTACTTGCCTAGCATGCACAAAGACCCGGGTTCTATTCCTCACTACCACATACATAGAATAAAGGAGGAAGTGGTGCTGTGGCTCAAGTGGCAGAGCTCTAGCCTTGGAAAGCCCAAGGAATACTAAGCAAAGACTGGGGCTCCCAGCACTGGAGCTGGGAGTTTGGCCTAGTGGTAGAGTGCCACATACATAAAAAAGCTAGAAGTAGTATTGTGGCTCAAGTAGTATGTCATTCTGACTTAACAGTCTTTATAAAAGTTACCAATATACTCTTACCAGCTCAAAAGGTGAACTTCCATTACTTTTGTTTGCACATACACATAGTGTGTATACATATGCAAATATGGGCATGTACACATACAACTAAATACCATCTTAAAAGCACAGCTCCAATTCAAGGTTTTCCTGCCTCTATTGATGACAGTTCAAGTCTGGTTTTGCTGTCCATGAAAACACTTCTAAAGATAAGTTTTAGAGTTTGCACAAATGTTAGTGTTACGGTAGAGCCAAGGCATAGTCATAATGAAAAAGACATCATAAACTTGAATAGTGAAACACTGGAAGTAAAGTATATGGAAAGGGAAGTCTTTCATTTCTGATTTCAAATACCTGATGGTACAGGTCTGTAATCTCAATTAGTTGTAAAGAAAAGATCAGAATTGTGGTTCCAGGATAGCCATGGCAAAAAGGTAATAGACCCTGTCTCAGCAAATAAGCTGGGCATATAACCTTAAAATATGCAGGAAATGTATATGGGAGAATAAGGATCTGAGACCATTTCTGAGTAAAAATGCCAAACGCTATGTGAAAAATAAAGGAATGCCAAAACTAGGGCTGGATTTATGGTATAAATAGTAGAACATCTGGCTATCAAGAATCAGTGTCACAAAGGGGAATACTATTACACTGTAGGTAGGAGTGCAAATTTGTCCAACAACTCTGGAAAGCAGTATGGAGGTTCCTCAAAAGACTAAGCATTTGGGCATTTACTCAAATGTCCAGAACCAAGGCCATACTAAAGGTACCAGCACAATCATTTTCATTTCAGCATTACTTACTATAGCCAAGATATGAAACAGTAGATAAATGGAACAAGATAGGGGCCAGGAGTTTGGCCTAGTGGTAGAGTGCTTGCCTAGCATGCACGAAGACTCAGGTTCAATTCCTCGTTACCACATACACAGAAAAAAAGCTGGAACTGGTGCTGTGACTCAAGTGGTAGAGCACTAGCTTTGAGAAAGCCCAAGGACAGTGCTCAGGCACTGAGTTCAAGGCCCAGGACTGGCAAAAAAACAAAAACAAATGGAACAAGATTTATATATATATATATATATATATATATGAATTATTTGCTTCCATCAAAAAAGAATGACATTTGGGCTGGGAGTTTGGCCTAGTGTTAGAGTGCTTGTCTAGCATGCATGAAGACACAGGTTCAATTCCTCGGTACCACATACATAGAAAAAAAAGCCAGAAGTGGTGCTGAGGTTCAAGTGGTAGAGCTCTAGCCTTGAGAAAGTCCAAGGACAGTGCTCAGGCCTTGAACTCAAGCACAGGATTGGGGAAAAAAATGAATGAGAAAATTATATTAAGTGAAATAAGTCAGGTCCAAAGAAAAGTATGTTGCATAATTACCCTCATTTGTAAAAACTGAAATATGTCTCTGATACTCTTAACAGGGGATCTCAATAGCCCAATTGCTTAGTGCACAAAACCATCTAAAATGAAGTGTATTAACATGAACTCCATGATGTGGAAACAAGAGGTTCTTATTGTATCCTGTATGTGGGTTTTTGCATTACTCTTAGTTTTCTGTACCTTGTGTCTTATATATAAGATTATTTAATATGTGGAAAGGAAACAGAATCACATAAACAACAGGAAAAAGGATGAAACAATACATTAATACTTACCATATGTAAGATATGAACCTTTCAACTTTGGGGTAAAGGCGGTAGGGAATGGTAATTGGGAGAAAATAAGAGGTGAGATAACAGTGTTTAAAAAAAATTACTCATTATTTTACTTACGTAACTGTAAACCTACTTCTCATCACTTTTTCAATTAAAAAAGGAAAAAACATAATGTATACTATGGAAGTAAAGAGCTGGATTGTTAAGTAGAAATGCAAAAACAAAAAAAAAACACAAAAAAAAGAATAGGGGCCACAGTTTAAACCCCATTATCATAAAAATTAAAAAAACAAGGGTTTTTTTTAAAAAAATAATTACTATCCTCTAACAAAATAAAGATTATCATGGAAAAAAAGAAAGCAATGATTGGTGTATTTTCTTCCCAATGTGTCTAACCTGTGTCAATTTGTTTTTCTTTCTTCCCCTGGGTATAATGAAGGAACAATCACCAAAATCAACCTTATAACTTTGTATAGAGTTGTCCCATGGAAGAGCATCCAGCCCATTGTCCGACATACAGTGGACATTCTAAATTCTGACTACTTTTTTAGGGAAAACTAATCAAATACTTTATTACTCAAAATGGGTAGTTTTTGAAGGCAGAAATGTCAGCTACTTGTAGGTACTACTGGGTAATAGGTATAAATTCCCTCTGACTCAAGGCAAGACTATATATCTGATCCCTCTAGTTAAGAAAAAAAAAGATTCAAATCACAGATTTTGTTTCAGACATTGCTAACCAGAAAGTAGCTATAGCAGTAAGGTTGAATACAGAAGAGAGGCAAGAATGGGGAGTAGTGTTTGACTCTAAATCAGGTAGGTGATTGTTCAAGGATAGACAGATGTTCTCCTAAGAGAACTCAAGATTGAGCTTGTCTCTAATTTTAGGTTTATGATGCTTTTAATTTTGTAAAACAACTGATTAAGAAAGACAACTGTCACAGACGAGAACAAAAATATCTAAACAACTCAACTACATTATCATATTTCAGAGTACATAATAGGGAAAAACTTTCCATCAATAATACAGTGGTCTCAAGAGGACAAAATAATTATTTGTCCCGCAGGAACCCTCCCAAATGAGCTCATTGCATTCTTGTTAATATAACTCATACCTAACTATAAATAACCCCTGCTGAATGTCCACAAACCAAATCCTCAGGCACAACATAGTTGCTAGATTTGGAAGCCAGATCCTTCCTACCTTTCATATAAGAAACTGAAAGATGCAGTGAGTCCCAACATCAGGTTTCCATCCATCTTACTGGATTTTTTAATATGTCTAGTAGAATTCTTTCTGAATTAAAATACATTCAAGCGGCCAGTTATGCAGTAGCCATTTTTCCTAGTAATCTTTTCAGTATTCACAGAAAACAAATTGTCAGGTCATCTACTCTTCCTAAAAACAAGATTTGACCAATAAGAATTCACTTGGAAATATTTCAATGTGGAGTCCAAAAGCTGGAAGAAAATAGGATTCCTTGATTTTAGAATCGAAGACTCCCAACTGTTTCAAATAAGAGTTTTTGTCATTTCAGAAGCCTCAGGAAAACAATTTCCTTGCTTTTTAACATCAAATACCCATATTTCTCAAAGCAAACACAAATTGAAGATATAGAAAACTGTACCTAAGACTGAAATTTCCAGTAAGCATCATCAGTTCTGATCTATGAAGATTATTGACAGTGAATCTTTAAATTACCCTCATAACATGTGTCTCCTCAGCAAAATACCAAATGTCCTTTCCTTCAGTAGCCAGAATAATGGAGAAATGATACATTCACAGATGATGACAAGACCTGCATTGAGACAATCATTATAATCTTCTCTTCCACCAGTGCTCTTACCACACATCAAGCAGCTGTCATATTATCAAAAAATACCCAGAAGGTAAACAACAAGATGAGGGTGTGGATTGGCTAGTCAAAAGTCTAGACAGTCATTTCTGAGTAACAAAGAGCTGAGTTACACATTAGTAGTTCTGAACCTTACATATAAGTTCAGCTCCTGACTAATTTTATGCTGTACATTAATTCTATCTTCCTAAGCACTCTTTCACCAAATAATCAGATGCTATAACAAAGATGATCAGTACTTGTTTATTTCTGATAAACTAAATATTAATATGTTGTTTCCATACTTGTATTTTCAAAGATGTCATCTACCAGCATGTCTTCAAAGACAGAATATCTTGAGAGATGTTGGAAACAGCCTGAATTAAGGCACCAAAACTAGAATGAAAGCCAAAATTTTGTTCTTTTCAGCAAGGTGTTGGTTCACCTGAAGAAAACTCTTATTCCTATATTTCCCTCTCTGTTCAATGTGTTACGTGAACTAGATGACTCATGACACTTTGGGTACTGACAGTCTAAGTCAACATTAGTCAGAAGAAATTTAATCTAGTTGCCTGAACATATTCACAAGTTTTAATTTGTCTTGACGTCTAGGACCATACACACTTAAATCTAGATACTTAGATTATAGTCTCAGTTACTTCCTTGGGCAATTTGGATAACTCATTTAACTTCTCTGTAATTTTCAAGTCATGTTCCAAGATGGCTTGAGCTATACATCTATAGAATTATCAGTGCCTTGGGCTGGGAGCATAGCCTAGTGGTTGAGTGCTTGCCTAGCATGCACAAAGCCCTGGTTCCACATATGCAGAAAAAGCCAGAAATGGTGCTGTGTCTCAAGTGGTAGAGTGCTAGCTTTGAGAAAGCTCAAGGATAATGCACAAGCCCTGAGTTCAAGCCCCAGGACTTGTTAAAAAAAGAATTATCAGTGCCTCAACAGGTAGCATGGGAGAAACAAAAAGAAGACCAATGGCAAAGTCAGTCACATCAGACTTTTTGACACTTATTCCTATTCCTACAGAGCAGCTCTGCTTTTAACCATTTTATATTTTGGGACTCTGGGCAACATTTCATTTGAAAGACAGGCTACATGGAATGAAGTGAATTTTGAAAATTGTAACAACTGATCCCTGAATTCTTTTTTGCAGTGTAAGTATTTAATACTTGTTAGATGACTTGCACTATGGTTCTAAATCAAGTGTCAGCAAACTTTCTCTTGAGAAGTACAGATTGTAAAAATTTTATGCTTTGTGTGAAATCTGGCCTATGTCACTGGAGCTCAGTTCCATCCTTGCAACGTAGATGTAGACTCCTTAGATAATATATGAACAAATAGGTATACATATCTATGTTTCAATAAAACTTTATTTACAGACTCTAAAATTTTAATTTATGAATTTTTCAGGTCCAAAAGTTGTAGTATTCTTATTTTTATCAATCATTGAAAATATAAAAATCATTGTGTTTTCCTTCTCATTTTCTTTAAAAAATAATTTTTAATTTAAGATCATATAAAACAAGCAGTGGTCTAAATTTGGTACATAAAACATAGTTTCTTGAATCCTATTCTAAACCACCTGAACCCACATGGTATTAAAAAAAATCACATAGAACTAACCTCATTATCAAAAGCCATTATTAATCTGGGAACAGTGACTCATGCCTTTGATCATAGCTACTCAGGAGGGTGACATCTAAGGATCAGATCTTGGTTTGAAGCCAGCCTAGGAAGATAAGTTTCCGTGAGACTCATCAATTAGCTACTTGAAAACTAGAGTGGCTGTCTGGTTTAGTGGTAGAGTGCTAGCTCTGAGCACAGAGAGGCTGAGAGACAATGCCAAGACACTGAGTTCAAGCCCCAGAACTAGCCAAAAAAGGTCATGACTAGAAAATAATCCTAAAATATTGTGTTTGCTATACAAGGTACTTTATTATTCCATATGAATTTTGGATTGCTTCCTCTGTTTCATTAAAGAATGACATTGGGATATTGATGGGTATTGCATCAAATTTGTAGATAGCCCTTGGCAAGATTGTCATTTTCATCATGTAAATTCTTCCAATTCAGAAGCATGGGAAGTTTTTCCACTTCCTTAGTTCTGCTTTAATTTCCTTTTTCAGGTTTTTAAAGTTTTCATCATAAAGGTCCTTTACTTCCTTAGTTATTTCCTAAGGACATAGCTAGCAAGTTAATTAGAAAGCCCACAAAGTGGTAGAAGATCTTCACTAGCCATACAACAAAGGCCTGATATCTAAAATACAGCTATAGCTCAAAAAATGAATCTCTCAAAAAGAAATCCTCAAAGAAACAATAATCCCATTAAAAGGTGGGCTAAAGACTAAAAGAGAGTCTTCTCTAAAGAGGAAATAAGAATGACCAATGGACATATGAAGAAATGCTTGACATCTTGACATCTCTGGCCATAAAAGAAATGCTAATCAAACTTTGAGATTCCATCTTACTCCTTACTTAGAATGGCCATTAACAAGAAATAATAACAGATTATGGTGGAGATGTGACCAGAAGGGAACTCTGCTACACTTTTGTTAAGGGTACAAACTTGTTCAGTCACTCTTGACAGCAGTATGGCAATTCCCTATGACCCAGCAATTCCACTCCTTGACATTTAACTAAATGTCCATAAGCAAGGAAATACTAAAGCTTCCAGCACAACCACATTCATTGCAGCATTACTCACTATAGCAAAGGTATAGAACCAACTGAGATGTCCCTCAGTAGATGAATGGATCAAGAAGATGTGGCATTTATACACAATGGAATTCTATGCTGCCATCAGAAAGAATGTCATCGCCCATTTGTAAGGAAAAGGAAAGACTTGGGAAAAAATCTCCTGGCAGAGGATCACAATAGCTCAAAAGGTATGTACATATGGCCATATAGGATGAGACTAAGAAAAATGAACTCTAGGATACGGAAACAAGAGGTTTATCTTTGTGATTTTTGTTGTTAATATACTATGTGAAATTAATTCTTCCCCCCTTACAGTTTATCTCATCTTATTTCTGTATCTGACTTTGTTACCTGGTATATTGTATGTATGTTTAATTATTTATTTGAAATAGGGAAGGGAAAAGTTAAGATGATTGAAAGGGGGTGGGGAGAGAAAAAGTAGAACAAAAACATGAGAAGGTGTATCAGTGTTCAAGAAGTAATGTATCCACTACTTGACGAACGTAAATGTAACCCCACTATATATTATCCTGACAATAAAATACAATTAAAAAGAAAAAAAGAGAAAATATTGGGGGTGGGAGAAGGGAAAGTTGAAGAAAAACTTAGGAAGGAATGGGTAACAATGTTGAAGAAGTGATGTACCCCCTAAAAAAGAAGTAATGTACCCACTACCTGATAAATGTAATTGTAATCCCTCTATACATCACCGCCACAATAAATTTTTTATTGTAATTAATATAAGGGTTATGTTATATTCACCAGTTAAAAGGCGCATTTCTTCACAAACAATGATACCTTTTCTTATGTCTTGGTCCCAATTTCCCTCTACCCACCCCCACCCCTCATCTTGTTTCCCCCCTTTTCCTAACCTATTTCAAATAATCAAATAAGTATATATATACAATATATCAGATAACAAGGTGAAATACTGTAACAATATGAGATAACCAAGGGACAGCAAAAGAGATAAGAGATAACATAGTACATTAAGGACAACAATCACTCATTATATGGCTTTTGTTTCTATGTCCCAGAGGTCCTTTCATTTAGTGTCATACTATAAAGCCAATGTATCTAGGTTTTGTTCTATTTTAAATCTCTGCTAGGAGATCCCAAGGTTTCTACTGATTATGACAAATGAGGGAAACCATTGAGCCTATGTTCCTTTGAGTCTGGCTTACGTAACTTTATATGATTTTTTTGTAGGTCTTCCAATTTCCTTACAAATGGGGCAATGTTGTTCTTTCTGACAGCAGCATAGAATCCCATTGTGTATAAATACCACATCTTGTTGATCCACTCATCAACTAAGGGGCAACTGGGTTGGTTCCATATCTTTGCTTTGGTAAATAGTGCTGCAATGAACATCATTGTGCTAGTGGATTTAGTATGTCCTTGTTTCTGGATGATTGGGTAAATACCAAGTAGTGGAACTGCTGGGTCATAGGGGAGCTCTATGTTTAGTCTTTTGAGGAATCGCCATACTGCTTTACATAGTGGTTGAAGGAGTTTGTACTCCCACCAACAGTGTAGTAGTGATCCCTCCTGGCCACATCCCCTCCAGTATCTGTTGTTATTAGATTTCTTGATCATGGCCAATTTAACTGGAGTATGGTGGAATTTTAGAGTTGTTTTGATTTGCATTTCTTTTATGACCAGAGATGCTATAGACACATTTCTTTGATGAACAAAAATGCGAAGCATCTCAATAAAATTCTAGCCAATTTACTTCAACTATTAATTTAAAAACATACACTGCCTAGGAGTGTGACCTAGTAGTAGAGTGCTTGCATAGCATTCAAAAAGAACTGGGTTTGATTCCTCGATACCACATACAAAGAAAAGGCCAGTACTGCTGCTGTGGCTCAAGTGGTAGAGCTCTAGCCTTGAGAAATCCCAAGAACACTACTCAGGCCCTGAGTTCAAGCCACACAACTGGAAAATAGAAAAAAACCCTCATATACTATGGCTAAACAGGATTCATTCTCCATGAGGTTTTACACTCTTTATGGCAATTCATTGAACAAAAGAAATGAGATGTGGGGAAAACCTACTAGATTTAATACTAAGCTCTTAGTGTGAATTGGATCCCTCTTATAATAGCACAAATTCTTCCCTTCATTTTTCAGTATTGTAGTTCTGCTTTTATAACTCTATGATCAGGTCAGTATCAAGCTATACCTACCCAATATCTGAACAAACTTTTTAACATGATTCTTAATGGCAGAATATAATGAAGGCTTTACATAAAAAATGGTAAAATTTTTGTGTTAGTTAAAATAGTGTAATGTATTGGTAAAGGTGTTTGTAAAGGACTGTATGTAATCATTGGTAAAAATAACACATTACTAAAAGATTTCAGGAAAACAATATGTAAACAAGTATTAATATTCAAAACAAATGAGATACTTCACATAGCTTACTAAGTAATTCCTAAAGAAACAAAGTTATATGTATAATGCTATTTTTATGAACTGTATATTAAAATAATCTCAGTATCAACATAATAGTGTTAACTGAATGAAATACTACAGCATATATATTTTAGAATTATGTAACAATAAAAAGAGTTTTTTTTCAAATAATTTTTAACATTAAAGATATTTATGCCCTAATGTGGAATAGAATCAAGTCATGTAATTGTATGTAAAAATTGAATTTCAAGAATCATATATATATATATATATGAACTTATATATGGATGATTCTCATCATATTATGGTTTTACCTTCAATTTTTCAAGTTTATCATGATCCTACAGCCATATATATTTAGAAGATACCATTTCATGAATTTTGAATTTTGATCAATTGTAGGCTAGCAATATGTGGTTGTAGAATATTTTTTATGATACTTGGCTCTACTTTAAGCCAAATGATCACAAGGGAGAACCAACAGTACTTTAAAGTATACTATGTTGCTATTATTTTCTGGTTGGATATGGACATTTAATAAATCATTTATAATAGCCAACATTTCATCATGAACTTGAATTTGTATAGCATGATTTTGCTGAAATATAGATTCATGTAAGCGTTCTGAACATGTTTAAGGTCAGCTAGGCTAAAGTACTATATTTAGTAGGTTAAGTATATTCATGCATTTTGTACTTAATTCTATTTTCAATTAATTCTATTTTCAATTTATTTGAACACTGTTATCAGGATACAGCTTCATCATAAATTAATATTGTACTCATGTACGGGGATGTATACAGTAATAAGTAGAATATTGTAGCCCCCTTTTATTAATCCTGGTACCTGTGAATATATTTTTACATGACAAAAATAACTTGGTAGATGGATTAACATTAGGGGTATGAATCTTCTGGTTAGGGTTCAATTTAATTATTAGAGTTTCTGAAAGATGGAGAAGCAAAAGAAGATCAAATGTAGTTGTGACCACAGAAAATATGGTAAGTGAAAGAGATTGTTCTTGGTTTTCAAGTAGAAAAAGAGAATACATTCATACTATAGAAACTAAAAGAGGCAAGGAAATGGATTTTTCTCTTGAGCCTCCCTCCAGACAGGAACACAGACTTTCCAAGATTTTGATTTTAGCTTAAAGAGGCCCACTTCATACACACACACACACACACACACACACACACACACACACACACAAACACACATCCTAGGTACTCACAAAATTTAATAGTTGTTACTTCCATTTTGTGTGATTATAAATCTAGATTGTCTATTATCATTCTTTTGATTATTAAATACCTCAGTAACACCTGATATATGTATATATTATGTACATACAAATAACATGAATATGTATGCATATATAAATGTATATATATATGTTCATATACAAATAAATATTCATAAACAGCTTTACTGACTACTTCTACATATATTTCCTAATCCAGTATTCTCTTGTCCCAATTCCATTCATTATCTCTAATTTGTAGTTTAATATTTTTTGTATTATTTTAAATATTCACTGCAAAGGCATATAGTAAAATCCATAAATAAAGTGTTTAGTATATGTTACATTGTACTCTATGTATTATGTGTGTGTGTGTGTGTGTGTGTGTGTGTGTGTACGGATGTGCTTGTATGTGTGTATGGATGTGCCAGTCCTGGGGCTTGAACTCAAGTCCTGAGAGTTATCCCTAAACATTTGTGATCAAGCCTACCACTTGAGCCAAACCTCCATTTCTGAATTTTTGCATGAATAATTAGGGATAAGGGTCTCATAGGCTTTCCTGCCTGGATTGGCTTCAAACTGCAATCCACAGACCTCAGCTTCCTGATTAGCTAGGATTAAAGGCATGAACCACCAGTGCCTGGTTGTCCTTACATTTTATTTAGTTGTGTCCTCAGACTTGCTCATATTTCTACACAGAATTCTACCATATTCACTGTCAATAATTCCACTTTTAGTTTCGGTATATTGACTATAGTCAAGCGCTGTGCGACTATATCAGGACTTATTTACTGATTCTCTTCTTTGCATATATAAAGGGCTTTTTAATATTCAATTATTAAAACAATGTTTCAGTGAACAACGTTGTACGGACCTACTTGTCCTTTTTAAGTGTTTTTTTGGATGTATGCTAAAACATGAGCTTCCAATATCACAGACCAGCTGAGTTTATTTTCTGATTCAGCCTCCTATATAGTGGGATTAACAGGCATGCAATACTTTACTGAGCCCTGCCAAATTGATTTCTTAAGTATGTGTCATAATTTATACTCCCACTTGCAATTTAAGTAAATTTTTATTGTTCTGTATTCTCACCAGTAACTTTGTCAGTTGTTAAAATTTTTATCTTTCTGATGGCTATGAAATATAATCCATATCTTTGATTTAAGATCAAGCATCTTTTCTTATGCTTATTGACCATTTAAGTAGCCTTTTCTGTAAATTATATTTACCCAAAAAGGTCACTGTTTCCTAATATACTCTCTTTTCTCACTGTATATTAATGTTTCAAATGTAAAATAAATACATATATTTTATTTCTTGTGTTCTTTTTGTCTTGCTTAGGAAATCTCTTCTTACTCCAATATCGCATTTTCTTGTAAATATTTTAGATTACTCTAGTTCTTTCATACTTACTTTTATACCTCTAATCCATGTAAAAATTATATTGTTGTATGGTATCAGAGAGTAATCTAATCTGTTTTGAAATGTGTATTGTTAATCATTCTGTTGGGGACCGACTGTGGGGTCAATGACCTTGGACCTGACCTTGGACCTACACAACTGTATACACAAGGAAGTAACTCTTATCAGGATAACTTTAAGCAATGTCAATCAGTTCTTATCAGGATAACTTTAAGCAATGTCAATCAGTTCTTATCAGGATGACTTTAAGCAATGTTAATCCTTTCTCATTTGTCCTATATGTGACTTGTTTACTATTTTGTATGAATGTAGCCTCTGGCAGTTCCCTAGTTTTAAGAAGAGTATTTAAGGTCGGAACTAAAAATAAAGAAGAGTCTTAGGCAGCAGTCTGGAGCACACAGCCTTCTTGGACTGCTGACTTGGGCTGTAGTCCTCCCGAACTCCATCTGTTTGTCTCTTAATTTTTCCTAGTCCTTGCCGCTATTTCAGGAATCCCAATCTGCGAACCCTGGTTTGCTGCCGGCTGGCCCCGGCAACTGGCGCCCGAACAGGGACCTGAAAATCTGGGACGAAGGTGAAGGACCACCCCCCCTGTGGTGAGTAACACGTCATAGAACTATTAAGAGAGAGTCCTAAGAGAGTGTATAGTCAGGAGTAAAAATTAAGGGTCAAACTCATAGCCATAGGTTATATGTACCAATCTTAACAGGCCTACTTGAAGCCCACGGAACGTGGGTGGAAAAAGGGGTGCTTCAGAGCTTCCTACAGTTTGTCGAGGAGGCATGCCCGAGGTCTATAGAGGAGGAATTCCTAAAAACCTGGCCGGGGATAGGAAAAGGAATTCAAGATTATTATAATGTATATGGCCCTGGCTATGCAGGCCGAGCATTTCAATCCTTCTGCCATTCTTATAATATCACTCATATTACAGGCATTCCTTACAATCCTCAAGGTCAAGGCATCATGGAGAGAGCTAATGGATTATTAAAACATCAAATTGCTAAAATACAGAAAGGAGAGTCATATCCCGCTACCCCTGTGAATATTCTTAATCGTGCTTTATTTGTTTTAAATTTTTTGAATCTGGATTCAAATAATTTATCTGCTGTTCAGCGATTCTGGGAAAAAAGAGAGCAGCGTGCTTTTGCCTTAGTAAAATGGAAGGATCCCCTAACTGGTGCTTGGCACGGACCAGATCCTGTTCTAACCTGGGGTAGAGGGCATGTATGTGTTTTCTCACAGGAAGAAAATGATGCCCGCTGACTGCCCGAATGCTATGTTCGGATTGTGGAGAGTGACAGTGGTCATCCAAGCAGTGACTCACTGGACCTTCACCCCCAACCCTCCAGTAATGCATCCAGTAATGGGGAAAAGGCCTGAATTCATGCTTTTGTGTTAAGTGTAAAAGTCTCTGTTTCTTTGTCTTGTTCATATTACATATTTTTTCTTGTCCAGTTTTGTCTTTGAAATTGGTACCAGTTTTAAATATGAATCATTATGGTTTTTCTAAAGTTTTGTTTTGAACCTGGTTCTCACCTGGAAGAGTAAAATTGGCAAAGCTCTCTTGACACAAACTTTTGGAAAATGAACGGCCAATATTAATTTTGTGCACTTTAAAATCTTTGAGTATGAATGTGTGTGAATGAGTGAGTGAACATGTTCAAGCTTTAATCAAGAAAATCATTTAGGTTTGAATTATTGCATTGTTTTAAAGAAGGGGGAGAACTTGATGTTCGTATGACAGCTCTTAAGTCCCATTAAGAAGGTCGAATCAGTAGATTGGAGAGAGAACTCTGAGAGCATCAAGGGAGGCACTTAGAGCAGAGAAAAGAGCCTCAAGAACCTACTAGTAAGGTCCCAGAACAGCAGAGACAGATCACGTTGAAAAGTACTGCAGCTTCTGAAGAATGAGGAATTGCCAGCACTTCAGATCCACCAACAGCCAATATCAAGCCAACTCCTGTTGTTTCTACTCCAAGTAAAGTGACAACTGAAGCTATGGCTGGGAACAAATCAACACCTATGGCCAGTACCCGTCCAATGGTCACATCTGCAACAGTCACCAATCGAACAACTCCGCAGATCTAAGCCCCAGATGGATGAATTCCCCCCCTGAGAGGAATCGCAGTCAAGGACGGGATAAGAGGGGATGCTCTCTGACCAACCTAAGACAGGGCCTTCAGCTTGATCTGAAGAAGTTCCCCATGATGGGTAAGGCAGAGTCAGCGATCCACCCAACCTAAGACAAGCAAGTCCGCATCTTTTAAAAGAAAGACGGGGGAGATGTTGGGGACCGACTGTGGGGTCAATGACCTTGGACCAGACCTTGGACCTACACAACTGTATACACAAGGAAGTAACTCTTATCAGGATAACTTTAAGCAATGTTAATCCTTTCTCATTTGTCCTATATGTGACTTGTTTACTATTTTGTATGAATGTAGCCTCTGGCAGTTCTCTAGTTTTAAGAAGAGTATTTAAGGTCGGAACTAAAAATAAAGAAGAGTCTTAGGCGGCAGTTTGGAGCACACAGCCTTCTTGGACTGCTGACTTGGGCTGTAGTCCTCCCGAACTCCATCTGTTTGTCTCTCTTTTAATTTTTCCTAGTCCTTGCCCCTATTTCAGGAATCCCAATCTGCGAACCCTGGTTGCTGCCGGCTGGCCCCGGCATCATTCCACCATTTATTGAAGACTTTATCCTTCTTGACTGATGTGTTTATATATATATGTTTATGTCATTTCTGAGATCATTTAATAGATATTTTGCTGTATCAAGAGTGACTTACCAAGAAAATCTTACAATGAATTTTAATATCTTGTGAGTCGAATCGATAGATCCTCTAATCATCTCCTCAGTATGATAGTATTTCCATTGGTAAACATAATTTAGCTCTATATTTCATTAGTAACTTTTGTGATGAGTATTATATATATAGTTATTTCTGGTTTTCTAAGAATTTATCATACTTCTGTAATGTAGATTCAAGCCTTTCATGCTTAATCATTATTCTTTAAATTTTGCATCTCATGCAGTCTCTCCATTCTCTCTTTAATATGTGTATGTATGTGTGCACATAAATTTTGAATATCATGTGTGTTTCTATTATAAATATATATTTTAAGTATACTTTCTCTGTTTGTTAACCTTAATGAAACATTTTACATTTTGTTATATAATCCAATTACTTTCAGTTTGCTTCTTTGTTATAGTGCCTACAATTTGCTATTAAAACCATGTATTTATGATTTTTTACATCAATGTTATTTATTTTAGATATCCACTTATTTATACTATGTTTGCTTATATAGTTCCTTACTGTTTTTAATGTTTTCAATCCTTTCTGTAATGTCTGCTATAATTATAAACTTTCTGAATTTATGGAATCTATTGGATTATATTTTATAATTTTATTGGGATTCTGATCCTGACTTTAACTGTATTTACACATCTTGTTCAAGTTAACACATTTTTTCTCATATTATTTTGGCCTTTTTGCAATGGGCCATTAGCAGTAAATATCTTTTGGAGCATGGCTCTATCATTGTACCAGAGCCAATTTTATGTTGAACTGCTGGATTAAAACTTCCTATATTTGTAGATAGGGCACATTAACCCTCCAACCTGATGAAATATAAATGCCTTGCAAATTTTGAGGAAGAACTTTTTCTTCACACAAATTATATACAAAGATAAGCTTCCTCATTTTATATGTGTGTGATTATCTTTAATTTGTTCTTGCCCATCCTTACATTGAAGTCCTCTTCTTTTAAGACTATAGTTTTATGTGAGAGACACTTTGAATTGCCTCATGTTATTTTTTTCTCATATATATATATATATATATATATATATATATATATATATATCATGGAAGCTTAAGCATAACATAGTGTTTTAGGCCAGTAATCCCTGCACTTAGAAAGCTAAGGCAGAAAAATCAAAGCTTGAGGCCAGCCGAGGTTATATTGATGCTGCCTCCAAAAACTTGAAGTCTTTAGACAACTAATTCTGATATCTTGCCACCTCTATCCATGGAATCTGAATCACAAAACATATTTTCCCATTCCATTTCTAGTTCTCTTGTTTCTCAATTCTAGCAATATTCTATTTTAAGAACTGTTATATATTTAATAAAAGCTGTATATAATTTATTTAACATTTCCAGAACCACCCACAGAACTCTCAAAGCATCTAGTTTACATTAGGTCTTTCAACATTACTTTTTAAATAAGATTTTGAATTTTATTTTAAAGAAGAGCTATTGTCAAATGCTGGTGGCTCACGCCTGTACTCCTAGCTACTCAGGAGAGTGAGATCTGAAGATTGCTGTTCAAAGCCACTACAGGCACTAAAGTCCTTGAGACTCATCTCCAATTAACCACCAGAAAACTGAAAGTGGCTCTTTGGCTCAAGAGGTAGGGCAGTAGCTTTGAGCTGAAGCGCTCAGGAGCAACACCCAGGCCCAGTGTTCAAGTCCCACAACACATACACACACACACACACACACACACACACACACACGAGCTAGATGGATGCGTGAGTGAAATTTTAAAATAATGCTGGAATGGGAAAATGTTTTCAAATGAGGATATAAAACTCAAAATCTGCAAATAAAAAATTTGACAAATTTGGCTACATAAAAACTTAAACCTTCTATGTGATTAAAAATAATGAACACTAAAAAGACCAGTGATAAATTGCCGGGGCCTACCGGCAGCAAATTGGGGTTCCTGAAATAGGGGGCAGGGACTGGAAAAAATAGAAGAGAGACAAACACATCGGGTCCGGGAGGTCTGCAGCCCAGGCAAAAACTGCCGCCTCGTTTATTCTCAACTCAAAGCTTATATCCCTTCTTGAGACCAGGGCACTGCCAGGTGTTACATCCAGATGGTTAATCAGGGAACTGTTGGGGGTTACATGCATATGGTAAATCTCAGATCAATTGAACAGGAGAAGGCCAAAAAACAATAAGACAATCAAGCAATTATCTGATGCAAATCAAAGTACAGTTTGATTCCACTCTGGCTCCCAACAATAAATGACCAAAAAAGTATTGGCTATATGTTTATCAGGACAGAGCAAATTGCTTTCATATTCAAAATTCTGTTAAACTCAATAAGAAAAAGAAATAAGTACATAATTAGTAGTTCACAGAATAAGAAATACCGAATACAAATAAACATACAAGCCCATACTCAACTTGACTTATTATTAAAGAAATTCAAGAGAGGAAACATGGCTCAGAAGCATTTACACGAGTCCAACAACCCTGAATTCAAGTCCCAGTTCTGCCCTCACTCCTAAAATGAAAGAAAGAAAGAGTTTCTATCTGTCTATCATATTGACAGAAGATTGTGATATCAACATTTTAATAGAAATATAGAAACATTTAATAGAAATATAGAAATTTAACTATGAATAACTGATAGTGTGAGTACAGATGGAAAAGGACAGTTTTTACTTTTCACCTTTTACTATTTTCTCACAATTGGAATTTTAAACATGAACAGGTTTGCCTTTAAAATGAGAGAAATTCAATAAGAACAAAAAAGAACAAGAAAAAATGTCAAAAGAAATGGGTCTTTCCCATGTAATATAGAGAAGTACAGAAAGAAGGCTATTCCAAGCAAGCTCTAAGCTGCTGTTTTCTGACTACTTCTAGAAATACTGTCCACATAAGGAGGGACAAAGCAGCTATAGGAAACAGGCTCTTCAAAGCAGACAGTGATGCTTGATTATCTATGCTTATTTCTGTGCTAAAACTGTTGCCACACTACATTCTGCATAGTAATACACTAGATTAATTTGACAATTTTCATTTTCATGCACATTAATTGTAAATGCAACTTAACTTACAATTCATTTTTGAGGAATACAGGTGACACTTATTATCATAGATCTTTACCAAATAAACATATAGAAAATATTTATTAACGTATAAAGGAAGCATATGTTTTGATATTATCCCTTGAAATAAAAAGAAACATATGTTTTGAAGAATTATGCACTGAGAAATTCAATCATGATAAAATAGCTTATTCTCTAGATCAATCTGTAAACTCTTAATCTCAATGCAAATGTTTATACACTCCTGATATATTGCCCTTTATTTTAGTAAAGTATATAAGACACAGGATGAGACTAGAAAGAGGAAAACTTTGTCATTAGGTTGGTTCAAATACTGACTTAGAACTTTGTAATTGTGTGCATTTGAGCAAGTTGCTTAAATTTTCCAAATTCTAGACAGTTTTTTATATGTAAAATAGAAATAATAAAAGTAGCTAGAATGGCTACTAGGAGAATTAAACAAGTTGACTAGTAGATAAAATATTTAATTCAATATATTAACAGTGCATGGTATACAATCCATAAATTTAAATAGTCAATTATATATTGAGATCTCAGAACCAAGTTAAGATGATAAAGGAAGCTGTGGCTCACTTATAATGCATCTGGAAAACAAAAAACAAAAAAACAGGCAAATCTCAGTTCCAAGTTATAGCCATTGAAACTGCACTGCCATTGGCCAGTACTCACCTGGCTCATCCTTGAAACAAAGTGGTAGAATAGGTTATCACAAACTTCTCTTGTCAACAATGCATTCACTAAGGTAAAATTTTTCAAAAAGAAGTAGATGGAGACAAAAATCAGTCATGGAAAGAAACGGAAATTCAGTGAGGAAAAAAGTAAGACTTGAGGGAGGTTCAGCAGTCTAAACTGACCATTGATTATTCTCATGGCATATGTAATGAGAACAAGGCACTAATTATACTCTTGTGACTTTATTAAATGAGGCCTGGAAATGTTTGATATTGTAAAGTTAGCGAGCCAGGTAGACAGTCCCTGCCGAATAGGAAGGGTCACTCCTTCTACAGGTATTGCTCAGAAAGAACAATCAAATGGCTTACAAAGAATAGACAACTGTACCTGACGTTACTGGAGGTAGAAGCAGAAAATATGATAATAGATCAACTGATAATACATCTAAAATGCTTTTACACATTATAAATAACAAAATTGGACAAGATAAAAATTATACTGAAAAGAATATGACACCTGCAAACTGCCCTAAAAGTGCAGTTAGTAGCTTATAGATGGATATCAGTATACTTCATAGCAGGTACTGGTTAAGATGGATATTCATGGTGCCATCAAACTTCAGATATCTTCATTTTTATCTTCACTTTATCTATATGAGTGAAACCTGAAATATAAAAACTATGTTTCGAAGACTGTAATTCCATTTTCAAGAAACACAATGTTCAACTAGGTAGAAGTTTTCAGTTATGGGATAGCTAAGAAACGCTTTTCTTCTTGAGAGCAGTAAAACAAATGATCATGAATCTTAAGCCATGCAAAACTGTGTTCAAATTACTCTAGTGCTAAACAAATTCAGAGACAGTCATCTAATTTTCAACAATGGTACCCATTGGAAAAATAGGGAAAGGTTACCTTTTCAATAAATAATATTGGCAAAATAACTTCCATGTGCTAAAGAATGGAAATGAAACCTTATCCAAAACCACATACAAAAAGCCACTCAAAATGCATAAAAGATCTAAACTTAAGACATGGGAATATTAAAACCCCTAGAAGAAGAACATAAAATGAACAATCTTTGACAATGATGTTTGTTGAAGTCAAATCAAGCACTCAAAGAAGAAAAGCAGAAATAAAATGGTACTGTATGAAACTAAAAAGAATTACTCACGTGAAAGGAAATAATGAATGAAATGACACAGCAACCTTATAGACTGGAAAATATTTTCAAGACATACATGTGACAAAGGGATTATGTTCATAATATATAGGGAATTCATACAACCCAATAGTTAGAAAAAGAGCCCAATTCAAACTCCAGCAACAGAGCTCAGTAGGATTTTTCTCCAAAGAGTACAGAAAAATGGCCAATAAGTATATCACTAATCATCAGAGAAATGTAAATCAAATCCATAATGAGCTATCACTTCCCTCTGGTAATAATAGCTATTATTGAAAAAGCATTCAAAAATAAGTCACCATTGATTATAAAGAGAAAAGAGAGCCTGTCTACTTTTTGTTGTGAATGTAAATTATATAAGATTAAGGACATGTTCACTTATGTCATTGTAGTAAACTTTTTATTATTTGTACTTATTTGTATCATGTGGCATACCCTAAATGGAAACAATAAGTTATTTTAAAAGTAGTAAGTAATACATTTAGTGCTAATTGGTCTAGTTAATTACATAAAGTCTTATGTTTTTACTGTTACAAAGTGAAGATGAGAAGATCTACACATTGAGGTTGTATCAGGGATTATGGTCATGTGTGAAGCACACATCAAATAGTAAGCATTCCATAAATGTTACTTGTCTAATGTGATAAGTGAAGAGATTTGAAAGGAATGGGATGTAAGTTGAGTGTTCCCTATGTACTGGTACGTAGAAAGTTTCACAAGAAAATTATCTTTGTTTATTTAATTCACCGATGCCTAGAAGTGGACCTTGGATAAGGTAAATGCAAAACAAATAATATTTAGTATAGATATAATTATACCTTCTCTAAGTCCCACCCCCTCCTTGGTTCCTAAAAGTAGTGGTAGGGGAGGAGGTTACAGTAAAATTCAGCAATGGGGTAAAAGTTAGGAGAAGCTATTGTATATGTGTTCTGTAACAAATGAAGGTGCGCACACAGACACACACACACATACACATACATGTATGAGTGCACATGCTTCCTCGCTCTCTCTCAGAGAGTTGAAAAGACACCTTGGATAATAATATGAAGCCATATATATTTGAAATCATGTGGAGAGTAGACAAATGTTATAGAAGACCAATATTTAAAGTTTTTGCAGAACATGAAGATTGGGCCTTGGTCATCAAACAAGCAGAATCAGAACGTCAATAAGATTTGCAGTTATTTTGAGGTTAACTTACCTCAAACCCACTGCAACAATTCACTCTTACCACATCCATAATAGTTGATCAGAGTACCTCTGCATAGGCCCTTTAAGGAACCCCAAAGTTATTACCTAAAAAGATAGACCATTCTTTTTGAGAACCTCTGATTATAATGAAGGTAAACCAACGTCTGCTTGCAGTTTTAGGCATTAGTCCTAGATCTGCATTCTAGAGTTACAGTGTATATCTAGTTACTTTCCTAGATAAAAACACGCCACATTTTAGAAGGCAATTCTCTAGTCCTTAGTCAGGCCAAAGTATAAAAGATATTCCTGCCTGGGTACAATATGCTAAGACTAGTAATGTCAGGAACATCCCTATCCCAGTGTGGCTCACCCAAAGGGGAAAGTATTTCTGTAAAAATAAAATAGATATAGAAATGGTTGTGGTGAAATAATCACTGCTAAAAACAGCAACTTGCTGGGTGCTCTCCAATTCACAGAAGCAACCAGCCAGCACAAATGTTTTCAAGTGAGGAACTAGGAAAATGGATCCATTTGCTCTTCAGCAATTGTTCTTTCTAAAATTGAACAATATCTTGTTCTATTCTATATCACATATTAATTAACCCCTGGTGCTGAGACTTGTAAAGGCTTCCTGAACTGAAAACTAACCAAAGAAAGTAGACGTTCCTCTATCTCATCACCTTAGTTCCACTGTCTTCAACTAGGGCTTATTTGTCCTTCAAATCTTGGAGTGCCTGCAGAATGAATGCTCTTCAAACATGTATTTTCATGAGATGACAAGGGGAAGGACTGCACTTGCAGAATTTCACAGCAAATCTGAGAGATTGGTGAGGATGTGAAGAATTTTACAAGAAATATTAACATTGTCAAAAGTAGCATATTTCTGTGAAATTCTCTAAACTTCAGCCATACTCATCTCACAAGGAAATTGGTCATAACCTAATGGAACAGATTTTAATTTCATACTCTGTCTATGCTGCTTTCATTTATAGTTTAGCAGTTTTAGTGAAAAGTTCATATTGCATGCTTCTACTAAACAGATTCATATTTCTTAGATGAATTTCAGGCACTTTTTCTCTACATAAACTGCCGGTATCTCACCTTTCAAATTCTACCCTAAATTCTACCCCCACTACAGACTTATCTTCTGGCCATGTTCCCAAAGTACTCAGTGCTGCCCTACTACTATAGTTCCACTTTGTGAATTCTTCTGCTATAAAATTTTCATTACTTTGCTACCACCCCTCCACATACCAAAAGTGTGCTTCTTTCAAATCCTGACTCAAATTATTCTTCCCCACCATGCTTCACCCATCCTAGCCTCCTGCTTTATATTCTCAGAATAATTAATCTATAAAACCAAAGCGTGCTTTAGTATTGTTGGAAGAGGGGAAAAATGCTAAAATTCACCAGGGGAAATCACAAAATCAAAACAAACAAATGGAAGTAACAAGTTGAAAATGCCCTAATACCCTATGAGGCATAATAGTGAAGAGATGTTGGCCAAATAATCATATAAATACCAACTATACAAGACTTTTTGCTAGATGTTGGTGCCATTTTGATATACAAAAAAAAAACTAGGAAAGATACTGGTTGGGGTGAGCACTGGGTACTCAAGAACTCCATTTTTGCTTACTTACATTTAGAAAAATCTGTGCAACATTCAAATGCAAATGTCAGGTAATTGTATACATGTCAGGAACTCAGAAGAGAGGTTAGTTCTAGAAATGAAAGAGTGAAAGTCAACAATTGGGAAGCGAAGAGGGACCTGAAAGTGAATTTGCAGAGTGAAGAGTGGAATCTTAAAGGAATCAAGCCACATTTATGGAATTTACATTTATCTCTTCCGATTTTTGATGGACTTCTCTGGTTTTCTTTAGGTTGTGTGTGTATGTGTGTGTTTGCTAGCTTGAACTCAGGGCCTGAGTACTATCCCTGAGTTTTTTTATGCTTTATCACTTGAGCCACAGATCCACTTCCAGCTTTTTGTTTTGTTTTGGTAATTACTTGGAGATAAGACTCTTGTGGGTTTTTTTTTCTGCCCAAACTGGCTTCAAATCTTAATCCTAAAATCTCACCTCCTAAGTAGCTAGGATTACAGGCTTGAGCCTCCAGCACCTGGTTTGTCTCTCAACCCCTATGAAACTAGTGGTACAAAGGAGGGTGAATAAATCACATTCCTGTGAAGTTGAAGGCAATTTAATAAAACTATATACAATAGACAGTTATATACTAGAAGAAATGAAGACATTGTCTTTGTTAATGTTAGAGTCTATAGTAAATAACATTGCTTAGTTTGATATTGTAATTGTGAACCCCAACATTTGGTAGACTTAAATACCTAGTCACAAATGATACGAGATGACAGCAAACTTCCAACACACCTCCAGGATTTACAGAATGTGTAAGCAGGGATTGGCGGAAGATGGCAGTGGTTCAGTGTGAGTCGTGCATGTTGTTTTTAACAGTCCACATTATAAATGGAGAGCTCTGAGCAATGTGGACAAAGCTATTCAGATATTGCAATTGTCCAGAAATTCCTACAAGAAATGAGCTGAAGAAATGATTTACGAGAGATCAGCAGAAGATCGCAGCGGTTCAGTGTGAGACGTACTGAGCTCCCACCAAGATTCAAGTTCTGGCAGCGTAGGGAACAGTTCTTTACCAAAAATTGATCCTAAATAAGCTTTAGCTCCACAGAGATTTCAGTCAGAGAGGGAAAAGGCAGAATACCATCGCAAAAAGACAGCATGGAGCCCCGCCAGCCATGGAGCAGAGAGCACTTCCAGGTGGCACAGACCCGCCGGCTGCAGACAGAACCACACAGAGCCTGCACAAGCACAGAGCCGACACCCGGCCACACATGGACCTGACAGCTTCACGGAACCGGAGAATCCAGCAATTTGTGAGTACCTCTGAGGACAAGTTTCCACTTCTGCTCGTGGAACAGCATTAGGAGGGAGCCCCTCCGCCGCCAACTGAGAGCAGAGCCATCCTGACTGCTGGCAAAGGATTTCCCAGAGATCCCTTAGCCAGAAATCTGGACCCAGCTCTGCTGAAGTTCGTCCCCAGCGCCAGCCACAGACCTGGTAAACAAAGACGCCCGTGGATCTTTCAGTTTTGCTTTATCGATCAAGCAATCTGATCCGAAAAACCACAAAGCCAAATCAAAGAGAAAAACACTTTGTGAAATGTTTGGATCCCGAATTTAGTGGAGACACAATTTACCTATCCTGCCCCCACCACCCAAAAAAACTGAAGAATACCCTTTTTTTGTTGTTCTTCTACCCAATTTCATTTGCATTTTTAGGTGTACTTATTTTCTCTTTGCCATTTTACCTACACCTTTTTTAATATTATGATTCATTCCTTCTTTTTTTATTTTTTCTCCTCTCTTTTCCTGCATTCCTTCTGTCACTGTGGTCATTCCTAGAAACACAGTGACAGCTCTGGGTACAGTCTTAATAAAAATGATATCTATATTGATACAGTCATCTGCTTTTTAAACGCCTGGTTCTCAACCCTAGTATGTCTTGGGTAAGAACTCACAATAGTGAGGAAGTTCCCCCCACCTTTTCTTTTTCTTTTTTTCTGTGTGTGTGTTCTGTTTTCTTTTATTTTGTTGTTGTTTTGTTCCTTTTTAAAATTTGCATCATTGAAATCTATATCTACCTCCCTCTTTTCTTTATATATTCTTCTTATTACTCTTATTTTCATAATCTTTATCTAAGTTCATCTAAACTTTCTACTCAAATATTCTACCTGTCTATCACCTTAGGTCAGTTATCCTTACATAATACTTTTTTCTTCACTACTATAATAATCTTACACTCCTGCATTGTTCTTTTCCTACCTCCATTGTTGTCTTTCCTATTATTTTTCTCTCTGATCCTCTGTTCATCCTTCAACTCTTATAATGCATGGATCTACATTTGATGGTTGTTGAACAATGCTGTGTATCCAGGTGTTCAACTATACTCTAGGTTCAGAGGGACTTAAATGTAATAGAGATTGGATTGAGGTGCTCATTGTTTTGGTCATAAATCGGTAATCTGTGGTTGTATTAGATTTGTATGTAAGTGCACAAAAAGAAACAAAGAGTAATATTGCCAATCTAAAAGTGCAAACATCTGGGGCCGGGAGTTTGGCCTAGTGGTAAAGTGCTTGTCTAGCATTCACAAAGACCAAGGTTCGATTCCTCACTACACATACATAGAAAAAAGCGGGAAGTTGTGCTGAGGTTCAAGTGGTAGAGCTCTAGCCTTGAGAAAGACCAAGGAAAGTGCTCAGGCCCTGAGTTCAAGCCCAGGACTGGCAAAAGAAAAAAAAAAGAGAACATCTATTGTCAGCCAACTAAAAAGTTCTAGGCTGGTTATATCTGAAAAACTATAACCTTGTTTAGTATAAATCTTGCTCCCTTTTTCAAATGGGCAGAACAAGAAACTCAAGAAAAATGTCAAATCAATGAATAGCATCTCCCACTCAACATAAACAGGCAATGGAGCAGTCAGTGGCAAATCTAGAGGAAAGCCTTCCGAGTGCTATACAAATGCAACTGATAAACAACATTAATGAAAAATGTGAGAACATAAAGAAAGAGATAAGGGAGGAAGCCACAGCTAAACAAGAGGAAACCATAAACAAGGTGATATGTGAAAAAGGGAAAGCCATAAAGGACGACATCTATAATAAAGGTTTTTCAAAGAAGAATGTACGAATTCATAGAATCCACAAACAAAAAGGTGACCGAACTCAAACAAATGTCCAAAGAGAATAAAGCTGCTGAGCTAACCACACAAATGGAAATCAAGGAGTTAAAGAGATCAATACATGATCTAAAACAAGAGATGCAAGGCATCAAAAATGAGCAATTAGAAGCAAGGGAGATGAAGAATAAAGTAGAAAGCTTTGATAGCAGGTTAGACAATGCAGAAGAGAGAATTTCCATGGTTGAAGATAATTTAGTTGTTATAGAGAAAGAACAGAAAATGAGTCAATTCAAATCTAGGAAATATGAGAAAATGCTACAGGAGGTCCAAAATACAATTAGGAAGCCTAATTTAAGGCTAATTGGTATTGAGGAGTGTCTGGAGAAAGAGGTCAATGATATTGGAAATATACTCCTGGGAATCATCTCAGAGAACTTCCCAAATATCCAGAAGGGCAGGCCCATCCATATACAAGAAGCTTTTAGAACCCCAAACAGACCTGACCAGAAAAGGACCTCCCACCACCATATTATAATCTGAACTGGATCAATAGAGACCAAAGAAAGGATCCTAAAAGCAGCTATGGAGAAGAGAACAATCACCTATAAAGGCAACCCAATCAGAATAACCCCACATTTCTCAGCAGAGACCATACAAGCAAGAAGAGAGTGAAAGGATATATGTCATGCCCTGAAGTCAAATAACTACCAACCAAGTATACTGTACCCAGCTAAGCTCTCATTCATAACTGAGGGAACAATAAAAACATTCCATTACAGGGAAAAGCTGCAACATTATGTAGCAACCAAACCAACATTACAGAAAATTCTCAAAGATGTTCAACACATAGAAAACCAACACAAATGTAATACAGAGAAAGAAATGGCACCTAAAACTCATACCATCTAAGTACCACAAGAACTGTCAAGACACAGGTCTAATTAAAGCTTTTAAAAATGGCAGAAACTAATAAATATTTCTCAATCCTGACTCTCAATATCAATGGACTTAACTCTCCAATTAAATGACATAGACTGTCCAGTTGGATCATAAAGCAAGATCCATCGTTCTGCTGTCTTCAAGAGACACATCTTACCCAAAAAAAACCCTTTTGAAAGTGAGAGGTTGGAATAAACTCTATCAACCTAATGGCCCCCATAAACAGGCTGGAGTTGCCATATTCATATCAGATAAAAGAGACTTCAAACTAAAATTAGTGAGAAAAGACAAAAAAGGTGACTACATATTACTAAAGGGATCTTTCCTCCACGAGGACATAACGATCCTAAATATCTACAAACCAGATCCCGGAGCTCCGAACTTCATCAAGCAAACTTTACTTTCACTAAAACCATACATAGATGGAAACACAGTGATTGTTGGTGACTTTAACACACCACTCTCATCTATGGACAGATCAACCAGGCAAAAACTCAACAGACAAACCTTAGAATTGAACAACTGTATAGGCCAACTTGATCTAACAGACATCTGCAGATAGTTCCACCCAGCAACAACACAATATACGTATTTTTCAGTAGCACATGGAACCTTTTCCAAAATAGACAACATTTTTGGGCATAAAACAAACCTGGGCAGATTCAGAAACACTGAAATTATTCCCTGCACTCTCTCAGACCACAAGGGCATCAAATTGGAACTGAACACCCATCTCCAACAATGAAAACCCTGTAACTCCTGGAGATTGAACAACACATTGTTGAATCACCAATGGGTCATTGAAGAGATCAGAACAGAAATCCAACAGTTTATGAAATTTAACAAAAAGGAGCACACAAAATACCAGCTTCTTTGGGACATGGCAAAGGCAGTACTCAGAGGAAAATTTATAGCTCTGAGTGCCTACAATAACAAATTGGAAAAATCACAAAACAACAAATTAATGTGTCAGCATAAACTCCTGGAAAAAAAGGAACAACCCAACTCTAGTCCCAGTAGAAGGAAGCAAATTATTACAATCAAAGAAGAATTAAATGAATTGGAGTCCAAAAAAAACTATAGAAAGAATCAACAAAACAAGGAGTTGGTTCTTTGAAAAAAATAACAAAATCGACAGACCCTTAGCAAATCTCACTAAAAAAGAAGGGAGCATGCCGAAATAAACAATCATAGACGAAAATGGTAATATCACAACAGAAATTACCAAGATCCAGAGTAACATGAGGGAATACTTCTCAAACCTTTACGCCAACAAATTTGAGAATCTAAAAGAAATGGACCAATTTCTAGCCAATCTTAACATACACTGAATCAAGAAAAAGTAACCCAACTAAACAGGCCTATTTCAAGCACTGAAATAGAAATGGAAATAAGAGACCTTCCACCTAAGAAAAGCCCAGGGCCAGATGGATTCACAGCTGAATTCTATAAGGTCTACAAAGCAGAGCTCACACCATTACCCCTCAAGCTCTTCAACGAAAATGAAAATGAAGGCTTTTTACAAAACACATTCTATGAAGCCAGTTTAACCCTCATCCCCAAACCAGACAGAGATTCATCAAAGAAAGAGAACTATAGACCCATTTCTTTGATGAACATCAATGCAAAACTTCTCAAGAAAATACTGGCCAGCCATCTACAACAACTCATCAAAAAATTATACAGTATGATCAAACAGGATTCATCACAGGGAGGCAAAGCTGGTTCAACATACGCAAATCAATTAATATAATTCAACACATCAACAGGAGCAAGGACAAAATTCCAATAATTGTCTCAGTAGATGCAGAAAAGGCATTTGAAGAGATCCAACACCCCTTTATGTTAAAAGCTCTGGAGAAACTAGGAATCCATGGAACATTCCTCAGTATAATAAAGGCTGTGTATGACAAACCCACAGCTAGTATTATACTTAATGGCGAAAAGCTAAAGCCATTCCCTCTAAAATCAGGAATGAGACAAGGATGCTCACTCTCTCCACAACTCTTTAACACAGTATTAGAATTACTAGCCAGGGCAATAAGGCAAGAAGCAAGCATAAAGTGGATCCAAATATGGAGAGAGGGAGTAAAACTTTCCCTCTTTGCAGATGACATGATTCTGTACTTAAAGAATCCACTCCCAAGCTCCTTGAGCTGATTCAAAACTTTGGAAGGGTAGCAGGGTATAAAATTAACCCTCAAAAATCAACTGCCTTCCTCTACGCCAACAGTGAGAGGAATGAGGCAACAATCAGGAAAGCAACTTCTTTTGCAATAGCCTTAAAGAAAATAAAGTACCTAGGAATTATCTTAACTAAGAATGTAAATCTCTGAAAAAGGAATTTAAAGCAGAACTGAGTAAATGGAAACACCTCCCATGTTCCTGGATTGGAAGAATCAACCTCATGCAAATGGCAATCTTGCCAAGGGCTATCTACAAATTCAACGCAATACCCGTCAATATCCCAATAGCATTCTTTAAAGAAATAGAAGAGGCAATCCAAAATTTCATATGGAATAATAAAAGACCCTGTACAGCAAAAACACTCCTTAGCAGAAAGAACAGCGCCGGAGGAATTTTAATTCCAAACTTTAGACTCTATTACAGAGCTATAATTATCAATACAGCTTGATACTGGCACAAGAACAGGCCTGAAGACCAATGGAATAGAACTGAGGACCCAGATATTAAACCACAGACCTATGGCCATCTAATCTTTGACAAGGGAGCCAAAAAAATAGAAGGGAAGAAAGATAGCCTCTTCAACAATTGGTGCTGGCAGAACTGGTTAAGCACCTGCAGAAAACTAAAGTTGGATCCTTGCCACACTGCACTAGAATTAACTCCAAATGGATCAAAGACATGGAGGTAAAAGCTGACATACTGAAAACTTTACCAGAAGGAATAGGAGATACACTAGACCTCCTTGGCACAGTTGGAAACTTTCTTAATAAGGACCAAGAATCACAACAAATCAGAGAAAGTCTGGATAAGTGGGACTGCATTAAACTGCAGAGCTTTTGTATGGCAAAGGATATAGCTAGTAAATTAATTGGAAGCCTACAGAATGGGAGAAGATCTTCACCAACCATACAATGGACAAAGGCCTCATATCTAAAATATATCAACATCTCAAAAAATTGAATCACTCCAAAACTAATCTCCAAAATAACAACCATCCCATTAAAAGACGGGCCTATGAATTAAAGAGAGTCTTCTCTGAAGAAGAAACAAAAATGGCCTATATACACATGAAGAAATGCTCGACATCTCTGGCCATAAAAGAAATGCAAACCAACGGGGCCAGGAGTTTGGCCTAGTGGTTAAAGTGCTTGCCTAGCATGCACAAAGACCCGGGTTCGATTCCTTGGTACCACATAAATAGAAAAAAGCTGGAAGTGGTGCTGAGGCTCAAGTGGTAGAGCTCTAGCCTTGAGAAAGTCCAAGGATAGTGCTCAGGCCCTGAGCTCAAGCCCAGTACTGACAAAAAAAAAGAAATGCAAATCGAAACAGCTCTAAAGTTCCACCTCACTCCAGTTAGAATATCCAGGATCAAGAAAACTAATAACAACAGATGCTGAAGGGGATGTGGCCAGGAGGGAATTCTATGCTGCTGTCAGAAAGAATGACATCGCCCCATTTGTTAGGAAATGGAAAGACTTAGAAAAAATCATATTAATTGAAATAAGCCAGACTCAAAGGAACATAGGCTCAATGGTTTCTCTCATTTGTCATAATCAGTAGAAACCTTGGGCTCTCCTAGCAGAGATTTGCAATAGAGCAAAACCTAGATACATAAGGCCATACAGTATGACACTAAATGAAAAGACCTCTAGGATATAGAAACAAAAGCCATATAATTAGTGATTGTTGTCCTTAATGTACTATGTTATCTCTCGTCTCTTTTGCTGTCCCTTGTTTATCTCATATTGTTACAGTATCTCTCTTTGTCATCTGAAATATTGGATACATTTGTATTTGGTTATTTGATATTGTATAGGGAAGGGGGGAAAACAAGATGATGGGTGGGCATGGGGGGAGAGAAATGGGGACCAAACATGAGAAAGGGTATCAATGTATGTGAATTAATGCACCTTCTATCTGGCGAATATAATGTAACCCTTCTATTAATTACAATAAAAAATATATGTAGAGAAAAAAAGAATGTGTAAGCAAGCCAGAACATGTTTCCTGTGAAGCATCTAGATTTCAAATTGAAACAAGAGGAACAGCTCAGCATCACCTGTCCAAGACAAAAGAGAAAGCCAGAGGGACATGGAGAAAAAAAGAGTATTGTGCTGGAATATCACTTCATATGAAAATATATATATATATATATATATATATATGTTATAGGAAATGAGAGAATTGCCTCAGTAGACCTGAAGATCTCTAGAGAGAAAGTAGGTGATGGTAGCACTTGGTGACTCTATATCTCCAATGCTCCCCACTTAGTACTATTCTACGTCAGATGTCATATGAACACTTACTGAGTCAATAATTGATGCCAGGAACACAGTGTGTATGTGTTATGAACCTCCTTCTTTGAAAACTGAGCTTAAAATTCTCCTCCTTTGAGAAGGCTTTTCTTATTAACACTGCTTCATTGTGGGCTTCCACAGAACATCCCCATTCTCTTTGTATTTGTATGCTGTCTTGTAAGTGTGGTTGTAAGTCATCTGTTACCTTCCACATCCCTCCTCCCAAAAAGAATACTTCATTTGACAGACATCATGACTTTCCTCTTCAGCCATGTACCTAAAATAGTGGTAGGTACACACTGGAAACTCAGAATGTAACGTGAATGACATTTCTAACTGCTGAGGTTGTCAGACTTTTATGAGAAGCAGAGTGCAATAACCACCAAGACAAAAGAATTGCCACTAAGGGCCTGACTTTTGCACAGGATACATTTCTCGCTGCCCTTCTGCACCAAGCTCTCAGAACATGGTGCCTTACCTACTGCCTTTTCCTATTTATCACAAATGAGGGTGTTATAAATGACAGGCTCCAAACACACAGAACTTCTTCCCATCTTTTTGCATTGAAGAAACACCCCCCAGTGACAGGGTTTTGAAACAGATGACATAGAGAACCCCCAAATGGAAGCTGGTGGCTTGGAGATTTCTCCGCATGTGAACTGAGTTATGGAGCAATCACAGGTCCCACAAATTCATTATGCATTTGATAGAGCATAAAAAATAGCATAGAGGGACAATTCTAGAAAGATGTTTTCACTCTAATGAAATTCATGGAATAGGAAACTAAGCCAGCAAATAATAAGTGAAATGCCAGTTCTAAAACTACAAGCTGTTTAGCTCTAGTCCCATCTTGACCTAATCTACTGCAGAACGATTTGCCACACACAAGGGCTAAACTAAAAATAAACTCTACAAGGAAAGCAGAACTTCATGAGTTTGACATAAAAATATTAAGTGGGATCAAAGTTCACATCTTAGCATGGCTATGTGTCATACTGCCAGAGTGTACTCGGTGTGTGTGTGTGTGTGTTAAGTGGAAGAAAGCAGCAAGCAAGGGGAAACTGTGGATGCCGGAGGGGGATATACAAAACATCAGAGCTGCAAAGCCATTTAGCAAATATCAAGTTCAAACTGTTGTTCTCTAACCGAGGAAAATAAATCAAGAAAGGGAAGGCATTAATTCTTAAACACGGGCCTCTGACTCCTGTGTGTCTCTCTGCTCTCTGCAGGACAAGAGCTTCTGGTGTGGGCTATTTAACAAGACAGTTCTCCACCGATTTGCAATTTTAACCACATAAACTGTGGTAATGATATGAGAAAAGCATTTTACTTCTGTGTAACTCCAAAGACACTATCTAGACTATTATTCTCCATGGCTCTTTACATTAAACACCAAGTCTCATTTTATCATCTTGCAGGTGGCACCACTGTGGCACAGTAAAAAAACATTTTTTCCAAATTCACCAGGCTCATTAGAAATTCCAATATTCCACCTTTGATTCCCATGCTTCTTCAAATAGTAAATGGAAGAAGGGAGGTTGGTGCAGGGCAGTGAGATTGCTTAGAAGCTATTGTGAACATGTGGGAATGTAGCAGTAAGCCCCCCTCTCCAAATACACTGATAAAAACATAAAGCAGATTCTCATCAAACAATGGAGGAAAACTAAGAGCAATAAAAATAAACCCAACATTCTCTGTCTAAAAATATGTATTCCTAATATCCCATAGAATTATATCATCCCCTGTGCAAATGTAATGTTCCATAATTTCATAGGTAGATTTTTTGCAATAATTAGTTTCATTTAGTTAACAAAAACTACTCACATTACTGAGGAAAAAATACAGAGTTTGGATACTAATCAAGTCATCTCCACTGTTCTTGGAATATGCTCACAGTGTATCTTTGATCTTTCACAGTGCTAGGAATCAAACCTAGGGCCTTGCACATGCTAAAGAATTGCTGTACCATTGGTTCTTTTCTCCCTCCTCTCATCAGACTACATCATTTTCCCCCTGCAGTACTCATCTTTGAACTCAGAGTCTCATACATTCTAGTCCGGTGCTATACCACTTAAGCCATGCCTCCAGTCCTGTATGTTGATGGTTATTTTGGAGATGGAGTCAAGACACTTTTATCACTGGGGTGGCTTCAAGCCATGATCCTCCAATTCCCCACTTTCTGAGCAGCTAATATTTCAGACATGAGCCACCAGCAAAGAGAATACTCCAACACTGTATTTGTAATATATATCCAGTTGTGCTAGTCCTTTGCCCAGAATATCTTCCTACCAGCCTTGCTAGTTCCATCACCATCTATCAAAACTCTGCTTTTTATAGTCCATTTGCCTATATTGCTCAGCTCTCAAACAACGTGATGCCTTTCTTCTATCAAACTCCAACGTCCTCAGTCAATACAGCCATGAAGTGCATGCCACATTCTTACCTTAATAATTACCATTTGTCCTGGTAGACACTGTTGCTTACTCAAAGAATCATTGGTTGAAAGAGCAAAGGAGGGTGGGGGAGGTAAATGGGGACAAAAAAATGAGAAGGAGTAGCAATGATTGTTAAGTAATGCACCTTCTCTCTGGCGAATATAATGTAACCCTTCTATTAATTACAATAAAAAAATTAAAAAAGAAAGAGCAAAGCAATGAATTATAATATATCTAATACCCAGGTATCACCTGTCAGCATACTTTCACAAAGAAGTGTCTGAAATGAGTTTTATAGTCCCTTTCTGAAACAAATACCTGTATCAAATGAAATAATTAAGATAGAATTGGATTTAACTTCTCAGTCAACTGTTGACTAGATGTGCATTTGAGATTGTTATTTAATGTTTCTAAGTCTCAGTTTTCATTTCTACAAAATGGGCTTAACAATATAACCTAACTCAAGGAATTTATGTGAGATTAAATAAAATAGTAAATGTAAAATACAGAGACTAATTCCCAACACATACTAAGCATTAAAGAAAGGCCATTTTTTTTCTTTTCTCCTATATAGGGCCTAGAATAAAGCCACATAGAGGTGTATTACTAGGGATTCAAATACCATTACCTTACAACTTTCAGTGATCAAGAGAAATAGAATATGGCTAAAGTCTTTGGGAAATCTAATTCATTTTTTCCAATATTTGCAATTTCTTGCCACACCTTCTATAGACTATTTTGTGTTGTGCCAGCTCTAGCACTTGAACTCAAGTTCTTTCACTATCACTCAACTTTCTCTATTCATGATTGGCCCTCTACCACTTGAGCTATGCCTCCAGTTCTAACTTTTTGCAACTTTTTTAGAGACAAGAGTATCTTCATTTGTCTTCCCAGGCTACCTCTGAAACTCAGTCCTCAGATCTTAGCCTCCACAGTAACTGTGGTTATAGGCATTAGCCAGTAGCACCCAGCATTATCAATGAAAAGTTTTCCAGTTAAAAGCATGATTCATATTCAATATATGATTTTGTATATATGAGTATATTGTATGTATCACTTTATGATTCAATATGTGATTATTATTGGTACCTCGTGTTTTGTCTATGTTTATTTGTTTATTCAAATTAAGGAAGAAGCTGAAACAAAGGACAAAGGGTGAACAAATGCAACAGTGTTACTTACAAGACAATATGTTGGAAATGAACTTTACAACTTGGGAAGGGGTGGGGGGAGGAAAAGCGAGAAAAATACATGTGAAGTAATAACAGTGTTTGAGAAGTAATATACTCACTACCTTATGAATGTAACTGTAAACCTTCTGTACATCACAATGACAATAAAATTTTTAAAAGACTGAAATCAGGAAAACATTAATCATAGTACCATCACCCAAATAGTATCATGCAATCTGATTTTCTTCCATCCTTTTTACTATGTATTTATATACATATTGTGTGATTATGTGTGGGTATGTCAATCCCAGGACTTAACTATAGAGCCTAGGTTCTATCCTGAGCTTTTCTGCTTAAGGCTAGCACTATACTACTAAAGCCTCAGCTCCACTTCTGGCTTTTGGGTGGTTAATTGGAGATAAGTGTCTCATGGACTTTCCTGTATAGGCCGGCTTCAAGTTAGGATCTTCAGAACTCATCTTCCTACATAGCTAAGATATTGGCATGAGCCAAGAATGTCCAACTATATTCCTATTTTTATATTTATTGTGTTTATTTTTTATATAATGGCCAATTCTCCCTTTTTTCTCTCCAGTTAATTTTACAATGTAGTTGACCATGCTATTATATGTTTCTCATAACCCGGGCCCCAGTAACTCATGTCTGTAATCCCAACTACTTAAGAGGCTGCAATCTGAGGATCACAGGTTGAAGTCAGCCTTGGCAAGAAATCTGTGAGATTCTAATCTCCAATTCACCACAGAAAAATGCAGAAGTAGTACTAGGGCTCAAGTGGTAAAGTACTAACCTTGAGCAAAAAGAGCTCAGGGCCAGTGCCCAGAGATCAAACCACAGGACTGGAAAAACCATACAACGGACAAAGGCCTCATATCTAAAATATATCAACAGCTCAAAAAATTGAATCACTCCAAAACTAATCTCCAAAGTAACAACCATCCCATTAAAAGATGGGCCAAAGACTTAAAGAGAGTCTTCTCTGAAGAAGAAGAAAATGGCCTATAGATACCTGAAGAAAGGCTTGACATCTCTGGTCATAAAAGAAATGCAAATCAAAACATCTCTAAAATTCCACCTCACTCCAGTCAGAATGGCCAGGATCAAGGAAACTAATAACAACAGGTGCTGGAGTGGATGTGGCCAGGAGGGATCACTACTACACTGTTGGTGGGAGTGCAAAGTCGTTCAACCACTATGGAAAGCAGTATGGCAGTTCCTCAAAAGCCTAATCATAGAGCTCCCCTATGACCCAGCAGTTCCACTACTTGGCATTTACCCAATCTTCCAGAAAGAAGGACATACAAAATCCACTAGCACAATGATGTTCATTGCAGCACTGTTTACCATAGCAAAGATATGGAGCCAACCCAGATGCCCCTCAGCTGATCAGTGGATCAACAAGATGTGGTATTTATACACAATGGAATTTTATGCTGCAGTCAGAAAGAATGACATTGCCCCATTTTTAAGGAAATGGAAAGACTTAGAAAAAAATCATATTAAGTGAAGTAAGCCAGACTCAAAGGAACATAGGTTCAATGGTTTCCCTCATTTGTCCTAATCAGTAGAAACCTTGGGCTGTCCTACCAGAGATTTACAATAGAACAAAATCTAGAGACATAAGGCCAAATAGTATGACACTAAATGAAAGGACCTCCAGGATAAGGAAACAAAAGCCATATAGTGAGTGACTGTTGTCCTTAATGTACTATTGTTATCTCTCATCTCTTTTGCTATCCCTTGTTATCTGATATATTTTATATGTGCTTAATTGGTTATTTGAAATTGGATAGAGAAGGGGGAAATCAAAATGAGCGGGGAGGGGAGGGAAATGGGGACCATGTCATGAGAAAGGGTATCAATGTTTGTGAAGTTATGCACCTTCCACCTGGTGAATATAATGTAACCCTTCTATTAATTACAAAAAAATTCTAAAGCAATCCTTATAGCTATATGTTTGGCATATTTAATGACTGCCAAGTAGTACAAAAGGATATTTGTTTGATATTATTGAATTTAAAGTTTTTTCTGTATTTTCCCACTATGCCATTTGGTCAGGAAGTGGTATGTTATAGATTTTAATGATTCACACTTCCATTATTCCTGTTCTAGAAAAAAAAAGAACCTCAGAAGAAGGAAGAAAAATTAGTACTCAGGAAAAGCTTCCAAGATCTAAGTTGACTCCTATGTGATTTGATCAGACATTGGTTGACTAAAGATTCTCATTCTCACAAAGCTCCCTGCCTCCAGATATGTACCCCATAAACATTGCAGTTGCTGAATGAACTACATCTAGGGTGAGCAGGAAATGTGGTATTTTCCCATGCCTCTGGGTTTCATAAACATAACCTATAAACAGCTGATTGAAGAACAAGCCAGAAATGCCTGCTTTAGAAACTTCAGCTTAGTAGAACTTGCTTAACAGGCACTTTAATCAGTCATCATGGTTGCTTTTAACATTTCTTACGACTCACAGGCCTCTTGATTTACAAGCAGTGCATCCTATAAGTCTTTGTGCATCAAGACCTGACATTTCTCACACCTACTACTCACCTCACTTTCCTCACACTCACACAGTTGTCAGGGACATGTCCTGAAGTGTGATTTAGGCCGACCTAATGACTCACTACTCAAGTCAGATTTGGGGGAGGGGAATTTGGGTAGCTTCTCTCAGGCAAGTCTGTGTCATGAAAGTCAAGCAAGGGACCTAAGCAATCTCTCACCATTTCCCACCTGCACAGTGTGAGAAATACATTGAAGTTCCCTAAGATGTCTGCTAGCCAGATTTGTCTCTGCGGCTATCTGTCAATTTCAACTATATGATTTTCCACAATGAGAATGACAGTTTTGCTTCAAATGTCTCTGCATTTCAGGAGGTTTGACTTCTGAAAATCAGCATGAAAGAGTAAAACATCTTAAAGATGTTTCGTATATAATGTAGAAATTCATTTTGGCTTCATCTAGATTTCTCTTGCCTGCCTTTTGAAATTTAATTAGATCCTAGAACCAGCTAGCATCATTTCCTGAAGCAAGGCCGCTGTTGTGTTAGCCAGGTAACACAATAGATCAACATGACAGGAAAAGCCACCAAAGGTGTTTTAAGATTCCAGCCCATTTGCACTTACCCAGCTTGACATAAAGTCAGCACAAGCTTGCATCTCTTTTAAAATATAATGGGCATTCTGTTATTCGCCTCACTGAAATCGAGTGTTAGGCTTATAATGGAGGCAGCACTCCTCTACAGTTCTCAGGAATAAATCCGCCTAATAGATGCTTGCTCTGAGGCTAGATGTACCATTATCATACCCTCTTAGGCTGAATATCATGTCTCAGCCCACTCCTCTCAGCAGCATTCTGATCCACTGCTGACATGTCAGACAAGGCAAAGCCGGGAAATTATGGACTCACTCTCCAGGGAACATGTTGCTGTTTGACTACAAAAGATGAGTTCCACTCACAAATCCTTTTCTCATCTTCAGTTGATAACTTTAACTGACTTTTGTCTTCATTTTTTTAATCACTTTCTATTCTGGTGAGAATAGAGTGACAAATTTATATGTTAGTATCATGTCACAGAAGTGATTCTGTGTACACATTTAAAACTTGGACCTGGCATTTGCTTAGCATGCATTAAGTGTTGAATTGAATGGAATTGAATTAAATTGAACTAACTGAACCACATGGAGTAAGATAGGATTAAACAAAATTCAACTGGTCCAAACCAGTTGAATGGTTTATTAAATGGGTTTCATTTTCCTTTCATATAAATGGCAGTCTTCCAAGTATCCTATTTCAAACTTCCTCAAGAAACCTGAGAATAACTAATCAAAAAGATACAGCATGCATGAAAAAATGGCTGGGTTTTTTTCTCATTATAGCAACCATCTTGAGTAAAAGAGGAGTGAAACTGGTTGTCATAGAAAGCCAAGAATTTAAGCAAAGTTTGCTATAGAAAATTTTAAGAAAACAAGCCAGGTGCCCATGGCTCACCCTTAGCCACTTAGGATGCTGAAATCTGAGGATCATAGTTTGAAGTCAGCCCACGCAGGCAAGTCCTGGTGGAGCTCTTATCTCCAACACATTACCAAAAAAAGTGGGGGGGGGGGAGCCATGGCTCATGTAGTAGAACAACAGCCTTGAACACAAAGAGGCTCAGAGACAGTGCCCAGACCCAAGGACTGGAAGAAAAAAAAAAGGACAATCTCTATCCTTTGCCATCTTTAGCTTTCCTGTATCTTCATAGGCTCTCTTTTCTTTTTCCTGCTCCAAATTAACTACACACTAAAAAACTACACACTAACATATGTAAATTTTCAAAGGGTTTTAAAAGTATCAGCTGTCTCAGACATTTATGTGTTACAAGGACAAAATTCTTCAGTGAAAGGAAGAAACTGGGAATAGCAACAGTGAGCAGTTGGGGAGATATATTAAGGGAAAATTTTACTTTACTATACACCTCAAATAATAGCCAAACAAAGGAAGTGATTCTTCTTTAGCTTTTCATTTGACGTATAAAAACTTAAAGGTATGGGGATTTTCCTTTTCTTTTTATTTTAATTAGGGCAATGACTTAACTATTGTGGATTTTAGCTATTCCTTGTGTAACTTCAAAAAATAGATAAAGAGTGGATGGGAATATAGTCTAGTGGTGGGTTGCTTGCCTAGCATGCACGAAGACCAGGGTTCAATTCCTCAGTACCACATGCATAGAAAAAAAAAGTCAGAAGTGGTGCTGTGGCTCAAGTGGTGGAACACTAACTTTGAGGAAAGCCCAAGGACAGTGCTCAGGCCCTGAGTTCATTCTCCAAGCATGGCAAAAAAAGAAAAAAAACAGAGATAATGATCACTCAACTTTTCCTAGAAACTTCTGCTTATCAGAAGGCCTCCTAAAGTGAATACTCATTTAGTTTTTTTATATTGCTTAATCTTCTAGATTGACATGTTTGAGACTCTTCTAAAGAGTTAGTAAAGTGAACCTATTGCCTTATAGTATTCCCCACAGAAAGTGTAAGTTTTACATTTGACAACTTGCAATAATAAATAGGTTCCTTTGCCATAACCAGTTTGGAAATGAAAAAGGCTGGAATACAATGAGAAAAAAAGTGAAAAAGAAAATATTTTCTTAAAATCTGATGATGAGGAAGGCCAAGTTTGGTGCCATAAACTCATAATCCCTACATTCAGGACACAGAAGCAGGAGAATTGTGAATTGAAGATTAGCCTAGACTATAGAGCAAGTGTTTCAGGCCAGACTGGGCTACATAGAAAGACCCTCTTTCAGCATACCTATAATCCAAGCTACTCAGTAGGCTGAGATTAAAGGATCCTGATTTGAATCCATCTGAGGTAGAAAAGTTTCCTAGATTTTATCTTTGGAGGCATGGCTCAGAGTTAGATCACCAGCCTTGATCAAACAAGCCAAGTGACAAGTGAGGCCCTGAGTTCAAGCCAGAGTAATAGCACACATACATCACACACACACTCATACACACACACACACACACACACACACACACACACGCAAATGCACTCACACGCACAAAGTCCCTGTCTAAAAATAAATCATGGGAGAGAAAATCACTCTTCCTGATTTTAATGGTTATTACATCTGTAAAGTAATCAAGAGAATGTGGTATTCAAGGAATAAACATGGATTTAGAGAGACCTGAACAAATGTCACAAACATCTCTAATCAATTTTTTGAGAAAAATGCAAAAGTAACTCACTGACATAAGGATAACCTAAGGAACAAATACTGCTATGGTGATTGGATAACTTGACACACATGAGTAAAACAAAACAAAAGAAAAGAATATCTGATACAAAGGATTAGACACAGTTCTTGAGATGGATATCAAAATTATAATTTATTTAAATAACTCAATATTCAACAATAAAGAACCAACAATCTGATTAGAAAATGGGTAAGGGCCACAGATGTTTCACCATGGAGGATACAAATCAACACATAAATTTTGACGCATAACCACAAGAGAAACTAAAGCCACCATAAAAGTATTGCTTTCCATTTATCATAATGAACTGACACCTAATGTTGGTAAGATCACTGATATACCAAATTACTTACACATTTCTCATATGAATGTAATTGATACAACCAATCTGGAAAAACAATGTCAGTTCCTTATAAAACTACATTTTCAATTCCCATATGACCTATAAACTCCTGAACACTAATTTTTATATCACCTTTATTTTCATAGCCCAAAACTGGAAAAGGATGTGGTTAAACAGACAGTGGTATGTTCATATCACAAAACACAACTCACAATAAAAAGGAAGAAGCTATTGTTATATGCAATGCCTTAGGTAGATCTTAAGGGAATCATGTTGAGTACAAAAGTTTGTGCCCTTTATTGTTTCATTTATATAACATTCTTGAAACAATGTATTGTATAGATGGAAAAGAGAGTACTACTTGTCAGAGATTATGGCTCTGGAGGAATAGTGGCAAAACAACTGCTTTTCCTGTTGACTGTGGTAGTAGTTATGTGAAACTAGATATGTGACAGAATAGAACTATAAACAAACCTTAACACAAAAATGAGGGCATCTATAGTAAACCTAATGAACTATGTGGGTCATACTAATATCCATTTCATGGTTTAAATAGTATATGACTGTTTTACAAAATGTAATGTTAAGGAGGAGGCTGAAAATGATACATGTGACCTCCATGTCTATTTTTTCAACTTCTTGTACTATTATTTGAGACTTTAAAATTTCTGGTGAATCAAAAGACTAAACATAGAGTTCCCCTATGACCCAGCAATCCCATTTCTTGACATTTACCCAAATGTCCAGAAACAAGGACATAGTGAAGCTACTAGCAACAATGATGTTCATTGCAGCATTATTCACCATAACTAAGGTATGGAATCAAACCAAATGGCCCTCAGTAGATGAATGGATCAAGAAGATGTGGTACTTATACACAATGGAATTCTATGCTGCCATCAGAAAGAATGACATCACCCCATTCATAAGGAAATAGAAAGACTTGGAAGAAAATCATATTAAGTGAAGTAAGCCACACCCAAAGGAGCAAAAGCTCCATGGTTTATTCATTTGCAATAATTAGTACACAACTAGGATTCTCCTGGCAAAGGATCACAGTAGCTCAAATGCTGTGTAGATAAGGTCATAGCATACAGGATATGACTAAACAAAATGATCTCTAGGTTAATGAAACATGAAGTTTAGTTTTGTGATTGCTGTTCTCGATGTACTATCAATGTACTATTTAAAGTTATTTCTTTTTTTGTCTTTTTTCCACTTATGGTTAATCTCAGGAGGTTCCTGTACCTGAATTTGTATATTGGTATACTATATATACACTTACTTGTTTATTTGAAATAGGGAAGGGGGAAAACAAGATAACTGGGGCTGAGGGAAAGGGGGACAAAAACATGAGAGGGGGTATCAAGGTTCAAGAAACAATGTACCCATTACCTGATGAATGTAACTACACATGATCCCAACAATAAAATACAATTTAAAAAAATTCTGGTAAACTAAGTACTGGTGACTGACACCTGTAATCCTAGCTAACCAGCAAGCTGAGATTTGAGGATCTGCATTCAGAAACAGACTAGGCTAAAAACTCTGCAAGATTCTTATCTCCAAAAAGGAAAAAATAGAGGTATGGCTCAAGTAGTAGATCACCAGCCTTGAGCAAAAAGCCAGCGGACAACATGAGGCCCTGAGTTCAAGCCCTAGTACCAGCCTAAAACTTGTAGTGAAAACCCAATCACAACATGATGTGTTACTACCTTTCACAGTGGCATCCTTCCTGATAATTAGGTTTCAAGAAGAAAGATTGGTTCTGGTAAGCATGAAACCAAAGTAATCCTCCAGTAAAGACCTAAATTTGCACTCTCCCTAGGATTGGACACTAACAGCAGCAGTTTATCTAGGCTATGGCTTCCTTCTTGCCTCTGTTTATATTTGAGATGAGAATTAGATGCAACCAAATACAGGATCCAGCCAGGTGTGGTGGCTTATGCCTGTAATCCTAGCTACTCAGGAGGCTGAGTTCTGAGGATCAAGGTTCAAAGCCAGACTGGGCACAAAAGAACCTAAGACTCTTATCTCTAATTAACCTCTAGAAAATGGGAAGTCGGCCTTGGATCAAGGGTAGGGTGGTAGCCTTGAGCTGAAGAGCTCAGGGACAGTGCCCAGGCCCAGCGTTCAAGCCCTGTGACCAACAAAAAAATAAAACAATTTTAAAAAATAGGGTCCATGTCGGACTCCAAAGGAGTCCTTGAAGCTAGAAGCCTGGCAGAGAGACTCAAAACATAGCCAAACTCCCAGAATATCGTGTAGACTAAGAGGTATAATAGAACCTGATCTTAGGGGCAGGCATCAGGGGACATCCATGAAGAAAATTATAGCATTTGACCATTGCCCTTTGCAGAAACATATCAAAATTAGGAAGGCCACAAAAGTAGCTCCTCTTACCAGATTGCGTTTAAGCCACAAAGTGTTTTGTCTAGTTGTTCTACTTGTTAGTTTCCTCTCCTGTGAAATGAAGAAGGAATGTGTTTTTGCTTCACTGAAGACTCTGCTTCTAAGATGTGTCCTTAAGGTATTACATGTTAACAAAATGTTGACAGATCAGACAGGATTTTTAAATGCTGCTTCTTTTTTATTTTGACTGGTTTTTTTTTTTGTAAGCGGAAGTACTGCTAGCAGCACCTTCAGTGTTCATTTCATCAAAGGACTCTCTAAACATATCGTATATTTATTGCATCTTTGGGAGTAATAATTTTCTTCCCAGCTTTCAAATTACTACATATTTGTTACTGCACCACTGAGGGAGGAGATCATTTGTTATTAGTTCCTTGTCTGATGTGAAACATTTAATTTGAACTGAAACCATGGCACAAGAAAATAAACAGTGCGTTTCATACTCAATGTCTGCTTCCCTCACTGGGAGGCAATGGAAATCATTTTGACCATATGGTGGGTGTTTATCATCGAATGGCTCATGAGCATCTCTGCTGTGTACATCCATCCATTTTCCCCTTAGATCTGGGAACTGTTCTTTTTTTCCCGAAGAAGTCAGGTCAGCATACATTTAGACAGAACTTACAAACTCCGTAAACTCATGGAATTCCCAAGATACAGATATAGATATAGATAAACAACAGTGAGCAGGCTACATCATTCTATGGAAGAAATTCTCTAGAGATGAAACAATTCAGTAAACTGGTTTGTCTCTTGGACTCTGAACACAATGAGTAGGTGGACAAGCTATTTAATATATCCGGGCCTGAGTTGTCTCCAATGAAAAGAGAGGGTAATAATGTAGGGAAATCATGAAGACAAAACGACAGAATTCATTTAAAATAAGGAAAGAAAAACCTGAGTATAATAAATACTTGATAGAATTAGCTGTTACTTTTTCTGATGTGTTCCCCAATTTTTACCGTCTAATAAGAAAGTTAGATCGATTGGTGAGACATTGTCGTTCATGTGGCACTCAGACAACCCAGCAGTCTTCTCCTAATAGTAGGTTTTTAAAAGAAAGATAAAAGAAAGCCAGAAATTAGCCTCTTACAATCTGTTCTTACCACACTTTTTCTTCAGCCATTATTGATTAAATCCCAGGCACTTGAAAAAAATAATTCTATAGAAAAGTGAGCAAGTACCAGGCCAGTTTCAAAGCAGGTCCTATTTTTGTGCTTAAAATCAGAAATGTCAAAAACAAAAAGAAAACCTGGTATTTTCTGTCTAAAAACATGTAATGCATATGTTACAATTCCAAAATATTTTAATATGCCAAACTTTTAGTCTAAATATTTTTAACCATCAGATTGCTAAAACATCCCTGTGCAAAGCAAGACTAGGAACCCATTACTGAAATGATCAGAACGTTAACATAATGTGACAGTCATACAATTGTGTTCATTTTGGTACTAAAACCTAGATATGATGACCCTGCTCACTCATTATTAATTTGTAAATGCACACATTGCATTTCTGACGCCGTGCAGTCCTGAGCACCGTCTGATGAGTTAATTCCTATTCCTCTGAAACATGTCCTTTGGACTTCACAAAAACAAGCACCACTGCTCAGTTCCTCAGATTGAAATCTTGTTACTATTTAAAATACTTTTTAGTATACCTTGGAGCTGTAGATTGGCATGTACTGATGGATGTTCAAAAATATACAATATAAAAGGGCTAGTGAGAGAAATTCATTGGGCAGGGCTGTGAGCTCTCTGATTTTACGTGTAAAAGAGTTATTGATTCACCTCTTTGTTTTTCCAATGCACATAGTTCTTTCTGCAAAGTAGGTGGACAGTCATGATCTTGTGACTGTTGAATAATAGTAAGTGCTCCCTATCTCCAGGAAATGTCTCATATATTTAAGGTACAGAATGTAATGTGACTGGTGATGCCTTTGTTTTCATTTTTATTGCTTAAAAGTAAAATAAAGCTAAAAACCTCTTTTCCTCAGAGACACAAAAGGAGATTGATGAAAAGTCTTTCACTTACAGTAATATTTGGATCTCTTCTGGTTATTGCTTATTTTTTCACCACTCATCATCTTGTTTTATTGATGCTCAAGTACAAATCATAGCTGTGTATTTATTAGGGCTTCTTTATAACTCTGAATGAAACATCATTTGATAAGCATACATGAATCAGTAGACTCTTATCTAAATCTATTTCTGTACATATTTCTAGTGTCCATTAGCCCATCAGCCATATGTAGCCAGCCAGATATATATCAGATATATTATCTTTTCCTGTTACACATCAGAATGTCACTTCAGCACAAAGTTTAAGAGCACCCAAATCACATTTTGACTGCCATTTTTGAGATATGAATATATTGTGACACATTTGATCCCGACAGTGTATCTACCTGTCTTTAAGTTAAGATCTTAGAGAAACAGGCTTCATTACTTAAAAGGCTCCTGGTTTTTATTCCATTTCTGGCCACAATAGCAAATTAGCATAGCAGAAATTTACTAACACAGAGAATTCTTTTAGCACAGGCTTGTCATATTATAATAAGATTTTACTTCTAGATCTTAGAGCAATTTAACATGGTATGGATTTCATCATCTTTAGAGAACTATTGACCAGAAAAAAAACTAGAGAGATGAGAAAAAAAAGTATATTACAATCAGCAGGCTAATGATCTCATGTAAAAAAGAACTTTGTAAATACTTTCACTTTAAAGGGAAATTGGACAAAATCCAGACTGCCTATTAAGAGGGCATGCTGGGATGCTTAGGAGGAAGTGAGTTAATTGAACTGATTAGGATTAAGGTCCTTTCCTAATCACATTGCTCCAACATTCCCATTGAGTTTTTCCTAATGGTCTACAGACAAATGGGTTGTGATATTTCTGTGTACATTTTCCAGGGAACTTGTCCAGGTCTGTAAAGAAAGATGAATATTGGAGTCGACACATGGGCAGGTCTTTTTTTGCTCAGAAGACAATGTCTACTTGCTCAGCATTTGCAGGTTTAAAGCTGCTAGACAAGGAACTATGCAGGAAGCAATCTGGTTAGGTGACAAAACTTTAGTCTCCAATGCTCTGTGAATTTCTAGTCCACTCCACTTCCATCTGCTGAAAGCATAGCAGCCCTAGCTATAGACCGCACTCCACATTGAGAGCAGATGTTCTCTCTGGAAATAGGTCTCCCTTTTAAAGAAGAACCATCAGATTCCTTTATAATCTGCCCTCCTGTCATTTGCTTTGTTACAGTTTTTGTGCCAACAGATTGTGAGGCACCAAACATTTTAAGTGAAGCTCTATAAAATTGTTAACATGTAGCAGTAAATAGTAATGCTCAACTGTTACATGATAACTAGAGGTGGGCATACAGTTGGCTAACATTTGACAATATATAGCAAATCATTATTTCATTTCCTATTTACAAGTGAAGTTTTATTATGAGGATATTAAATACAGTTTTATGTCTAATGCTGTTATATAGCACTTTCTAAAAGGAAAACTGTAAAAATGGATGGCAATGGTAATTTTTATACTCTAGTCAATTGGTATAGTGCGTTTGGTGATAGGAAGGTATATTTTCTTTGTATTGCCCAGGCATGTACACATAAAAACATACAACCCATATACACACATGCATACATGTGTTCACACAAGCTGCTGAGTGCAGCAATGAGTGACGAAGGCTATACTAGAGGTTAGAAGGATGGAGAGAGTGGGAAAGTAACTTAGGTTTCCTTTTCCTTGTAACATAACTACCTTCCAATGAAACTAAAGGAACAGCTTTAGACTGGGCCCACTGGCATCTGTCTCTGAGCTACAACAGACTGTGCAGATGCAGTACTCAAGTGGAGAACATTGACGGAAGGTTACTCATGAAGAGAGTGAGCAAGACAGGTGAGGCAGAAAAGAAGCTGAACTCTCTTAGAGAAAAAAAAGGAAATTGAACAGCTAATCTAGATGTTTAAAGCCCTTATAATAAAGCACACAGCATCTATTGTATGGAGATAGCATTGAAGATGAAGAGACGGTGTGTCTTGAAAGTAATTGGAAGCAATACTTGGGCATAGGAACGTTACAAGCTTTTGCCTTGCACATGATAGGCACGCTACCAATAAGCTACATCCTCAACCCTCTTATTCTATTTGAAGGACAGTAGAATACAGTGGTCAAAATAATGCCTGGAACCATACCATTTAGCTTCATGCTTGTCTCTGCCACTTACTCTCACAGAGATTTATATTTCTCTGATTTTCCATTTCCTGATCTGTTCAATGAAGCTAATGATGATATCAACCTCTTATATGTATTGTAAAGAAGAAGAGCACATTTTCCATGAAGACATGATTTTTATCTGCTTGGATTAATGAATACTAGTGCCTAGAATGAACCTGGCATACAATAAGTGCTCAATACCCACACACACACACATATGAGATTGTGTCTAGCACAAACTAAACGCTCAATATTTACAGACTAATGTCCATGGTTTGCCATTCTATCATTGCTTACGTAGAAATAAATACAACCTTAATTACAGAAATCAAGTAGGGACAATTTGCATGTTCAAACTATTTCTCTGAAATGTTTTTGGGCTTAACCTACTCTTATTTGTTCCTGAGTCATCAGGTGGAAACAATGGAAAGCCTTGACCCTTAAAAAGGATTCTCACCTGTGACACATTAGAAAATGTCAGTACTCCCAACTATGCCTAAGCAGCAACCAGGAAATATGTGACCTATATCAATATAGCCTCAAACCAGCTGTTTTTAAGATAATACAAAATTATACCAGCATTAATGGTATTAATGGACACCATTACTCCCTAAAATGATAGCAACATTTGTAGATATTCTTTATCCATCATTTCCCAGAAACTCATAAACACTCTTCTTTCTACACACACACACACACACACACACACACACACACACACACACACACCCCTCTAATGAAAATTTTTCACTTAAACTTAATATCTATTCTATGGGGAAACACCACAGAAAAGTTTGAAGACCTTATATCTTACAAGTATAGAGCCTGAACTTTAAAAAGTCAATGCACTGCAAACAGAAAAAGTCACTAAAAAAGAACTATTGGCAAATATTACTTTTCCTATGAATTTCTGTGATAAAATATAACATAGGATTAGTATTTTATCAAGTGGAAAGGAAGAAACATCCTTAGTAGAATGAATAAACTGGGCTGAAAAACTTTGGGAAAAACAAATTAACCAGAACATGTCAACTCTATTACCTCTAGAAGATTGTATTTTATTTACAGCTCAGTCTTTTCTAGTTTCCCTTGTTAGAATTCTCTCAGTCATAACATTTGTCATTTCTACTTCCTCCTCAAACACCCAGTTTGATTGCTGAAAGATCAATTGTTTTGACTCCAAAAGACAATGTTAAGCAAGGAACCACTCCTTTTTTTCTTTTTCTTTCTTTTTTGGCCTGTCCTGAGTCTTGAACTCAAGGTCTGGGAACTGTTCTTGGGCTTTCTCAAGATCAGCGCTCTGCCACTTGAGCCATAGCACCACTTCCAGCTTTTCCTGTGTGTGTGGTACTGAGGAATTGAACCAAGGGCTTCGTGCGTGCAAGGCAAGCACTCTAAAATTAGGCCACATTCCCAGCCCCATTCTTTTTTTATTCTATATGAAGTTCAAGGCCTGAATGTATTAGTAGTTAACACTATGTGATAGGGACATCACATTCATTATATTATTCACCCTAACAATTTTGAGAGAATAGTGGGACTTGAACTCGAGCAAGGCCTTGTACTTACTAGGCAGGTACTTTACCACTCAAGCCAGACTCCCAGTCCTTTCTACTTCTATTTTTTAGGATATAGGATTTTGCATTTAGGCTGAACTGGCCTTGATCACAGTCTTCCTATTTATGCTTCCCTCCCAATAAATGAGATGGCAGATGTATAACATCACACTCAGCTTTTGTTGATTGAGATAGGACCTTGTAAATTGTTTGCCAAGACTAGTTTTGAACTGTCATCCTCCTGATCTCAGGCTTCTGAGTGAGTAAAATTAGCAGCATGAGCTCTTGCTTCCTGTTTATCTTAGTTATAATTGACACCAAATATGTATGTATGTATGTATTTATGAGGTAATATCTAAAAATTCAAGGCCCAGATACTATTTTCTAACAACAGGAAGAAAGTCTAAGCTGTCTTTTACCAACAGACAATCTTGAACCTCACAAGTGAAATAACATACTTGGTAATTAGAGAGCACATAAGAGAGGGAACTTTACCTATATTCCACTCATGCAGGGAACACCACTCCAAAAATGAATATGGCTGTTCTCACCTATTAATCACCTTTCCCAGAACCAATTAGAATTTTCTTTTGCCTCATTTAGCTTAGAGAACAAGTGTCTCCCTAATCTATACATATAAAAGAGAACAACTTCATTATTTCAAAATGCTGCAAATCAAGTTGTCATAGAAAGAGACAGATAAAATAAAAAGTAAGGAGAGGGTCTAGTCTATGTAATCAGAAAGACTTTATTTAAGGCATTCTGCTTCCCTCCCCTTACTCTCCATGTTCATCACAATTACTTTTCCTCCCTTCTACATTTCTTATTCTGCTTTACTCACTGGAATCTTCAGTTTCCTTAGTCCTGCACATGTATTTTCCCCTTTACTGTCTATCATTTCCTTCCTTCCTTCCTTCTTTCCTTCCTTCCTTTCTTCTTCCTTTCCTCATCCTCCTCCTCTCCCCCTCCTCCTCCTCTCCCAACTCCTCCTTCATCTCTTTCTTCTTCATTTTTTTCTCTTTGTCTTCTAAGCTATCACAGAAATCCTACCCCTTGGTTTAAGAGATTCTCCTATCCCAGCCTCATAAGATTGTACTACAGGCATATGTTACCATGTCTGGCCTCGAAATTTTATTTTCTAGTATTATTGATAGCAATGTTTGTGGCTGCAAAGAGGCAGTGAAAAATAAAGTAATTTAGGTCACTTATGAGCCCCTCTGCAGCCACTCTCATTTGAGTTCCCATCTTTGCTAGCCATGATTACTGTAAATAATCTACCACTGATTTCCCTGCCTCTGCTTTCAGTCAGAGTGGTACAGTACAATCGGGGTCACTTTAGTGCTCTGCTGAAAACGTGGAGGTACCTCCTATATCTTGACCATATATTCACATAGCTACTAGTTCTATTTATTTTGTTTCTTACTCAGAAATGATCTTTTCAGTAAGCACTTCCCTGGAACCTAGATTCAGTAACCCCATAGACTTTATAACATTTCTACCTTCTGTTGATTATTATTCTTCTCCTTTTTAAATTGTTTTATTGCAGTTACATACATAAGGTAGTGAGTACATTTCTTGTCAGATATTGTTACCCCTCCCTCGTTATTCCTGGTACTCCCAGATTATAAAGACCATTTCCAATATATTGTATGGTTAGTATCACTGTTGCATTGATCCTTTGTCTCATAATTTTGTTCTTCCCCAATTCAGATAAATTTATATAAAAGATACAGTGTACTTAAATCAAATACAGTGACAACAGTGGATAAACAAAAAGAAAAAAATGTTATGCTATTTTTTAGTATTTATCAAAGCCTGACATGTTACATACTGCATTCATTTATTTTACTTATTATCTATCTTTCCCACTAAAATGTAAAGACTGTAATGGGGAAAAAATTGATCTATTTTGTCCATTATTGTACTCCCAACACCTCACACAGTTCCTGTCTCTTAGTAAGTATCCAATGAATATTTATTGAAAGAACCAATGGATCAGAAACACAATAATTGTATCCTGGTATGTGTGTGGGGGTGTGTGGTTGTGTAAGAGTGTGTTCATGCTGGTGGAACAGGAAGTGGAGATGCTAAGACAAGATATAATATTTATCATAAATTTTCTCTATTAAATCACCCATTTAGAAGTACTTTTCTTTTGCCTTTTCTCTTCTAATCATATATAAAATATATGAAGTTTTCTTTCAGTACCATTGCCACTAATTTAGGCCATCACAACTCATACTTCAGTTACATTAACTTAAGGGTCATCCAGTTCTCTATGCCCAACTCACTTATGCATGCATTCTTCAAAGTCTGGTGAATACAAATGCTGCAGATCCCAAGTCCTTGAAACAAAGGACTCTCACATGTGGTGGATCTGTCACTGTAGAAGTACCTGAGGCTCAGAATGGACCTTGAACTTTAAAGGAGGCTAGATACAGCTAGATTTCTTGTGAAGGTGATAAAGGTATTAGTGCTTAAAGATAGAGTGGAATCAGGGTGAAGAGGAAAATAATTGGCCCAACATTTGAAATAGAATGCTAAACATTAGGATTAGAAGCGCCAGGAAAGAAAGTGTAGGGGAGAAAACTAAACAGAGAGATTCGAGCTGCAACAATCTCTTGAAATGTGTGAGGTGTGGTAACACAATCTGAAAATGTCAAGCTAATGTGCTATGTAACAAGGGTATCTTTCTTCACTTATGTTGTGTTCTTAGAAAAGATGGATTTTGTGAAATGAGGATATAGATTTAGTTCATATTAAATTTACTTCATTATATGTACCTATATACTTACTTGCATATTATATGCATATATATAAATGTTAAACCTTGAAAAAGGAAAAGACAGAGATACAGAGCTTTTTTGATGACTCGGGGATTTTTTTCCCTTTACAGTGATTAGGAAAATTATGGCTCATGGCTTGCTAATCAATGTTAAACAGTTCATTTGAACACCAAGGGAAAGAAATACAGAAGTAAGTGGTTTACTATGTTAGCGGGATGTTAATGTGGAATCATTCATTATCTGTGTTGTTACTTAAAAAGCATTTACTACCCAGTGTGGGGGGTAGCATATGCTGTACCCTGAAACTAGGAAATCTTTGGACGTTGTACAAGGTCTCTGGAGTTGTAAGAAAATGTGTATGTACATATATGTGTATATATATATATATTCTTTCCCAGTAATAAAGTTTAGTAGCTGCAACAAAGATCATTTGTACACAAAGCTCAAAATATTTACTATGTAGCACTTTATGGAAAAGGCTAACCCTTGGCAATAAAAGTTGCATAGGAAAATCTCAGAGTTCACCACAAGAAACATGGATAAATATTGTTTGTGAAACGTTCATGTCATTTAAAATTAAGTGAATCAAAATACATTCCTTACTATGCTGAGAAGACAGAAACAAATGAAAATCATTCTTGTAGGCCATGTGAATGAAATTAGAATTCATCTTAAGAGAAACTATTGGTGAATTTTAAGCAGAGATGTGATATAACTGGTGATGTATTCTAGAAAGATCTCTCTGGCTTCACTGTGAAGAAAGAAAGACAAGAAGAATAAAATAAGACTGATTAGAAGCCTATTTCATTACTAGAGATGAGGGAGGCTGAAGTGTGGACTACTGGGAAATTTTTTAAGCAAAACATAATTTCTGAAAATTCTTCAGTATTAACTTGGATGTATAAATTGCCCCTGTCTTAGTCCCTGACACTATCTACATTTTTCTGCTAAAACTAAGAAAAGACAGTGCTAGAATGCTGTTGGCAAAGCTTCTCAGTGAAACTCAACTCTAACAATGCAATCACTTAGAACTGTATTCCAGACAAAGTGCTGGGGTACTGAGGCATATTGGTTAAGGATACTTCAACAACAGTAGTGTTAAAAATAATTTGCTCTTTAAACTCTTTATTTAGAGGTCCTGTTGAGGAAGCTAGATTATTATTTCATGTGAGTAGACAGAATCATTCCTCTTTTCCTATTTTCTTTGAATTCATTTTCTTGTTTAGCTCCATGTCAGAACTTGGGCTGACTTAGAAGGACCAGAAAACCAGCTCTAGGTTCTACTCTACCTGTGGCACAAATAGAAACCAATCTCTACATCTCTACTGATTCCGTGATCCCAAGTGAATCAATCACTTTTTGCAGTGGAATTTTTTTTACTTTGTAATACTTTTTTCTCTCTTTTTTTTCTTTGTGGGTTGTGGGGCTTGAACTCCGCCTGGGCTCTGGCCCTGAGCTCTTCAGCTCAAGGCTACCACCCTACCCCTGGGCCTGTACATAGTCCCTCAGGGATACCACCCTACCCTTGAGCCAAGCCCCACTTCCTGTTTTCTAGAGGTTAATTTTAGATAAGAGTCTCAGGTCCTTTTGTGCCTGGGCTGGCTTTGAACCTTGATCCTCAGATGTCAGCCTCCTGAGTAGCTAGGATTATAGGCGTGAGCCACCATGCTCAGTTTTCTTTTTCTCTTTTTAAAATTTATTTTTATTGTCAAGCTTGTGTTACAGTTACATATGTAAGGTAAGGACTGCATTTCTTTTCAAACATTGTTATCCCCTGCCTCGTTTTTTTCTCAGATTCTCCCTTTCCACAATGACCACCCAGTAAAGATCATTTCCAACATATTGTCTTGTAAGTATAGCTGTTGCATTGGTTCACCCTTTATCTTTTGTCTCACCATTTTGTTGTTCCCCTTCTTTCCTCAATTCAGATAAAGATATATACAAGACACAGGGTACCAAAAGAAAATACAATAAGGGATAACCCAAAGGTTAAAAAAGAAACAACTTTACACAATACATTAAAAACAACAACAACAAAGAAAAACCTCTTGTTTCCATATTTGGAGTTCATTTCACTTACTATCATTTTATAAAGCCATCTATGTACATAGCTATTGAGCTATTGTGATCTTTTGCTAGAACTATCCTAGACATATACTAGTTATTACTAATGAGGGAAATTAGGGAGTCTGTGTTCCTTTGGGTCTGGCTTACTTCACTTAATGTTTTCTTAAGTCTTTGCATTTCCTTACGAATAGGACAATGTCATTCTGAGACATATTTCTTTACAGAAGTCTGTGGTTTCAATTTCTTTCACAAACCTTTCTCCCCCCATCAACACTACAACCCTGCTTTAGCCTTTAACCTCTCTCACCCTCTACCAACTTTCTACATCTAAAAATGAAACCCAAGCCTGTTGTGACCATATATTCGGATTGACTCCAGCTGCACTGACCTGTAACACACATGAATACATCCTTGACAGATTGCTTAAAATCCAGAGGGACAGATGAATATAGGGTTACCAGACCTTCATTTCAAGGGCTGTTGACTAGCTAGAGTGCACAGACTCCAAAAGGAGCCACAGTCTTGTCATGCATGACTAATGCAACTTGAAAGGCAACCACTGAGTAAAGAAGGAATAAGGAAATTCCCGGGAGGCTGATCAAAAGCACCCTGGCCTGAAAATTTCACTGTGACAATCACTTCTTTGGACCATGACAAAGAGCTCCTAAAAAGCCCAGTTAAATTGTTAATATATTCCCTAAGAAGAGTAAGTACCTTAAGACATTAGCACCCACTATTACTACTCTTATTAAGAAAAAACTTAGAAATTTAGTTAAGAGCTTCCTTAAGAATAGTTGAAAAGAGTAATAATTTCTAAATCAAACATGAGTTTGAATCTTAACTTTACATTTAATAGTTTTGTAATCCAGGTCAAGTTCTAAGATTTCCGAGCCTCAATTCATTTACAGATCAAATGAAGATACCTTATCCACTATACACAGTTTCTGGACAATTCAATGTTTTATGTATAATGATTATAAAGTGTTTAGCATATAATAAGTGCTCAAGCAAAGTTCTGGTCCTGCCGAGTGCCAGGGACTCATGCTATAATCCTAGGTCCTGAAGAGGCTGAGATCTGAGGATTGTGGTTCAAAGCCATCCCATGCAGGGAAATCTATTCATCTCTTTATTTAATCACAGAAAGAGCTAGAAGTGGCACTTTTTCTCAAGTGGAAGAGTGCTAGCCTTGAGTAAAAGGAACTCTTGGACAGCACCCAGGCCCAGAGTTCAAGTCCCAGGACTGATTTAAAAAAAAGGAACAAATAAAACAGAAACATTCTGGTCCCATAATCTACAACACAGAAAAGGCCTAGAAGGGAATTAACATCACTAAAATTTAGATATAGTAGAGAAAAGGAGGTAGGGAAAACATGTGCAAGAGAAAACCTAGTCATAGGTTAGGGAATGGGGCCATACTAATGAACTTAGACATCTAAAAGAAAATTGAGACTCACGGCACCTAGAGGAAGTTGAGTTCAAAACACCAGGAGAGGGAAAATAAGGAAAAATAGGACCCCTAGCCTAGTTCTCATGTTTCTTATCTATGAGCAGAAACACACGGTTCTCAGCAGACTTTCTCTGCATCCCTGTAGTGCACTGGTCCCTAAGATGGATGGATTTAGGTAGATTCAACATGCTGGGAATTGCAGACAACTTGGAGAATCCTGTCATACTACTTCCCACCCATACTCCATAGTTCAAGAAGCACCCAACATGTGTGTATGAGCTGTTTGTCAACTTGATGGAGGGTTAAAACTTAAGACTACAAGGGAATCACTGTGTTCTCATCCTGGAGAATTTTGCTTGCTGGCCTGTCTCCTTACACTTGGCAACTAAGACATCCAGGAGCTATTGAAGTCATGTCTTGATGTTAATGAAATGGTTATCTTTACCTCTGGTGTTGCTACCTCTTAGTCATCAATTCTCAAAAATGTTTTCTTGAGCGCACCCGTAGCTTATCAGTGCTGAATAGAAGGTGTGTCTCAAACACTTTCTTATCAAAATGGATAATTTCCATAACTTGCTTTGTTGTGTTTTCTAAATGTGAATGTATTTGAATTATAATCTTACCACTGTCCCACACTAAGCAGTTCATGGTCATTGTCATGACCTTGGATATACCTGTGATGCATATGTGGATACCTTTTATTGTACATTGTACGAGAATTCATTTTCTCTTATTCATTGCTTGGAGCTTGCCGTTCCCTTTACCTAAATCCTGCAATGAAAAGTAGACAGAAGAGGGTAAAATAAACTTACTTCCATTGTGCTTTTAGTATAGGCTAGCCCCCAAAAGCACTCACTTGACCTACTCTGACTCTATAGCCTCCAAGCCCATGACTGACTAGCCTCCTTCCAATACTCTGTGAGACTGTGCAAACATCTGCAAATACTGCAACGTATATTATTCCACATGTCACAGCATGTCTGTATTTACATTCTAATACAATCCCTGTTAAACTGTAGTACCAAGTCCACCAAACATTTCCAAAGCTGTAAGGGCTAATTCTAGGGAATAAAATGTAATCTCAATTTAATATAGGTGAGCAGACACAACAGGAAAGTGGAGATCCAGGAGACTGGATTTTCTTGAGATCATTTTAATTGTCCAGAGAGAATAGGTCATGCTGAAGCAATTTAACTTTTAACTACTAAAAGTACTATATGCAATGTTCTATCATGGTCCTATTTCTCTCTGTTTTGACTCCATCCACCCCATCACAGCTAGAACAAATACAGCCCAAATACTAAGTCCCAGAGAATAATGGTTTGGATAAAGAAAGCTTGTCAGGGCTTTCACTGAAGCCTTGTTATGAGCAAAGTCAGAGTCTCTCCTGTTGTTTTGCTTTCAAACCTGAAGGCATCAAAGGGGCAGCCAGGTCATCTTTGTTTTAAACTCTCCTTTCCCCTGCTGTCAGCATCTACTCTTTCTCACCTTTTTAAAATTAATTCTTCAGAGAAATCCCACCGTGAAGTTGCCCCTGAAATGATTTATTTTAAAGAATGGTTTTAGCACTCTTATTTAAAGCACCACTCAGGAAAGTCTTTGTCATTCTGGATGTGAATAGGTCCCCGTCCTTAGGCAAACTTATTGGCAGGAACAGTAAGAAGGAGATGTGCTCAGGAAATGACTAGAGACAGGCAGGAGGAAGATGGATTCCTCAGATAGAATGTTTGGAGTTGTGTGAAATGGAAAAGATAAAAGGAACCCTTTGGGCCTGACAATCAATGACTCACCACAGTTGGTTTCTTCCAGGTTGTAAGAATTATCCAACCCCCAGTCAACAAACACTCTCGGAGACACATTTCACCAAACACTCAATAATTTTTCACTCAATAATTTTTCCATAATAGCCTTTAATACTAAAATGCATTAAATTTTTGAAGCAGAGAAAACACACTTAAGGGGGAAACAGAGAATCACCAGAGAAAAGGAAACAATATGGAAGATAACACCATTTAAAACAGAACTGTAATAATTTAATAAAGCTGCTTTATCATCTTCATAAAATAGACAGAGTGGTGATTCTTTTTTGTCTTTTTACAATGATTCAATCACTGTGAAAATGTACATAACATACAGATCATCATATACAACAATTTCATCTTCATATAATCAGCAACAGAGACTGCTTAATGAGACATAACATATTTGCATCCCTCTAAATTTCCACCCTGGTTTGACAGGTAAACAGTAATAGTGTCATCAGGCTCATTCCCCTCACTAGAAGAGCGAAGGCATAAGCCTTTTGCAACTAATACCTTAGCATTCAAATAGCACAAGGAGGTATTTGTTGCTGAATTTCTAGCTGAGCTAGTCTGGCTCTTGGTCATTAAAGTCTGTGTCTTAGCCTTCCTCAGCTGAATGCCAACCAGTGCCAGTAAAAGTCTCCTTACCCAGTGCTGTAATGGTGTTAGCTGGTCTGCTAAGGTTAACAGCAACTTTTAGTTAGTGACAAGGTCATCTTTAATTGCCAACACAGCTGGATCAACTGTCAGCATCTTCACTTTTCCTTAATGACCTACAATGCTTTCCGATCAAGATCAGGTGTTTGTGAGTTGTTCCGTACCAAGAGCGCATTACAATATATATATATATATATATATATATATATATATATATATATATATATTTCAGACAAGGTGGTTGATTTTCTTTGTTTTACAAACACAATATGATTCCTATTTGAAATTAATTCACTTTTGTACAACAAGTGACCCACAGGCCAATTCCAGCCTCACAATGAAAAACAGAGAGAGGGGGAGAGAGAGAGAGAGAGAGAGAGAGAGAGAGAGAGAGAGAGAGAGAGAGAGAGAGAGAGAGAGAGAGAGAGGAGGGAGGGAGGGAGGGAGGGAGGGAGGGAGGGAGAGAGAGAGAGAGAGAGAGAGAGAGAGAGAGAGAGAGAGAGAGAGAGAGAGAAGAGCTGCAACAACTTCATTAGGACAATGTGTTTTGCTCTGGAATATTTCTTTATCGATATAAAGCCACCCAGTCCCAGCCCCACCCCCACACATCCCCTTTGAATATTACTTTGTTAGATACTTAAACTAAAGAACAACATCTCAATACACTTCAGTGTCAGCAGATACGAATTGACTCATGAAATGACATCCTTAAATGTAATTTTACCAAGAAGGCAAACACTAGGACTGTATACAATGGACTTCTTAAGCTCATGTATGCCAGTTTTTTCAAAAGTCAAGAAGGGTCTTGTTACCCCAGGTAAAAGGCCAAGTGGACCAGGCATGTCAAAATGCCTTAGGGGAACAATCAACATCAAATGATCCCCATAAAGTGAAAATACAGCCAGAACTGGTAATATGTACAAGAATAATCTTTTTCCCATCTCAGATGCCCACTGAAGCTATCCCTTTCACCCGTGCCTTTCTACAAACTGCCCCTTGTCTTTGCTGCTTCAAGTGGACCACTTTTGTTTTGCTTTTCAGTATTCTAGGACTATAAGGAAACTTCAGCTGAATTCTTCTCATAGAATCAGTCATATTTTGATATGACACTATTGGGAAGATACTCTGAGAAGTTCTGATTTTCACAATTCTTAAGTGATCCTTCATTTAACTTTGTTAACTAGGGATCAATGGGTTACCATATCAACAAATCTGAGTAAATGGCCAGCTTAGCTGCAATTATCCCTATTTGGCAAGTTTCTTCTGGAGCAGACACACTCAGTGTTGCCCATAGGCCACTGTGAACTGCTATGTATGAAGAGTCAGATCCTGTCACAGCCCAACTAAATCAGAGACTTCATGGGTAGGGCCCTATTAACCCGTCCTTTAACAAACTTTTAACCTTTTGTGAGCGTCTGATTCTGAAGGATTGGTAGAACAAATCCTAAGGGTTTCAGATTCAGTTGCCTTAGGTAGGACAGAAAATGAGCATTTCTAAGAAGCTCTTGCTCATGGGATTACATTTGGACAATCACAGCTGTGCAGGAACTGCAGGATCCCTTAGTACTCTACTTTCTTCAGTAAGAAGATGGACAATAAATTAATATATTGGCTTTAGAGGATCAAAGGGATGCTAAGGTTCATTCTGAACAGGTTCATACACTAGTCCACAAAAGTAAAAGGAAACAGATGTTCCACATAGCATCAAGGCTCTTGATTCCCTAGTCCTTGTTGTAGAGAAAGCAATCAATCAAAGCTAACCAGACGCTTTACATTGCATGAAGTTTACCTTCCCAGGGAATTGCTGAAAACAGTTGGTAGTAAAAGCATGTCACACTTCAAAACTAAGGGATATCAGAATAAATGGAACAGAACTCCCTAGGACTTAGAATCAAATTGTTCCCTCATTTTTAAGAGTGTAGCATGTTCTCACAAAGAAAGGGAAGAATATTTGGCCCTCTGGCCTGTGTAGCTTTTCATCAGATATGTTTGAAAGGAGGAGGAAAATGATTAGTCAAAGGAAAATGTAGGATCTTTGCACAAAACTCCTCTTTGCAGGCACAGTCTGCCTATAAAACCAGCTTACAAAGCCCTCCTAGGATGCACTTACACTTCTGGGAGGACGCATACATCAGACAATTGTAGGGGGGGGAAATGGTATTTTCTTAATGAGAGGAATTCTATGAACATGCTCAATAAAGGGTTTGGAAGTCAAAAAATTTTTTTGCTGACTGCCCACTGAGAACAGAGAATAAAATCTTTGGATGGGGAAAAGGATGTATCTACAGCTTGAAACACAAAATGACACAAAAATGAAGAAAAGGAACTTAATAAAAGAACAAAAAAATCAATGCTACTGCTAACTCTAAACATTTTAAATCTACTTAGAAAACAGGCATAGAAGCCAGCAGCCCGTCTCTCAACAGCCATGTAACATTTGCTGTTCTCACTTTCTGCAATCTTTTGAGCTCCCTCACTTCCACTTCCATTGAGCATAGTAAAAAATATGCCTGAAGAAAACTCAAATTTCACTTTCAGATGACCTTGCCATGGTAGCTAATAATATATTAGGACTGATCAGGGTGATGAGCAGTCTAAACCTATAGGCAGCCATCATAATTAAAAAGGGATTTAAAAAGAATTTTCATGTGTTAATCAGTTATTTACAAAAGAAATAAATAACCTAAGTCATAATCTACTATCAAAACAAATCAGAAGAGGAGAAGAGTATGAGGAAATGAAATGAGGCACAATGAAGATGTTACAATAATTGAACTCTAATTGTCAGTTTCAGAGGGAAATTTGCAGCCACACCAATATTTTGCATGAGGTAGTATTCAGCATTGAATAAGAAATAAGGATGGATTTGTAGCTTCATTATAGGTTCTTATTCAGAAATGTTCTCCCTTAACTAACCCTAACCCAACGGCCTTGCCTACCCCCTCCCTTGAGACCTTTCCCCTTCCCACAGAAGAAAACTTTGCTAGTAACACATAAAGCTAGAAACTCGGGGCAAAACAACTTAAAATATTTAAAAGAACTCACCTCATCTACCTAAACTTAACAAAATAAATTATCTTTTGCACTCAAGTGTTCTGATCTATAGCTCTTCTTTCTGAGCATTACTGGGGGGGGGAGGAAAGGGAGAGCGCAAAACCATAAAACTTGTTTCTCTAGAAACAACTCATATAAGACCAAGGTAGAGCAAAGGTGACATATTTTCTTTAAATATGAACTCCTAGGCTGCAAAAATACTAGGTTGCCTAATAAATATTAGTAGATAGATGATAAATGTGGAGAATTAGAACAATGTTAGAACAACAAAATGAATGTTCAAGTTTTTAATTTCAAAAGTTGTATTCATAGCCTACAGAGTAAAGAATTAGCTAAATCTAAAGGAGTTTTGTTTTAATAGTTTCCTGTTCACATTTTTTAATCAAAAAAGTATTAGTCATAAAAAGATGAGTTCAAGTGTCCAAGTGTCTCCATTTAGAAGGCACAGTAATTGGATTGATGATGTTATGCTACCTGTCTTTTCCTAAGTGTATACTTTGTACTGCTTACTCTACTCCGATGTATAAGCCTAAGAAAACAGAGCAACGTGGAGTTCTCCATCCTAGCCCATGATGTGCTTTACAATCTAATTCCAATCATGATTGGGAAACACTGAATCAGGAAGTGTGTGTTTAAAGAAATGATAATTTAGATCTCAAAATAGTTTCAGTCATTTTCAGTTTTAGATGATTGGATACAGGGAATTTCTAAGCCTGGAAATTGATAACTCCAAAGCAAGTTTCCTGTGCAGGGCCTGAAAATTAGAAAAATGGATTTCATAAAACTTTCAACACAGTATTTCTGACAACTGCAAATTAGATAGCAGCATATCCAAAAATGTCTTTCTGCAATGATCTATCATGGACCTGGGCAGAAGACTGAAAGGCGGGAAAAATACTTTGCAAAGTGCTGAGCAATCACTACATGGGTTAAAAAATGTGAGTATCCTCCAAGTACTCAATATATATGTGTGGTGTTGCTCATTCATTTGCTGTCTCAGTTTGCATTTTGTTTTTGTCTATTTTTATTATTTTTTTAAGAAAAAAACACCAACCTTTAAAAGCCTTTCGCCATCATCACACACAGGGCAATTTGCAATATCAAATACAACAATAGCACAGCTAGGAAAAGGGGTTTTTAAAGCAGGGGTGTCCACAGCAAAGTAGCGGCATTGGAAAGTACTCAAGCTTCAGAAACAACCTTTTGGGGGCTCGATTTCACATCACTGGATCAATGAATAGTACACAATAAATGACCATTAACTTGTCTACACTACAAAAAACAGTGGCGAGCTTATTAAAGGTGTCCAGAGCTTTTTTTAAATTTTTTTTTGCTTTTTTTAAATGTAATCTTCCACAAACAATGGTAATTTATATTATAATTTTGACATAGAAAAATATATAAATTCAAACACTTAATACATAATACTTCTCACAACTGAATTTGTCTCTGTTTCCCCAACATCAAGGCCCCGTGAACAACTCAAGCCATAGCTAATTTGCTCCAACTGAACACCCCTGTTGCCTGTTGAAATGAGAGGGATTGTCTCAGAATGATAGTCATTTATAAACAATACATTGACGGAGAGCTCAGAAATACAGCTACCCAAGAACCAACCATTCGTGAGCAATTAAAATAAGCAGCTCCTGAATCTCCTTTAGCCAGTGTGGTTTCTTTCTCTTCTTCCCAGAGACTGGTTTAGAGGACGATATCCTTCATATGCTTCATGCCAGGGGACTCTTTGTCACGACTCTCCTTCAGAACAGGATTGACCTCATGCACTGCTTTCTCGCTGTCAGCTCCACGGGGCTCAGCCTCAGAAGGGCGGGAAGGACCATTGTTGACATTGTTGACATACTGCTCCAGATCATGGGCCGGAGGAGCCAGAGCAACCGTGTAAGACGCAGAAGGCTTGCTAGGCAGAGGGCTCTTGAGGTGGAGGGGGGAGGTGACTGGGCTGATAGCCTCACAGCCATTGCCTGCCTCCCGGATAGCGCCGTTGACCTTTGGACTGCAGATGGTCACATCAACAGTCCTCTTGCCTTTCAAGGTGGGCCTCTCTTCAGCCGGGTGGTCGCTGACATCTTTCCCAAAGGTTGCAAAAGTCCGCTTGGTAGGGCCGCAGTCGTCATAAGCCTCAACATCAGCAGCAGTAGCTTCAATAGACAGCGCGATGATGTTCCTCACATGCTCAGGGGACTTGGAGCGGGTGGGCATGGGATTCCGGGGCATCCAACATCTGTCAGAGTGGCCAAGAATCCGGCATTCTTCCCTGCAATGAAACCCTTCATTCTGATCTGTTGGGAGAAAAGAAAATGTCATTTTTTAATGTATAGAGGGGTTACAGTTATAGTCACCTGATAGAAGATGCATTACTTCTCACACACAATGATACCCCTTCTCATGTTTTTGTCTCCATTTCCCTCCCTCCTCTCCCTCCCCTCATCTTGTTTTCCCCCTTCCCTTTTCTATTTCAAATAAACAAATAAACATATATACAATATACCAGGTAACAAAGTCAGATACTGTAACAATATGAGATTGACCAAAGGGCAACAAAAGGGAAGAGAAAAAAACATAGTACATTAAGAACAACAATCACTCATAATTAAGCTCTTGTTTCCATGTCCTGGAGGTCTATTAAGTTAGCCTCATCATATATAGCCTTCTGTATCTAGGGTTTGAGCTAAGAAAATGTCAATTTCATCACCTTTTCCTAGCAACTATTGCTACTCCCAAGTGTTCTGTGTTCTTTGCTATCCACAGAATCTCTTGGGAAATGGCACTTTTAGATAGTCCTTTAGTGCCTTTTGGGAAAGGTGTTAAGAAGTTTATTTTTTAAGGCTAAAGATCTCCCCCTATATGCTCTCTTTTTTATTGTTATTGCTGTTCCCACTGCTGACAAAACAAAAACCTAAAGGGAAAGACATTATGATGAAAAAATATATTTAAAAAAGTTTACCCTATCTGTTAAGGTGCTGAGAGTCAGCATTTTCATCCACACCTCCTGATGGGGGGAAAATCACCTGTGTTTCAAACTGGATTCAGCAGAAGAGGGAGTGGAGTGGGGAAGGGAATCCAAAGTACGTATAAGACCTGGCCATATTTTGAACAACAGCACTTCTAGCTCCCCTGCTACCTCTCCTTTCACTAATACATGATGCTTCTTATATGCTCGTGGAAAATTCAGTCACACCATTTCCTTTTGACCCCCTTCCCTGGGAAGCTCCTCACACTGCTCTTTCTATGACTGAATTTCCCATCAGAAGGGACGTACTGTGAACCCTTTCTTCCAGGCAACTCACAGGCTTCATTTAGCCCTATGCAAACATCACTCATATGTTACTCATCAGTTAATAAGATCCAAGTACCCATCCCTCCTTACATTTTATCTGCAGTATTATAAGGGACCTATTTCTTAAAGAAATATACACTGTTACTAGGAATATAAATTTATATAACCACTACAAAAAATCATACAAGTTACTCAAAAAACTAAAATTATGGGATGGAAGTTTGGCCTAGTGGTAGAGTGCTTGCCTGGCATGCACCAAGACCCAGGTTCAATTCCTCGGTACCACATACATAGAAAAAAAAGCTGGAAATGGTGCTGAGGCTCAAGTTGTAGAGCTCTAGCCTTGAGAAAGTCCAAGAACAGTGCTCAGGCCCTGAATTAAAGCCCAGGACTGGCAAAAAAATAAAAACAAAAAACCCTAAAACTACATCAAGTGCACAATCCAGCAATCTCATTTCTGGGTAGATATTCAAAAGTAATGAAACCAGCATTTCAAAGGGATATCTTTATAACCACATGTATTGTTTTGTAGCACTACTCAAGTTAGCTAAGATACAAAATCAAAGTGCCCATCAACAGGTGAACAGATAACAAAAATATGACACACGTACACAATGGGCTGTTAATCTTCTATAAAAGAGAATGAGGCAAGATGGGTGAAAGTGGAGAAAATGTGTTTGTTAAAACAAACCAAACACAGAAAGAAAAGCACTGTACACTGTCTTTCCTACGTGAAAGCTACACAAATTTCAAAGTAGAATAAAATAGAGTAATGGTCACTAGAGGTTAGTTAGGTGTAAAGGTTAGTTAGAGGAAAGTTGCATAATACAGATAAATAGAAGGAACAAGTTCTAGTATTGTATGGAAGAGTTGGGTAACATATATTTGTCATGAGGTAAAAGAGACAGAAGAGAGATGCTTGAAGGGAACATAGGAAATGAAAAGTAAGTGGAACTTTTACTTACCCCTGATTTAGTCAGAATATGCTGTATGCAAGTACAGAAAGAAACTTATAAAGCCAAGTGCCAAGTGCCAATAGCTAGCTACCTTGGAGACTGAGACCTGAGGATCACAGTTCAAAGCCAGCCCAGTCAGGAAAGTCTGTGAGATGCTTATCTGCAATTAGCCACCAGAAAAAAATGGAAGAGACCTACAGTAGCCTTGATCAAAAAAGCTCAGGAACAGCACCTGGGTCCTAAGTTCCAGCGCTGTACCCAACAAAAAGAAAAAGAAAATGTACTTATTAAGTACCCTACAAAAAGGTAAAATTCATGGCATGTTCATTGAAAAAATGAATGTTTTATGCATTACTAAAGCCCTATCGTAGAAAACTTCAGCTCTTAGAATTAATAATTATTGGGGTGACTTATATTTGACATACCAAATCAGGTAAAACAAAGCTTTACCTCTCAGAGGAACTTTCTATTCAGACTATTTCACAAAAACATGTGTTCATGGTTAACTCCTACTAGTCCACTGTAAAACTATTCATTCCAATGTGCTGTTTAAGGTCCTTGTTTTTCCAGATATATTTATATGTATATTACTTTCTTGCATAAAGATAACATAATGAATTTTTTGCCAGTCCTGGGCTTGAGCTCTGGGCCTGAGCACTGTACTTGAACTTTCTCAAGGGTAGAGCTCTACCACTTGAGCCTCAGCACCACTTCCATCTTTTTTCTATGTATGAGGTACCGAGGAATCGAACCCGGTCTTCGTTCACACTAGGCAAGCACTCTGCAACTAGGCCAAACTCGTGGCCCCCTAATGAAATTTTTATCACACACAAAGTTAATCAAAACATAAGCAGTCTAACATTTATAGAAAACCTTTGGGTAAAGTTGGAGTAGGTGGAAAGATTGGAAAAGATTTCAAAAACAAAAAGGTATATATATATATATAAATATATGTATGTGTGTATATGAGAGAGAGAGAGAGAGAGAGAGAGAGAGAGAGAGAGAGAGAGAGAGAGAGAGAGAGAGAGAGAGAGGGAGAGAGAGAGAGAAGAGAGAAAAGTGAGGTGGGGGGAGAACGAACAAGTCAGAATGTTGGAAGTATATGCTGTGACTGCTTTTTTCAAAGGTATGAATCCTGCATTTCAGAGACTTGCTCGGAAACAGACTATATATAAAACATTCTTGGCTTAGGTAGCTATATTTCTATTTTTTGTGTTTTCTACTTGTTTATTTTGAAAGACGAAATGAAATAGGATAACAAAGTACTGTTGGCCCCATTCACCAGAGGCTCTTTTGTGAAGGGGCACAAGGAAGGGGACTTGAAGAATAATGACTGCTTTTGTTATGTGATACAATATATGAAGAAAAGATATTAGAAATTTAAAATTCAAGGCCATAATCCAAACTGAGCCTGGATTTGAACATAACTTGGCGTATGGCAATTGGCCTCATTTAGGCTACTTAAAAGGTCAATTAAAATATCCTCTATGTACCCAAACACAATTTTTCAATTTATCTTCAAAGCAGATATTTCTGTGTCTGCCCCCAACCCCAATTTGTGCTCAGAATTTTCAGAGTGGGAGCCAAATAATACATGAACATTCTCACCCCAAATAAAAGTATCTTCCACATTGATAGGAAAGTGCTTCTGTGAATACCTCCATTTCACAATAAGGCTTCAAATTCTCTGAAAAATGAAGCATTTGCCCCTTTCCTGAAAATTCTCAGTGCAGCAGCCTGAAACCCTATCTTCATTAGATACCTGTATGTTCCTGGAAATACATTGGGGTATATGACAGGAAGCATGTGTGTAGGAATGGATACTATATATATATATATATATATACATATATATATATTGGATATATATATATAGAGAGAGAGAGAGAGAGAGATGCACTGTTCTTACCTCATCCAAGTAAACACTTGAACCTAAGAAATGTATTTACAATGTCTTTCCCTTATCTTGAGTCAGATATTTTAAATCCTCAATAAGGCAAATGAGTTTCTGTTTATCACTTTTAGTTTGAAATAACACTTCATGACATCTATCTCAGTAAAGGTAAAATAAAAATCTAACCTAGTTTTAATGATTTATACCCATTTCATAAGAAAGAAAACATCATTAATATACACAGACGGGAATAACATCTCTGCCCAGCACAAGCTACATATGAATAAATGTGCTGCAAATAAATTACCATTCAAAATTCAAAATTAGCTTAGTAAAGAAGTGCTAAAAAAGAAATTAAGTGTTATGTTTAAAGTGAAAATTTTACAAAACCATGTTAGTAACAACAATGAAAACAGACCATATGTAAAAATCAGAAGCAAATCATACTGTTAGACCTGTTTAGGCATAGTAAAGATGCCATTTTTATCACTACAAATAAATGATCAAAATGTTGGCTCTTGCTTAAAGAGGTAGTCCAATAATTCAGATTCTTCTGATACACATATTAATGACTTGATTTTCTGTTTCATTTTATCTGAAAGTATCTAAGCAAAGCAACATATAAAATTGTAGAATCCACATATTATGTGAAAATTCATATGCACTACTATGTATCATGGAAGTATTTCTAACTAGCATGCACATGATTATGGCTGACTGATGAATTTTCAAACATATATTCCCTACTTCTGAAACTGTTTCAATCAATTGTAAAGAGAAAGAGATAAAAGTACAGAATGCATACATTTGGATGATAGACATAAATCTTGGGACAAGAGAACTCCTTTGTTCAGAACAGATCTAGTTATATGAGGCCCTAAACTATATATATATATATATATACATATATATATATACAGAAAAAATGAAACTCCTTCATTCTTTTTTTTAACTCCTTCATTCTTGATGTTAACATTTCATTTGGTGTTTTGGTGAAAGAATTCTTAAACCATTTATCAAACAAAGAAAAAAAACTTTTCAAGTTAAAGCTCAAACTTGTGTGATATGGGAGGCAGGTGCAGAAACACTGTTATGATTGGTAAGGAAGTAATTCAGACAAAAAAAAGACAAGAACATATTATTTTGTGCAGATGACAGCAAAAACATATACAGTAATTGTTACTGTCTTTGGATCATGCGACTACCATTTCTTCAGATGTACATTGCTTTTTGCCTGTCCTGGCTTGAAATCAGGGCCTGAGCACTGTCCTTGGGATTTCTCAAGACTAGAGCTCGACCACTTGAGCCACAGCTTTTCTATGTATGTGATACAAAGGAATCGAACCTGGGTCTTTGTGCATGCTAGGAAAGCACTCTACCACTATCACAAACTCCTAGCCCCTAGATCTACTTTAATTGGATAAGGATCAAACAGACATGAACCATCATGATTAATTCCTCAGATATTACAGCAGTGCTGCAATTCCTAAAATATTCCATCTAATGGAAAGTAGAAAAATCTATAAAGGGGGTTGGGAGTTGGCTTAATGGTAGAGTGCTTGCCGAGCATGCATGAAATCATGTGTTCGATTCCTCAGCACCACATAAACAGAAAAAGTAAGAAGTGGTGATGCGGCTCAAGTGGTAGAGTGCTAGCCTTGAGAAAGCTCAAGAACGTTGCCCAGGCTTTGAATTCATGCCCTAGGACTGGCAAAAAAAAGAAAAGAAGAGACTTTATCAAAAGAATTAAAGAAGCTGGGCACAGTGACTCATGCCTGTAATCGTAACTATTCAGGAGGCTGAGACCTGAGAATCAAGGTTCAAAGCCAGCCAGAGCACAAAAGGACCTGAGACTCATCTCCAGTTAACTTCTAGAAAACGGGAAGTAGGGCTTGGCTCAAGGGTAGGGCAGTAGCCTTGAGCTGAAGAGCTCAAGGACAGCGCCCAGGCCCAGGAGTGAGGTGATAGCCTTGAGCTGAAGAGCTCAGGGCCAGCGCCCAGGCCAAGTTCAAGCCCCATGACCCACAAAAAAAAAGTAAAGGTACAACTTAAGAAACATTTCAAAATACTATACATAGATCTTAAAAGAGTTATCAACTGTTGTTTCCTGGTGTCAAACAAAATTGTTGATTCCACTAACATCCAAACCCAAAAGGTTTCCTATTGTGAGCCTTTTAAGCCAATTTTCCATGTTGGATTTTCTAGTGAAGGTAATTAAAATACTACTGAATCTAGGAGAAGTTTTCAGTCAAAAGGATTTCATGAAAACTAGGGAAATATCAAAGGAAATAATTATCCAGGAAAGAGATTACGAAAAAATTTAAAAAAACATTTTAAAGCCTGCAGTCAGAAGAAACAACATCTATTGTGTTTCTCAAACAACCAGGCAATCAGAGCAGCTACAGACTCAATGGAAAAGGACAGAGGGAAAGAGCAGGGGAATTTAGAAGAATGGAGAAGAATAGGAAGCACTAGGCTTCAGACATTCCACATTAGCTTTAGTCTGCCTGTGATCTTAATAACTTAGCTTTTTTTGAATTTCCAAGTACCATTTTGAAAGTATCTGTTAATCCTGTAGCAAAAATTCCACAAAGGGTTAATGACAACTTCCCAGATTCCTCCTAGTGTGAATTTACAATCCCTTTGTAAGATAAAATTTTAGAAGGGATTCCATTTGTAAAATATTCAAAGGAACATTGGCAAAGGCTGAGACAGTTTTGGAGAATTATGAACCACTGACACTAAGATATCCTGTAGCTAATCTAGGTATGATTAAAAGAACATAACACAATTTACAAACACTTGCCTTTTTCTTGCCTGTTCTTCTTTTTTCAGCACTTTTGCCATTTTATGTTCTTCCCTAAAACATTCTTTGTTCTCTGGTTCCCTAGCCTCTAACTTCTTAACAGCGCTTCCTATACTACTATACTATGAAAGCTGGGTAAAAGTAGGGTACCAGAGCTGTGACAGGCATTCAAAATACCTATGTGTTGTCATTTGACAGACAGCCCAATGTGCTATTTAAAAACTCGCCCTTGGAAAGTGGAGACCATTTTTACATTTTCATTTTCTGTGGGAGGAAACATATTTTTAAAATGCCTGTTTTAGTAAGAGGATGTGTTACAAGTTGACTGTTTCTTCTCTTTGGTCATTTGACATAGTCCTAAATAAAGGGGACCCAAATAAGAGAGTTTTGATGGGGTAAGAAAAACTAGATATCTTTCATGATGCAAATGCTTCAGAAGGAAAATGGGTGGTTATGGCATGTAAAAGTAAAGTTACTAATTGATGCACATTGAAATGAACTCCAAGATAAGGAACCAAGCAGATTTAATTTTTATTTTTGTGGGTTTTTTTCCCTTTTGTCACAGTTTTTGGTTTCCATACCTATTAGGGGAAGGGGAAGCACAGAAATGGTTAGAAAAAGGGTGAACTTATTCAGCAGTGATACTCACTATACACTATGTTAAAAATGAACTGTACAATCTACAGGGGAGAAGGGGATGGGAGAAGAAAAAACTGGGAGAAAATGAGGGAGAGGTGACACTGTTCAAAAAAATGTTCTCATTACCAGACTTATGTCACTGTAACCCCTTTGTATAACACCTTAACAATAAAAATTAAAACTGAAAAAATAGGGCCGGCAGTTTTGCCTAGTGGTTAAAGTGCTTGCCTAGCATGCACGGAGACCCAGGTTCGATTCCTTGGTACCACATATATAGAAAAAAGGCCGGAAGTGGTGCTGAGGCTCAAGTGGTAGAGTTCTAGCCTTAAGAAAGTCCAAGGACAGTGCTCAGGCCCTGAGCTCAAGCCCAGGACTGGCAATAAATAAATAAATAAATAAATTAAAAAAATAAAGTCGCTGAAAATGAAAATGGAATGCTGCCAAAAGACAAGAGATGGGACAGAAAAAATGCAATACTAATGCCTAACTAAACAGCAAGAATTCTTTAAAGTTCGGTTTTAACTTGAGATCAGTCAATGACTGAAAAGATGAATGAATCTCAACCATGTCCCAGACCATTTGACACAGCAGCATCAGTTAGCAAGGACCACCAAATGGCACATAGGCCTCTCTTCTCATTCACAGTCTATGCACCTGAAATTTACTTCTTCCTAGTGCAACATGAAAATAGATTAAAAAGATGTCCCTTTCAGAATTCAAAGCAATTGAATTATCTTCAATGGAACCTTTAGTGCTGAGCTGGTTGAAGAGACAAAGTTAAAACATATTGAAGTATAAGTGCATGAGAATTTAATATTTATGATAAATGATAATGTGGCATGTACTGTCATACAATCTAAGTTGCAATTTGGGCAATCACAATAGTTCCTGGAGTTTTCATTTTTGTACTGGAGCTCAATTCAATTCAATCCATAAAGAAGAGATTTGAAGATGTGTATAAGTATAAATCATTTGTGCTGATGCATGGAGAGCAAGGAAATGAAGCAAAAGGCTGCCTGGAAAATTGAGACTGAGAAATAAGAGGTGCTGACAGTGACTGAGATAAGCAAAGATTGACTAGACTGGAATCTTTATATTTTGGCATCTATGATGGAGTAAATTATGTGACAAACTGCTGGACTTCATCTAGGTGCTTACAACTGTCTGAAAACACATCTTTGTAAGTAAGATATGAGATGACACAGGAGACCATTGGTCTATTCATTAAAAGAAGGAGCACTGGGATACTGCAATCCTGAGTAAAATGACAATGCTTTAAGGAATTTTATTCTAAGATGCTCATGGAATGAAATATTTGAGCCCATACCAACAAGACAGCTACAATACCTAGTCAATTCTCTGAGAATTTCACACAACTTGTTTGAATTCATGTAGATTAAAAACAGAAAAATGATCAAGAAAACAAGGTATTTGTACACAGTGGTATTCTATGTTTCCATCAGAAAGGATGGCATCACCTTATTCATATGGAAGTGGATAAACTTGGAAAAATCATATTAAGTGAAGTAAGCTAGACCCAAAGGAGCATAGGCTCCATGCTTTCCTCATTTGTAATTAGTATGTATGTACCCTACCAGAGGAGTGCAATAGTTCAATAGCTCCATACATATGACCATATAAAATAATGCTAATCCAAATGAAAGGTATGAAAACAAGAGAAATTTTTGCCAATTGTTGATGTTGTTTTTAACATATTGTTACTGTATCAAGTTCTTCCCCACCCCCACCCCAACCTTTGGTTTATCCCTGGTAGTCACTGTGTCACTGTTTTTGATTCTCATATTCTGTGTCTTGTATATAGGTTTATTTGATTTGGGGAAGGGAAAGGGGAATAACAAAATGGTAATATAAGGACAAAAATGGTGAATCAATGCAACAATGATACTCACAAGATATTAGGTTGGAAATTACAACTTTGGGTAGGGGGAATTGGGGGGAGAGAGGTGGAGAAAAACTAAGAAGTGGGTAAAATATTTGACTAGAAATGTATTCATTACCTTACTTATATAACTGTAACCTTTCTGTACATTGGTTTTACAACAAAATTAGATTAAATTAAATCAAAACAAATAGAGAATAATTATCACAGTGGAAGGCCTCATTACAAACTCCAGGGATGAAGCTCCTTTTGTGGCTTATCAAAGCTGCATTCAAACTGTATTAGTATTTGCTGTGGGTCCTTCCAGTACCAACAAGGCACGCACATGCACACACACACACACACACACACACACACACACGCACAAATCAAAAACAGACAGACCAATTCACAGATCCTATAGGTAGTTTTTAGGTTATTATGTGAATCTATACTTCTTTGAAACTTGGTTTCATTTTTCCCTGAGAATAAAGGAAAAACTTTTAGCCTATCATTAGCTTGTGAGAAAGTTATGTGGATAATGGTTAAAAGCTTCTTGGTGTCTGAAAGAACACAGAGTGATGATTCTCAAATAATGCCAGTACAAAAGGCCAGGTGAGACAGACATGTTGATGAGGAGAAAAAGCTTCCCTTGTTAATGAAAATTTAATGTTGGAGGCAAGATCACCCAGTAGCTGGTGTTTTCCTTTACAGGAAGGAAAAGAAAGCCAAGCAGCAAGTCACTCCACTTTGTAAGAAACACAATGCCACACACAAGAAAATGTAACTGCAAATTTGAAATTCGTTAAAGCTTCCTGCATCCCAAAATGTGAATTAACAGCTCTCCAATCACTTCCTTCACATTTGAAAACCAAACTTATCAGTAAACCAATCACTATCTCATGCAGTGACTCAAAGGGATCCTGTGACATGTTATCATCCGAGTAGTAATCACTAAAAATGATCACTAGAAGCAAATTGGATGGCATGTTCACTACCAAGATGAAGTATTTGTTAATAATAGAAGTCAAGCAGAGAAAGCTAGAATTTCTTGATGTTTCAATGCAACTTCGTTAACCATCTGGTATACTGTAGTCCAAGGATATAGCTTCTGGGTATAGCAAACAGCACAATCATTAAAAAAATACATTTTAAATATCTTCCTGCAAGGTAATAAATTTTACAGCACTTTCCTTCTTCATTTCAACAAAGAAAAGCTCAGTTCCAGACAAATTAAAAGTAAATTGATTGCCTTAGGGGGGCCTATTCAAATATCATTTTTCCATGTTAGGAATCTTTTGAGAGAGAAAGAGAAAAAGAGAGAAAAATACACACACACACACACACACACACACACACACATATTGGATGAGATAGTGGATAGATATGGGAGATAAAGAACATGAAAAGTATAAAGGCCAATATATAAAAATGGCATGCTATTGCAACAGAGAGGAAGAGACAACAATTCATCCCATTAAATTCTTGTTTGCAAAACCAGGTGGAAATCAACCTAAAATAAAATGCAAATGTTTCACTGGGGTGCGGGGCTAACATTTGTGTTGGAATTTATGAATAATAACTATGAATAATGAATACTAAAACTGAAAGGATCAAACGCCACCTTGTCATTAGGTTTACGTGTCATTATGCATCTTTCCCTCCTCAGTTTCATTCTTTTGCACTTTCCCTTAAAATGACATAGAAATGTTCTTTTTTTTCCCGATTGCCCACTTTATCATTCATGTAAGAGAAAGGAAGCTGTTTTTTCCCCAGAGTATTGCCTCAAAACAAATTACACAAATTTAGAAGAGAGACCAATTAATCTATTCTTTGAAGATGTAATAATATGAAAGGGCCTTTTATTTGACCAGTGTCTTTATTAGGAAGAAAAGTCCCTTTACACCTTTAGCACATGGATATTCTGTTGTGGACCTCTAACTTGCAGCTTGCCCAATGCCTGTTTAGTACAGATAGTGTCTGTTCATCTAAAGCATCGGGGAGTCTTAGAGCTTTTGGAGTACAACTTGTGAGGGATTTTCCTGAGTTGCTACAGACTTTGATCTTAGGAGTAAGTAGTTTAAGACTCTAGGGTTGAGATAATCTGAGTGAAAATACTCAACACAGTTCTGGAAAAAATCTACATAGGAACCGATGCATAATAAGCCTGGATTGTGGCCACAAAATAATTACACACCACACACACACAAACACATATTCATTACCACCACTGGTACCACTAATTCTAATCAATCTTAAAACTCATTTTTATTCACAAACTGAAATACTGGAATAATTGAAAACCACAATGATACTGAAATGCTCTAACCATCTGTAAATCATGTATCTGTACACCCTTGGAAAAAAATCTATTTTTCCAAAACATTGCATCTTCAGAACCACAGTTTTCTTGTATTTGCCTCTTGTTTGATAAAACACCAATCTTTTATGACTGGGTCTGTGAAACATGAAGCCAATGAATGAATTCCTTGCTGTGGCAGAAGAAACCCTGAGGAATCCAGTTCTGTGCACGGAAAACAAGACAGCACTGGAAGCAGAGAATGTGATGCTTCATTCAAGTCTGAAAGATTTCTGTTCCCTGAAATTCCAATTTAGCCATTACAAGGAAGGTGCAGATTTGTATAGTATAAGAGGATGGATTCTAGTATAAAAATATTCAAGAAGTAAATTGAAAATATTAATTAAAGAGAAAGCCTTCTCTGGCCCTAGAGCATTCTTATCCTCTTAATTCCACTTTGCAATCTTTTTTATTTGCTCTTATCAGTTAGTGAACAGCAAATAATCCTACTTATTATTAAAACTGCAGATAAAACAATCAGCTTTGGCAAAATGCAAATAGTGCCTAGCTGAGGAGCTCAAGATCATTTGCTCATGTATGAAGACAGCCACAAGTACTTTATCCATACTAATGGCCTTGGACTGGTGGGTGGAGGGTGAGGGCAGATGTGCAATGATATTTTAAAACTTCCTGCAGTTGTTCATAAAGCTTTCTACTGTTAATTGTACACTCACTTACACACACACACACACACACACACACACACACACACACACACACACACAAAGCATGTATATCTACACAGAGTTATTGCTTCCTGGCTAAGATGTTTAAAAGACATTAACAAACCAGGACATTGACAAATAGTTTTCCTACCCTGGGAGATCCCTGTGCCCCCTTCTTCCACAGTTTATGGAAACTGAAAAGTTTATATTTTTAACACCTCATTGTCCATTCCAATATAAGAGATCAATGGTATTTCAACAAAGAAACCACTCATGAGTAATAATTTTACAGAGACAAGAGTAGGGAAATGAACTGTTTGAAATGAGTCTAATTCCTTGTGAGATGGCTAATAAAACGAAACATCTGAACACAGTGCTTGAAAAGCATTTTTGGACTGTTCAACAGACTGAAAATAATAGCTTTTTCTGCTCTGCATTACCATTCAAAACAGCCTTCCCTTCTGGTCATGTGTGTTTCCAGAAGAAATAAAGATTGATACAAGAGCTGACCTTTTTTTCTATACCACCAAACTACACAGAGACTGACCAGATGATTTCTTTTAGCACCATCCAACTTTGAATTTTAAAAAAGTAAATCTAATCATGTCTCTAAATGTTTCAAAAATTACCCACGAACCATGAAAAAGCCACAAAATTTTCAAGGTAGCTCTCAAAATGGTTGTTCAGAAAGTAAAAGGGAATGCTCACATCTCACCTTGTTTAAGGATGATTTTAATACGTTAATTCTTATTGTTATAAACATGATGTACAGAGGGATTACCGTTGGTAAGTCAGATGAAGAGTACATTTCTTTTTGAACAGTGTCACCCCTTCCCTATATTTCTCCCAGTTTTTCCTTCCCATCCCTGCCCACCATTTGTATAGTTCCTTTTTTAACAGTGTCTACTGAGTATCACTGCTGCATTGGTTCAACCTTGGTCCCACTATTTTACCCTCGCTTGAACTCTCCTCACAGGAAATTTTCTGTCAGCTATATTTACTTTCTTCCGATACACCCAACAGATTGTCCCCGGCAGGAGAATAGTAAACTGATTATTCACTAAATAGAGCAACCCGCATACATCATATTGTTAGCTTCCCCAGTGTGTTTAAGCTGGAATTACATTTCTAAAAATTCAATGTATTCACCGACATTATATACAAGGATCTCCTCTCTTCAATGAGCCTTTTATTCCAATCTATAAATAATAAGTGCTTTCACAAATTAATTCCCATTTCTCTTCTCATCTCATCTTTCTTGTCTCCATTCCATAGTGTTCAGCTCATCTCAGCCATGACCAAAATATTCTATCATCTTACTGTTTTACACAGACCTCATCTCCCTTCCTTCAATTTTGTTATCTTTCTTTATCATAAGAAACCTTTCTGTTTAGAATAAAAACTCATACTCCCAAGGAAGCTACAGGGAGGCAGAGACAATAACAGTGGCCAAGTCCCTGCCAGAAAACTCACCAACACAGAAAAAGCCTACTCTCTAATGACATTTCCTCCTTCCCAACAATACAGTAAGCTTGACTGTTCCATGGACCCCAACCTATTATTAGAAACAGCTGTGTCTCTAGTGTCCTTAGTCGGATATGGTACCAGCAACTCTTACAAGAAAAAAATAACTTGAGAAAAGAAATATTAACTGTATAATTATATAGTCTTTATACAGTATAAAAAGAGCCCATATTTCCCTATAAGAAGAGTAAATGATTAGCTTTTAAAAATAAAACTAAAATCATTAATCTTACAATTCCTCCAAATTCTTAAAAAGCTGTCATAAATTTAGTGTCTGCCCCAAAATGTCAACAGAGTATTCAGTAAACTACTCAACCAAATATTTGTTCATTGGAAACTCACAGCTTGATATAACCATGGTCCTCTCTTATCCTTCATGTCAAGATCATTGGGCCATGAGCCAAAACTTAAAGAAGTAAACTTCATTTTGGTGAATGTCAGATAAAGTCAGCTTGACTAATGGGAACCATAGCATGCCAAAATCTACAGCCTCACTGTCTGCTCCACCCATCAAATATGCTTAGAAGTCCCATGGCACAGTTCCAGTAGCCTGCACATTCCAATCAACTATCAATAACTTAAGTGTAAGTGATGGTGGATGAAGTTCAAGCCAAGTGTACTTCCTTTTTACTTGCAGGATTTCCAATGCTATTATGGTACCCGGAAGACTCACATTTAATTATTCCAACAAGCATCCACAGTGAAGTATTATAGGATGTTCTGCACATGCTACAGTTACAGCTTTCAGCACAGTCTCAACAGAAGTCCCATTTCTGGAATTCCAGAGTTACCTTACAGGCGATATTGACAGAACTCCAATTTGGATGATTATGATGGAAAAAAGAGGAATTTTTATATGCCATGCTAGTACTCTAGAGGCATGTTTCTGCCTCTTCAGGCTCTGAAAGCTGAAGAGAGCAAGCAATGCACATGCAAACATTATACCATGGAACTCCAGTAAGTCATATCTCACTGCAATTGCAATACTGTATCAACAGCAATTTATTGGATTTGAGCATTTTTAATATGATTCCAACTCTGCTCTATTATTCTAGCTTTTCTCCTCAATCCAGAGTTTCTCATGCTATAAAAATGTTCCATTTTAGAAAAATTGCTTTGAAGAGATCTATTCAGGAAAGTGGCTTTCAACCACCAGTTATATAAGAAATAAACGTCATTTACTGGGCATGATTAGATGTAATAGCACCTCAGTGCATAAAAAGGCAATGTTTTGTTTTCTTCTTGACTGTGACCTTGTCCTGACATTCACTTCCAGTGGGAAGTCATCTATCTTTGGGTTACTGTCAATTACTCTACTCCAAGATTAACCTGAAATATCTGACGCATCAAATAATCCTGCTGTCTCATCACAAATCTCATATTTTAGGGCTCAGGAATATGTATGTCCATGTATTTTTTTCATAATGAAAAAGGTTACTGGATTGCATGCAAACTTTGTCCTTAATTGTGGGTGAAGTTAGAGACACCCACAATATTTATATTTATTTACATTTATTGTGGGAAAATCACCTTTTATGACAATAGTGCATATGTATTAGAGATCCCTAGCATTGCTTAGCAACTTATTGGTTAGACAAATCTCAAGAAGAAAAAATAGATCAAGTATCAAATATAGTTGAAGTTTTCTCCAATCTATGCGGTTTTCTCCAGTCAATATGATTCCATTCTTATTTCCAGGGATCACATAGAGAATCAAATGGGATATAAACGCAGCTCTAGTCTTTAAACATGTTTTGTTGGATTTATTGTCATATTTCATATTTGCCTTTTTGTCTAATTCTTCCATTTCTTTGTTTCCTACTGGCACAACTGGAGATCATGAGGGTATAATTTTAGATATCCCTAAACCTTGCCTAGTTCTCATCCCCTTCTGATAGGAAGCTATAAAACAATGTAATTAACTCCAGCTGCCTCATCTTCATTTCTGACTCAAAGTTGAGAAAGCTGACCCCAGAGGGTGTGGACTACAGTGGGTGGAAGAATGTTTGGCTCCATCCCAGCCACCTTGTGCCTCTCCCAAATTGCAGTCCTCCCCCACTAAACAATATCTAAGGTCTGCAATCATGTTTACACAGCTGAAAATCATGCAAAGAAGACTATTACTTCTCCCTGCTCCATTCTGATTTTAATCCTATTTATTCAAGGAAGGATAAATAACTGTATTAAATTCCCAGTGTTGGGGTAAAGGCTACTGGGAAGGAGAACAAGCTTTCCTTATGAATAGAATGTTTATTACAATGATTGCATCAACCCACAAGTGTGAAGCTTTCTAACTAATAGTAAATAAGAAGCCAATAAAATCTTAGCTCAGAATGGAAAACAGTACTAATGGGAAACACAAGCATCCCCTTCAAAATGCAATTTAGTGTGTTTTTATCTTCAAAAGTGACATAGTGAAGATATTGACACTTCTTAAGAAAGGCAGGGTTTCTAGTTAGTCTTACCCTTGAGAGTATGAGTGAACCTGCTATCCAAAGAACCCCTGGCCTTGAGTCTGTCATATTCCTTCTCACTACCACCACCAGAAAAATCCTCCCTGGAGTCCCATTAATACTGATGGGAAAGCTAGTTTACGTTTGGGCCTCAGTATTTGACAATCCTCTCTACTGAGAGACTAAAGTTATATGGACTAGTGAAGAGCATTTTAACATTACTAACTTTTGGGTGCAAACTTGTCTTCTGTAGCACTCTGTTCAAGGCAAACTTGTTTCCAGAAAGAATGAGGTATTGATCACACTTAGTGGAACAATTTAAAACTTAATCTGCTCCTCACTCCCTAACAGCACACCTGGAGCAAGATCCTCAGTAAAGTATACATGTGCAAGGGTAACATTTCACTTCCCAAAGTAGTATATATAGGAAAGGTCCTATGGAAGTTACTTAAAGTAACCAGGCCCTGTTTTGTTCTCCCATCCATAAGACAAGACTAATAGCACTGAACTTATGGTATTGTAGGAATGATTAAAAAGAGAACATGCATGTAACCAGAGCTAAAAATGCCTGATACAAATAAAAAATTCAACACACGTTAGGTATTTTTATCCATCAAACATCTCTAACATTTTGGGATAGATGGAGTCCAAGTTGATCTTATCCGTAGACCATGAAGCCAACTATTGCAAAGGTATGAAGAAAAAAGAACATAGGAAAGTCTTTGCCAAAAAAATACCACCCCCTATATTGTATATACGTTTATTTGATTATTTGAAATAGGAAAGGGATGGGGGGGAAACAAGATGATTGGGAGGGAGTGGGGGGAGGGAAATGGGGACAAAAAGATGAGAAGGGGTATCAATGTGTGAGAAGCAATGCACCTATCATCTGGTGAATGTAACTTTAACCACTCTATGTATTACAATAAAAATTAATTAATCTAAAAAATACCACCCCATCAGGCTACACTGGTAATCTAAATACCATATTAGTTATTCCTTTGGATTATTTCTACATTAAGATGCAAATGCTATATGGAAAGCAAGAAGAGTTTGTTTAACTGGTCCCTTGAAATAATTGGGACCTTGGAAAAACATAACATGACACTCATAATTTTGATGCATAAAGTAGAAACTAGCAAAGAAAGTCTGGGAACATCAGGCTCTGAGTGGAAAGATTAGTGGTGACTGAAACTATGAAAACCCAAAGATGGCATTGGATGTTTTGGCTCTGAGTAAGGGAAGGTGCAGACAGATAGATACAAAAGGACTGTGCACACAGTTATGTCATGGGCTAGTGCTTGCATACACCTGAGAGTGTGAGAAATACATTCTCTGTGCTTTGATTTCCTCCTAGGCACAGAGCTAATTGTAACTGTTACAGATTTCATCACTTAAGGGGGAACAAAAACACATATGCAGAATGAATTCAAATTTAAAAAAATAGGTCTCCAACAGGAAATATTGACAAGATGCCTAATATGCTAAGTATGTGGAATTAAATTGAATGAAGCAATTAGAGTAAGGAAGCAAAAGGAGACTGTACCATATACATTTGAAAAGGCAGTGCTAAATTGACAGCACAGACTGTTTTTGATTGATCAACGGGGAGAATAGTGCAAAAAGAGAGTTGGAGTGGAAAGTAAGGATAAGATATAATAAGTTAGCAAAGGAAGTAGAATTGTAAAATTACAGGCCAGAAAGGTCGATAAAAAGCAAAGCACCTAGAGAAAGAAAAACAGCAGTTTGTTAAATATAGTTACGTACAACTAAATGAGAAAGATAGACAAGAGGGCCATTTAGAAATCAAAGGGGAGAATTAATGACAAATGAGGGCCACTTAATTCAGGGAAGAATACATTTAGGACTTCTTAATCCTCTGTTTTTCCACCAAAGCCAGATCAGGGACATCAGAGTAGATTCTCTTCATAGATCAGCATCTTAAAAGGCTGAACAATGTAATCACTGGTGATATTAAGGTAAATGAGGCTCTGAAAGATTAATAAATTCCTCATGTCATATAAATAAAGTCTCCCAAAGTGTGAAAGGCCCCCAAAACAAATTGAAGCTACTCTGGATATGGGTTTGATAGTTCTATCACACAGGAAATAGGCTAGTAGTCCTGAACTAATGGCCAGATAAAAAAATCAAAGGAAAGAGCTAATCATTCCATTTGGGCAAAGGCAAATGCAGCTGCCAAAGCATCAGAGAGGAAACAGCTGTGTTCTTCACTTAGGGGAAAGACCTAATTAAGTTGAAATTGCAAACTATTCAGAAATAGATGGTTCAGTAAAGGAAAAGGAAAAGGGGAACATAAATTGGGTACACAAGGAAAAGAGGACCACTACCACAAAAATACATACTTAAACACACAGTTGAGCTAAATATGTACAAACAAAAGCCAAAGAAAGGAAGAAGCTCAGAATGTTTTACACAAGCTAGCTTCTCTACTTTTTCATTCTCATTTCCCTTGCCACAATAGAAGGAGCTTCACAACTCAAAGCCTATGACTAAGAATCAAATTTCCCATGCCCCTTGGGCTACTTAGGTACATCAGTTGTTTCCATCTATCTCATAGTAATTCTTTGGACTACCTGATGTGGTTTCACTGCTATTTTCTGCAATAATTTCCCTAAGCAACCTGTCTTCCATACCTGAGTTAGCTCTTCGATACTATCAGTGAAAATTGCTGCTAGTCAACTAGCCTTTAGGTTTCATATAATATATCAAGGAAATACTGTCTTAAGACACATGCATTGTCTTAGAGTAAATCATTTCACCTCCCAGCATCCATAGAATGTGGTGTAGTGCTTAGGGACATTAATTGATCAACACTTGTTCAGTAATATCTTATTCACTCATAAAATCATTGTGAGAAATACATGGTAAGAGGCATAAAGTAGTAAAGAAGGCAACTGTATACAATTTTTAAAAGCTAGAAAAATATTCAGTAAGGGGAAGTTGTTATCCTAGCTGCTTTGAAAGCAGAATCACAATAACTAGAAGATCACAGTCCAAGGTCAGCCTGGGGAAAAAATGTTTGTGAAATTCCATCTCAATCAGTTGCTAGACAAGGTGCACATACCTGTTATCACAGCAACAGATGAAGCACAAATAGGAAGACCTCAGTCCACATTGTCCCAAGTATGAAAACAAGTCCTCATCTTAAAAAATAAATTCAAAAAATGCAAGTAGCTTAGCTTAAGTGATAAATGCCTTCCTATCACATGCTGTGCTCTGAGTTTAATCCTCAGTACCACCCCTGCAAAAAAAATTTGAGTAAAAGAAGGCCAAATTAATGATAACCATGCAAAGCATCGATACTGAAATTTTCATTTTCAACTGAAAACACCTCCATTCTCTGTAAAAATAAATACAATGATAATGAATGAGAATTTGTTCCTAGAAGAAATGAGGATAGAATTAAGTTGATCTGGGGGTTGGGAGTGTAACCTAGGGGTAGATTGTTTGCCTAGCATGCATGAAGCACTGTGTTCAATTCCTCAGAACCAAATAAACAGAAAAAACCGGAAGCAGGGCTGTGGCTCAAGTGGTGGAGCCTTGAGAAAGCCCAAGAACAGTCAATGCCCAGGTCCTGAGTTCAAGCCAGGACCAAAATTAAGTTGAAAGGGTTGATTTGAAGAAATATTACTAACTAAATAAGAATCATCAAAAAATATGTAGACAAGGAGGAATGGGGAAGGAGAAATTGCACTAAAATTATACCTTGACAACTGCCCCATTGAAGAAAGGACATGAGATTTGGCTTAAAGGGTTAGTGTTTAAGAACAGATGAACTGAAGTATAACCCATTAAGCCAAGAATGAGTCTCCTTGATTTTGTTTAAGCAAAATAGAGACTGTTATGAACTAGAAATAGCTATTCCCCTCAGGAAAGGAAGAATAGATGGTTAATTCTATCGTGTACATAAGACTTATTTGTTCCCTAATACTGGGATTAAAAGCCCCTCCCTTGGTAGAGTTTCACTAGGTCTTAGTCTAACGGTAATTTTTAGATAGACAAGTGACCTGCAGCTCCACTTTGATTTTCACCCCAAGCCTTATGACACTGCTACTGAGCAGCTTCCAAGGAAGGAAAGCCAAAGGGAGGAAATTAAGATGAAAGAGCAATTACCCCTCAAAGTAAGTACAGCATACCATCTGTTAACTTGAATATGGCGCTCATTACAGCTCCATTGGCAAATGGCTATGTGCTTAGGAATTTGAAAAGACTGTGCCAAGAATCCAACATTAAAATAAAAGAAGCTTAGAAGTCAAATTATCAACTCCCTCATTCTGCATTTAAAAAAAAAACAAAAATTGAATTCACATAAGCCATGCATATGAGGTGCTCAAGAAAGCCAAATTAGAAGAGACCAGAACAAATAGAGAATTAATCATAAAAGACTATTAATAGACCTTAAGTGTGGTCTGTGATTTCAAAGTGAGAAAGAAATGTGGTAAGGACATCATTGTGAAAATTCCATTTTGAATAACTGCTCTAGAATATGTGCAATACTAAATGGTTTATAAGTTATGTTTCATTTAATCCTTACAACCTCCCTTTAAAGCAGGTATTACCAATAGCTCCCATTTTGGAGGAGAGAAACCCAGAGATAGGCAAGTAACTTTCTCATAGTCCCACCGATTTTAATGTGTGTAATGCAATGAGAACCTCACTCACCTGAGCTCCAAACACTCATATTAGTGCACTTGCTGTTAAATGAGATCATGCTACCATGACAGTGCTCAGATCAACAGGCCAAGAAGGAAAAGGTCACAGAGGAAGGAAAGAACAATTTTATTGTCCTAAGAAAAGGTGAGATTCACATAGAAATATAATGGCATGTGAATGTAAATGAAAGGCTTGAAGGAAGGGGAGGGAGGAAAGAGGAGGAAACTCAGAAGTGAAGACAATCCAAGGATTTTACATATACATCATCATAATAATAAAACCCACAAAATGCTGTTTAGCAGCCAGAACAATTAGAATATTACAATAAATCCCTTCATATTAGAAATGTGTATGTTATCTTAAAATGTTTAAAATGTTTCTTAAATTTAAAAAATCAGATCCTTTTCTAGTTCATAAGCATGATGTTTGGGTCCTCAACTGCTTGTGTGACATGTGCCTCTCTCAAACCTTGTTATGATATGGGCATATTATCTATCTGATATGAAAAAAATGAAAACTATAGAAAGATTAAAAATATCATGGCCAAGTAGGGATAAGAAAGCCAGAACGGAGGCTGGACACAGTGGCTCATGCCTGTAGTAATCCTAGCTACTCAGGACTCTGACATCTGAGGATCAAGGGTCAAAGCCAGCCCCGGAACAAAAGGACCTGAGATTCTTATCTCCAATTAACCTCTAGAAAACAGAAAGTGGGGCTTGCCTCAGAGGTAGGCTGGTAGCCTTGAGCTGAAGAGTTCAGGGATAGCACCCAGGCCAAGTTCAAGCCCCATGACCCCCCCAAAAATCAACTAAGAGAGGATAGAGTAGGTAAATATAGTGAATGTAAATCATATATATGGAAGTATTACAATGAAACCCTTCACACTGACAATGAATATATACTAATAAAAATATAAATAGGAAAAAGAAATTTCATTTTAGTTATTAATCCAAGAAACATTGTTCATCATCCCACCTATAAATATAAGAACTGAGATTCTGAGAGGTTAGTTTCTTATCCAAGGATGTATGATAGATGAATTATAAAGTGAATGTTTTAGTTCTCAGTTCCCTCTGGGCCACATAGATTAAAATGTTTTAAGGACTATATTTTTCACTATTTTGCATTGGATTTGGATATTTAGGAAGGCAACAGTTACATACTTCTGGTTACATTGATCACAGAATGTAATGTTCAGACTATGAAGTAAATTTAGTTTTCACAATGAATCTGAATTTTTTCTAAAACATTGTACTTATCTTTTTGCTGTGAGTTCTTTTTCATATCTCTAATTACACACATTTTAATTTGCCTCCATCTTTCTCTCTCTTCTTTCCATTTGGATATTCACAAACACAAAGTTGTCACAAGGTCCTCCCCAAGCCCAAACATTCATGCCACAAAAATATAGTCTGTTAGCCAGATTCAATATCCTATACCAGTGAAGGTGAGCCATCTAATGTGCATTAATAAAAGGCCCAATGCTCTAAAGCAAGGCAGGGTAAAACTTTTTTTTTCATTTATCCACTGTGTATCAGAGTAGCTCTCTCCTGGGAGTTAAATAAACAACATTTTGCAAAGGGCTGTGGTTGGGGTTTTCTGTTTTTCAGTCATTAATAATTTCAGTTTTTCACCACAAAAGAGGCAAAAATTCCAAAGGAACACAAATTCCCATCGTTTTTCAGTTGACACTAACTCCATGGACCTTCCTCGAGCTTATTCATATGGCAAAGAGACGAAACCTTTCAGGTAGGAGCTGGGCATGTTTCAGTCTATTGTTGGGGAAAAAAACAGAAGAAATCATTTGCAGGGTGACTTTTAGAGGAAAACTAGAACTGAAAATTACCATTTTCTTATTTATTTTTAATAAAATCCTCATCATGAGGTGGGAACAACAACATCAAAAGAATCAAGTGATGTCTGCCACCCATTATCCATTTAAGAGCAAAGAGACAAAACAGGAAAAACAGCCAAGAGCTGTACATACACTGGGACTTGAGGTGTGCATTTCATGATATGGGGAAAGCAAAATAGAGTCAACATCAGAAAAGAACCAGAACTTTGCCTACCTCACAAGTGCTTTAAAATATGTGCATTTCACTCTTTAGAGGACTATAGACTACTCTTCACTGTTTTGTGGAGAGCTTGTTCTCAAACTAGAATCTATTTTTTTGTTGTTTTGTGCCAGTCCTGGGGCTTGAACTCATGGCCTAAGCCATGTCCTTGGGCTTTCTTGAGGCTAAAACAATACCACTTGAGCCACAGCACTACTTTCAGCTTTTTTTATGTGTGTGGTAGGCAAGCACTCTACAACTAAGCAAAACTCCTGGCCCCATCTGTTTTGATTCAAAAATTGTATTTGATAGTGATGGCAACTTTCTAAGAAACATCTCACAATGAGTAAATCAAATGACAATAACACCTATGTTCCTTTGGACATTGATAGCACTGGGAAAGCTTAGTTGCTTGGCATGCACTTTCTGTAGATGGACTTCCAAATCTCCACCAAACTCCAAACTTGGAAACAACCCAATGGCAATCATTTACAACTTAGTATTTAGTGTGAATGCACATAAATGCATTGCTTTTCCTCGTGAGATAATGGGAGTATGAACTATAACTGTACAATGAAATGTCTAATCCTCTGTTAATGGGCTCAGACGACCACAGCAGAAGAGCAGCTTGTGTGGTGGAGTCCCTGAAATCATTCCAAGTGACTCCATCTACTTTTATTTTTGAATATTTACTACGTACCTGGAAACTTACCAGGGGCACCTTGCAACCATCCTTACATTTGCAAATGATAAAATAGTGTCCCAAAAATAAGCAATTTTACTGAAATCAACAGTCGTTTAATGATATACATAAACATGGAACTTAAATTTGTCAATATACAAGTTTCTACTCTTCGCCACTATGATGTTCTACATGTCTTTGGATTTGCAGGAAGACTAGCAATGCTAATCCTGGAGATAATGGAATAATGTGAAAATAATTGTACTGACTCATTAGGATTGGTTCATATTAGTTGGAGCCTACGCTGATAGAATATTATCTGGATAATTTCAATGAAAAGCAAAATTCTCAGGTATAACTATGAGGATCAGCAGCAAAATATATATTAAAGGAAGTTTGGATTATAGCCCTGGGTTCCTTCCAATCTTAGCTTCAACCATAGATAATTGTATCTTACATCATTTCTCTTATTACCTTTTTCTAATTTTGTGAACACTTTTCAATCTGCTAAAAATTCTGAAATAAATCTTCAGTTTAAATAGCTACCATTCATTTTTGTTGATATTTTTCCAAATTAGATGCTTGTTTCCCAGTTTGAGTTACTGTAAGGGATGAACAATATAACACATATTCCATATCACAAAGATTTCAGGTACTTTTCAGGACTTTAAATATTTTATATTGATAGCAGTAGAAAGCTAAGATACTGAAGGGGTTTCTAAAGTAATGCTACAAGTAGTATACTAGGTATTCTGCCTGAATTTCTCATAGGTATTTTAATCTCTGAAGGATCCTATATGATTAATAATGCATCTCTGAATGGTACACGCCTTTCAAAATCAAATAAAACAATGTCTAACTTTGCAAATCTCACTTATTCAATAGACAGCCAATTCTTCATCTAGAGATCCTGTCCTCTAGGATCATAGATAATTTATTTTATGTAACTTTTATTTCAAATAAATGAAAAAGAAATAAGGCACAAAAATGCTTTAGATATTTAAACAAAAAGGACAGACTGAACACATGGATCCAACATGCTTCAAGAATGCATCATCTTCTTTGTTTAATGACATACTTCTAAGTGCTTGAAAGATCAAAGAGAGAGTGGGATGGGGAATGAGAAGCAGCCAAGAATGCCGTTACTCCATCTTCATCATGCAAATAAAAGTAGTTTGAATATTGGGTGGGTCCATTTGACAACCTATCATTTTTGGCTAAACAGCTCTAGACTTAGGAGACATTTCCTCCTCCCAAGTGTACAATACTCATTCCTCAGCTCATTAGCCCACGGAAAGGAATCAAAATATACCTCTAACCCTCTCAAGCAACCAACTGGAATTTAGTTCAGAATACAGGGCAAATAAGCAATTGGCAGGTCGGATTGCAGCTCCAGCCTAGAAATGGATAGCTTCAAACCATCAACACATAATGTTGGAAGAAACATCTGCCACCCACCTCAGTACCACCAGAATCTGGAGAACACTCTACATTTTACCAAAAGTGGCTTTAAAATAACTTTTCTATCATTTTAATTACCAGAACATTTCAGATTAATCATCTAAACTTTACTTAAATAACAAGTCAGTTATTTTTCCATCATGAAGCCATACAAGAAGCCATAAAGAAGCCATAACAGAAGCCATAAAGTGAACTGTGTGGTTTGTTTGTTTGTTTGCTTGTTTTGGAAATTATATCTTTTTTTCTGCATGTGTTTCATTGTATTTTATTGTCGAGGTAATGTATAGAGGGGTTATAATTACATTATATTTTTCTGATAGTGGAAATTATATCTTAAACCAGAGATCCAGAGCAAATAGTTTTATGGATTGCTAATTAGCACCACAAAGGTAACACCAAAGGGCTAATAAGAGATTGTCTGGAATGGTGGTGTCCTGGTGTCAGCTCCAGCAGCTCAGTGTGTTTGCACTCATTAGCTGCATAGAATATCAGCTGAATTCAGGAAGTGTTCACTTGCTAGGTTAGCAGAAGGCTAGCATTAGTTGATTTATCTTCCCTTCAGTTAACTAGGGCCCAACTGTAAGGTAATATTTTCTACAATCAAAAATGAAGGTTTGTGGCTGGGAGTTTGGCCTAGTGGCAGACTGCTTGCCTAGCATGCACGAAGACCCGGGTTTGATTCCTCGGTACCACATACATAGAAAAAAAGCCAGAAATGGTGCCGAGGCTCAAGTGGTAGAGCTCTAGCCTTGAGAAAGTCCAAAGACAGTGCTCAGGCCCTGAGCTCAAGCCCATGATTGGCAAAAAAATAATGGGATGGGGAAAATACAAATAGAGGGAGTGATTGAGGGTGAATATAGTCAAAATACTTTGTGTACATGTGTGAAAGTGGAACAATGAGGCTTGTTGAGAGTAGTTTAAGAAGGGAAGGTAGGAAATGATCCTCCCCCTTGTACATCTAATTGTTGCTAATAAAATGTATGGGGAGGTTTTCTTTGCCTTGCATTTCAACTGACATCAACCACAAATCCGAAAATGGTGAAGCCAAGAAAGGCATAACAAAACCTTCTAGACTGACAATGGACACACACACAAAAAATATGCTTTAGATCTTTAAAACTCCCTTTGTGAGCTGGGTGCCAGTGGCTCATGTCTGTAATCTTAACTACTCAGGAGGCTGACATCTGAAAATGGTGGTTATAAGCAAGCTCTGGCAGGAAACTCCTTGAGACTCTTACCTACAATAAATTACTCAAAAAATCTAGAAGTGGCAAGGTGCTTCAAATGGTAGAGTGCTTGCCTTGAGCAAAAGAAGCACCCAGTGGGGAGAGAAAAAGTGGGAAGAATTGGGAAGGGGCAAACAATGTTCAAAAAGTAATGCACTCACTACTTTATGAATGTTACTGTGACCCCTCTGTGCCTCACCCTGACAATAAAATTAAATTCAAAAGCAGTACCCAGACCCAAAATTCAAGCCCCAAGACCAGCAAAAATGAAAGGAAAATCCCTCTTTGTGCACATACACTATATTAATGAATTCTCATTTTGCAACTAAGAAAATTCACCAAATATGCAAAACTCATAATAAAGAACTCAACATTTCCAAAGTGTACAAACAGTTTGATAGTCATTGTATTGAGCAATAGAATTTGCACTTTAGACTTTATTCTGGACTTTGTCCTTAATTTATGTCTTGATAATAAAGTTTCTAAGCCTTATTTGCATCAATTTCTCTTCCAGAAAAAAATGAGATAGATATTCATATGAAGCATTGTCTGGTGAATATTGATTGCTTGAATTAATATGACTAAATTTCTCACTAGTGATGGTAATAAAATCCCTCAACTTTAAAATAGTTTACTTTTGCATATGAATACTTCAGCTTGTACATCCTATTTGCTTTGGTTTATCAACAGTGTTCAACCTGGCTTACAAGCTGGAGGCATTTTTTGTTTCAATAAGCTGATTTTTAAATTAAATTAAAATCAAAACTATTCTTTTGGTTCACCTCCCAGATTAGAGCAATTGACAGCCTTGTTAATGATTAAAAACAGCAGGTGGCTATGCCTTGGAACAGTATGACCAGTCTTGGAACCTACATCATTCTTTGCTTCCCTCTTGTCTATGTGCTAACAGGAAAAGATTCTGTTATTCACAACGTTTGGAAACCCTATATAAAATGAAAGAAGAATGCAAGCTAACCAACATCTATTTAAAGAAGAGAGTATATGCACTTTGGTATACAGAGCAGCCCCTGAGGAGTAGAAAACTACGTGTCTGGAACTGAATTTGTGTTTGAAACACCATCCCTTGGAGTGTGCCTTAAATAGAATCAACTAGGAGTACCAAATTTTCCTAGGTGGTTCAAGAAGTGTATACTTGAAGATTTTACTTAAAAAAGAAGCATTAGAAATTATGATTTTATTCAAACCAGATTAGTTACACTCAAAACCTAGAGACTAAACAATAAATGACTATTTGTAAAGATTCTAAAGGTTAGCCAAATGTGGTAGGATGATTTTGAGTTCTAACTTCATCCAAGTTAAAATTTTTCCTGTTTAAATTACAACAGGAATGTAAGGCAACTCATTAGCCAGGAATGCGGACATTAATAAGTTAAAGGAAACCAAGCTTACAGTAAGTCAATATTGTTTGTTTTTTCCTCTTAGCAACTTTGCATGGTTGTTGCCTACACCATTGTAAAGGATAACAGAATATAACCATTATTACCTGGACTCCTAAAAGACAGACTGTCTACTGAAAGTTCTATCTGTGATCACGTAAAAGCCACAAATAGTTCATTCTGACAAACTCCTTCATTCTTTCAAATCACTTCTACTACACACCATCTTGCATGTATCTTCAGCCACACTTCAGTCAAGTAGACTTTGACCTATATATTTCAAAATAAAGCCCATTGTTCACCGTAAAACCTAAAATCCCAAAATGCCCTTTTAGTTTTGTCAGCTATTCACACATGTATCCCCAAAGAATTTTCTCAAAACAACTCTGGAAACTACGTCATTGATAATCTCTTTAACACTAACTCTGAGGAAATATTCTGTATTTTCTTTATCTGGCAGAATGTTTGCTTTATGGGGTTCCACTCTGTTTTGCTCATCTACCTTGAGGGTTTTTAGGGTTTTGTGTTTTGTTTTGTTTTTTATTTTTTTGGGGGGGTGCCATGGGGCTTGAACTCTGGGCTTGGGTGCTGTCCCTGAGCTCTTCAGCTCAAGGCTATTGCCCTGCCCCTTGAGCATCAGCCCCACTTCCCATTTTCCAGCAGTTAATTGGAGATAAGAGTCTCATGGACTTTAGTGCCCGGGCTGGCTTTGATTGGCGATCCTCAGATGTCAGCCTCCTGAGTAGCTTGTTTTGTATTTTTTTTTGTTGTTGGTTTGTGATGTATTTTCTGTATAGGTTTTTTTTTCTAATATTGGAGTTTGAACTCAAAATGTTGCACTTGATCAATCTGCTTGCTACACTGGTGCTCTACCACTTGAGCCATACCTCAATTCCTGCTTTTTTGTTAGTTATTTTAAAAATAAGGTCTTGAAGACTTTTTGTCTGGGCTGACATTGAACCATAATCTTCCATATATCAGCTTCTTGAGCTGCTTGGATTACAAGCATGAGCTACCAGCAGTAGGCCCATCCTAAGTTTTAAAGGGCCATCTAAGACTATTGAAACTTTTAATAACATTTCCAGAAGAACCTGTGTGTAAGGTCATATAAAACATCTTTCTTAATGACCCCAAATGCCATCTCAAATTTTTTCCTTCTAGGGCTTGGTGGGGTTTTTCCAACCTGGAATTTTTCTGGGACAAAGTCTTACAGCAAGAAAAATTGAAAACATTCCCTGTGAAAAAGCCACATTTCCAAAGTAAATGTATCAATTAAGCTTGTCCTGGCTCAAATTATACTGGCAATGAACAATCTGATGAAGACAGAAATGAAAAATACCTGAGGCAAAGTCTGACCCTGCATGAAAAAAGCATCTAGGCTAAAAGAGAAACATCATCTCACAAATATTTTGGCCACATATACTTCTAATATTCTTTAAATTGCTTCTTAAAACTGTGACTGACCTTAGTGTCTCACATTTATTTCATAATAAAGAAGAAAAAATCATCAAACCATATTCAAAATGTTTAAATAGCATGTTTAAATTCATATTTCCCCATACTGATGGAGTTTATTTATGGTTCATATCTAATCCTAGGTTAGAAATAAATGCCCATAAAAAGAAAACCCCAAAGAAGATAATGATTTTGCTATTTCAATGAACTTTTTGAATTTGTGAAACACTCCCTATAAACTGGACCCATAAAACAACTTGATTCCTTCTTTCCTCTATCTATCTTGACTTATAAAACTACTAGAAGCTAGGCACTAAGCGTGCATGCCTATAATCCCAGCTACTTGGGAGGCTGAGATCTGAGGATTGTGTTTCAAAGCCAACCTGGGCAGTAATGTCTGTGGGACTTTTATGTCCAATTACCAACCAAAAAACTGGAAGTGGTGCTGTGGTTCAAAGTGATAAAGCGCTAGACTTGAGCACAAAAAAAGAGCTCAAAAACAGTGCCCAGTCCCTGAATTCAAGCTTCACAATGGACATAAAAAGAAAAAAGAAAAAAAATCTTGAAAATACTCATCTAGAAATCCCAAGGTGAGAATGCTTTTATCTAGCGTATCATGTTAGGGCCTGGCTTCCACTACTCTTTCAATGGGATGCCATTACACCAAAGTGCCCTTTTAATAGCATTTTTCTGTTCAGCTCAAATAATCTTATTTCTTTACTCATTCTGTGTAGTCTATTCCATACTGAACTGTTTTGCTACTGGATGGAAAAGTACTACAGAATGAAATTTGTATTTGTGCAGTGTGCTCCCTTTATATAGCCTCCATCCTCCAATGATCTGTAAATGCTTAGAAGCATAGCCATTCTTAGGGTAAACTAGTCAAAAAAGCCTGCGGCACTTATTCTCTTGGTGAATAATGAATCTCTTATCACAGTAATGATTAAGAACAGTAAGTTTTAGAAGCCTGAGCCAATGCAACAGCGATACTCACAATACTGTGTTGGAAATTAACTTTAGAACTATGGGGAGACTCAGGGGTGGTAGAGAAAGTAGGAGAAAAATGAGGGGGGGTAACAATGTTTAACAAGAAATATATTCATTACCTTACTTATGTAACTATACCCTCTCTGTACATCACCATGACAACTTAAACATTATGTGGATCAAAATAAAGTGTGTGTGTGCATATGAATGAATTTCTATTTGAAAGCAGATAGATAGTAGAAATTATTCCTAATGTCCTGTTATAGAAAAGGCCTATACCAACAAAATGCTAGTGAATAAATGATAACAGCATGAATTTTTCCATTAGTTAAAAACAACTTTTTAAAACAAGATGAGGGGTGGGGGCCGGAGGGAGGGAAATGTGGACCAAGACATGTGAAAGGATAACAATGTATGGGAATTAATGCGCCATCTATCTGGCAAATATCATGTAACCCTTCTATTAATTACAATAAAATATATATATATATATAAGAACAACTTTGGGCCGGGAGTTTGGCCTAGTGGGTAGAGTGCTTGCCTAGCATGCACGAAGACCTGGGTTCGATTCCTCGGTACCACATACATAGAAAAAAAAAAGAACAACTTTTTATTCCAGCAACTGTCTTGTCAATAAAATGTAAACAATGCTTTGAAATGATTTTAATTATCTGATGCAGCAATATATATGAAATAAACAAAAGAAAACCTACACCTGTCACCTATCTTGATGCCTACTAAGCTATTGTTGAAACAGGGGAAATGATCAAAAGTTTCTTAGCATCAGAGAAAAGGTACTTAGGCATTCAGTGCCGCTAAGCCAGTCAGATAACCAGGAACGTCAAAAATTAAACCTATCATGCTATCTGCTTAAAGGTGAGCAGAAAGTTCAATCTCAGAGTAGGTAAATTAGAAAAAAAACAGTTTTTTAATATATTGTCCCAAATAGAACCTCATGGGAGAATTTTATAATATTCTTATTGAAAATAACATTGTGATTAGAATTCTTCTATTTGCTTCTTTATTTGCATAGTATTAAAAAGAATTTTATGTGATGTTTAAAATTAGAATTATTCATTTTATTATTTAAATGACTTTTATCACCTCAACAAACGTAGGATAAAACAAAGTTTAAAAAAATCATTGATAACTTTCACAGAATAAATAACAGCAATAGGCAGCACATTTGATTTCTAGAGTAAGACATATAGCAGGTTCTCAAAACTATTGTTGTCTGGTATTAGAATGGTGGAACACCTGAGGCACAATGAAAGATACTCAAGTCACATTATAGAAACATCCCATACTGTTTCCTAGATTCAATTAATTAAGCACTTGACTGGATACATTTGCAAGAGAATGAAAACATTTTTTAAAAGATTCTATAAGAGAAATACTATGGAAGACATAACCATATGAATTGCAAAACAGTATATCCAGACTCAAAGATGCTAATTCAGGTCCAGGGGGATGTAATCAACCTCTTTGTTGAAGTAAAGGTAAAAGTTTTTGACAGTAAATATTATTCTGATAAAATGGAATTTTCAATTACTCTATGAACATCTGGTCCATGCTACCATTTCTGGAGCCCAGAAGCACACTACTTTTTAATGTCACAAAATCTTCTCCATTGAGAACTCCCTGTTTTGCCAAGAGATTAATTGAAATGAGTGTTTGAAAATTTAGTGAGGTGAGAGGTGAGTCAGGGGGATAAGTAAGAAGATAAAGAAAGGATGTTCAGTCCCTGAATCACAATTTCATTAAAAACCTAGAGAAAATGAAATTACACATTGCTGGTAGAGTGTTGAAAGTGTAAACGTCTTAATACACCTGTGGGTGACACCTCACCATGTGTAGAATGCCGACTACAGAACATTTTCATGGCTAATTTGTAGTAGCAGTTACACTAGTCACTGATAGTGTTCCTCAAATCCTATCGTTTACACAGAAACTGAATTAAATGATATTTAGGTAATGAATCTAGTAACTTTAGTAAAATGCAGAAGCATCTACACTTTCAGAAATAAAGCAGTGATAATATTGCATTTGGAAGTATTTGGATGTAAAAAAGTAAATAAATATTATTGCAGATTTCTGTACATTGCTTCCATTTGGCATCAATTAGCATGAGAGGGGAAAAAATTCAGTGTTGTAGTGAACTCCAACTTGGGTGCATATTAGAATAATTAGAATCATTTTTAGAGCAAATGAATTTACAATCAATAATTAAAATCACAAGGAAAGAAAGACTGGTATCTGAAAAAATAGTCTTAAGAAACTTAGTTGGGCTTGGAATTAGTATATTAGTTTTAGGATAATATCTCTATAAATAAATCCAAAATTTATATAAAGATTATATATTTATGTAAGCCTACTGGGATAACCATGTAACCACAAATGGTCATAGAACTGAGGGAAAGCCAGAAGCCTATTAACTCAACCAAAATAACCTGGACAGAAAGAGATCCAAACTTAGTAGCAACCCCAATCATGCAACAAAAACATGAGTTCTCCCAAAACTGCCTATTGTTCTTTTTGGAGATTGTCAGAATTAGACAAAGCAATACTCTCATCTCCAACCAGAAGTAAAGACAGCAAATAAATTCATGACAGGAAGGTATTAGCTAAGAGATTTGATTGTGGGTCAAATCACTAAACGAACCAATCAGATGGTGAACAGTCACAAAATGGCAACACTCAACTTGTTCTTATGACAATCCAACAGCTAAGGAATATAGCATCCCAAATAGTACTATGTGCCATCATCAGCCGAGGGCGGTAGATCATGCCTGTAATCCTAGCTGCTCAGGTGGCTAGCATCTGAGGATCAAGGGTCAAAGCTAGCCAGGGCACGAAAGGACCTGAGACTTTCATCTCCAATTAACCCCTAGAAAAAGGGAAGTGGGGCTTAGCTCAAGGGTAGCCTTGAGCTGGAGCTCAGGGACGACGCCCAGACCCAGGAGTAGGGCAGTAGCCTTGAGTTGAAGAGCTCAGGGACAGTGCCCAGGCCGAGTTCAAGCCTCATGACGCCCCCCACCCAAACACACAGAAAGAATTCTCCATTATCTACTTTTTTGAGAAATCAAGACAAGAGCCACAATACAGGAAGCAAACTGAGTCAATAATTCATGGGAATGATTGATGATAAATTAATTTGTAAATCAGTCAGCAGGAATCCATGAAATTTGGCTCAGCCAGTTTATCCACCCAATGACCTGGTTTTAGACTAATTAATAGACATACTAAGATTGATAACAATCCAGAAAGCATAGATTCCTGTTATTCCCTCTCCACCTTAACCCAGCTCACCCTAACCAAGATCAAGGATAAGCAAAACATCCAAATTTACCAAGGACTGAACACCTGACTTTTGCCCTTTAAGTTCAAAGTTGTTTCTCTTTTTAACATATTTTCCTTCTCCCAATTAATATAGTGATTCTGGATTTGCATATTTTAGGGAGTTTCTTAGAAAAAAGCACTTGAAAATTAAGATATTTGGGCTCACACTCAAGTAAGAAAGCAGCTTTGCCATGCACTCTAAGAATTTTTGTGCTATTGTAAAGTATAAGAACAAACCCTAAAGCAACTGGCAGTATGTAGAAGACAAAGGACCCAGGTGTCTATCAGAAAGGCAGGAACAAAGACAGTTTGTACCCTTTTCTCAAACATTGGAACATCTGTTTAAACTGCTTAAAATAGATCATAAAATAAACCCTTCTCAAGAAAAAAGAAATTAATATATCTTTAGTTTGAAAATCCTAACATTCATTAACAATCATGTATTCAAACACGTGCAAATAAAGATACATTACAAAATTCAAAATAAAACATTATAGAGAAAGCCCCAGACAAGAAATTTAGGATGAACTAAACCTCCAGGACAATAGTGTAATGTACATTATTTTTGCATATATTTGGCCTGCCATTTTTTTCAGATACAAAAGAAATATCAGAATCAAAGATTAGCCCGAGAAGTTCAAATTAGGGATCTAAGTTCAGTTCACCCACCTGATACCTTTCAACCACTGTGCCTTAGTATAAATTGAAATACACGGGGGTTTTTTGCTAGTCCTAGAGTTTGATCTCAGGGCCTGGGTACTCTCTTTGAGCTTTCTCAAGGCTACCCTACCACTTGAGTCAGAGCACCACTTCTGTCTTTTTCTGCATGTGTGGCACTGCGGCACTGAACCCAGGGCTTTGTGCATGCTAGCAATCACTCTACCACTAGACAATACTCCTGGCCTAAATTCTGATACACTTATTATGGGATTTCAGGTATGAGACAGTAAGTGCCATAGAATGTTAATTACTGGAATAGTTGTTGTGTTTTTGAGGTAGTAATAATCAACCCAAGTTAACTGATGACACACCTCTGTGGCAATTTTCGTGTTGATTTGAACACACAATTCTCATTACAGAAAGCTTCAGAAGTAATGGGACATAAGGAGGTAGAGACTGAGATGTAAACAAGACCTGAATTCCCTTGTACATAATTCAAGTTGAAAAAGACCATCCTAAGGAATGACTCAAGGTATAGGCCACTGCTAAAATAATGGAAAAATAAAGACTGTATTCTCCTACCCTTTCTGTCTCCATTTGTCTGACCCGCCTTAATCTCTCCCCTCACAAGAACACAAATGAGCTTACCTATATTCATTTTGTTAAACTATGAGTTAGTCGTTCAAAGGCATTACATATTGCAAATTTTCCCTGTGTATATCCTACTTTAGACAATATGTTTTATGTATATGTGCATATGATCTTGTATATATTTTCTGTACTGGAAGGGGTAACAATGACCTAGATATGAATCTCATAAATTGATAGGTTGAATTGAAACCCCTTTGTACAACTAATTAAAGATATTAAAATTTTACATAAAAAACAAAATGTTCAGTACACAATAAGGAAAAATAAAGGTACAAATAAATTTTGATAAAACAAAATGTGAAGGCTTTGCCCAAAACAGCAAAATGTATGTGTGGGAGGGGGGAAAGAAGGAAGGGAGGAACAGAGGGAGGGAGGGAAGAGAGAGAGAAGCAAGAGAGATCATTATCATATATGCAAGAGTATCTTGAGATACTGTCTCACATTTCTTTTAGAATGATCTCATTTTTATCCAATCTACACAGTATATAATACATTCCATTTGTAAGAAATACTCTGAAAAGTCTAGTTGCAGTCCACTGATATTGGGTCCCTAGAGAAATGTGACAAAAAATGAAAACAAATGTTGCTTTAGCTACATATAAAGTGAGAATCAATTATGTCTATTTCATTTCCTGGAGTCATTTCATTTTAGAGAGCATCAAACTAAAACCTCTTCTGATATAAGTAAAAAACCTTCTTTGGGACATACTCCACTGGTAAATGATACATACCAAATTGCATCGTGTGACACACTACTAATTCTCTGAGAATTAAATTGTCTCTATTTCACTTATATAAATGTCTAATTCTTTCATCCTTAGTAAGGTTTTTCACAAGGTATATTATCTCTGCGGATGTCACCATTCACCAATTAAGGAAGGCAGCAATGCCCAATTGACAGTGACCTCTCTGCATTATGGACTTTGACACTTTGGTTTGCTGGAGAGAGAATGGATTAGGTGGTTTAACAGAATCTACAGTGACTAATTCCTTTCCATGGAAAACATCTTGTTTTGTAAATCTGCATTTTTGATTCATTTACCAACACCAAACAAAAGCATTTAATGATGTTTACAGTGAAATGAAACAGCTGAAGACCAGCACATAATCACCAGATTTTGTTTTCTCATCTTTAAGACTTTTAGCAGTAGGGTTTCCAGCTGAGCTTGAGTCTAGCTTCTCTGAAGACATAGCCAGGCATTCTGAAGCTTCACTGAGCTTAAATACCAAATTGAATTCATACTTCATAATTGAAAAAGACAGGCTGTTTGCATAGAATTTTTGCATCAATAAAATATTGAAAATGACATTTGTACCCAAATCAATCTGAACAGTCTGCCTTCACTGAACTTCACTAATGTTTTTGCCTACCATTTTTAAATAGCATCTCATGCTAAAGCATGTATGACTAAGTTCACAAAAAAATAGACTTAGCCTAATTTTGATTATTTTCTAAAAACTAGTGCCTGTGATTGTATATACAGATTCCCTTCTTGAATACTTATTTGTTAAACATGTCATTTGAAATATGATGCAAAAATCAATGTTAATAAATTCTTTAATAAAAAAATAGACTTTTCTTCTTCCATGTTGTTATCACTGATTTCTTTACATATAGTCTGAGTTGCCTTTCACATTAGAAGAATGTTTCACATTGAATAACCCACATTTGGTTACTCTGGTTTCTCTGTAATCAATGATACAGATTTATATGGTAGTTAGATGATTTTGGAACAGTAGTCCTGTAGATAAAAATCAGATGCCTACTTTTTATCCTCAGTAAAGAACAGACAATCTGTGATCAGAAAATGCAGTCTATTTCTAGGTAAAGTTAATCATTTTGATAGGAAAATAAAACCATGTCACTGATCTCATTAGAAATGTGTTCTGCACAACTCAACAGATCCACTGAATTCATGCACTAAATCGAAAACAGGTATCTATTCCGAGTGAGGAGACATCTGTTAATTTCCTATGTGCTTGGTGCAGTTATTGTTGAAGAAAATATATACAATATGTATATGTAGTCTACTTGTAAAATGCCCAAATACTATACCATCTTAGAGGAGCTGATCAGGGAAGGAGAGAGTAAGAATCTGACTAGGTGTAATGACATCTCAATAACTGTAACTGCTATTAAAGTGTGAGCTCAGTGGATACCTTCAGAACAGATTCATTTCAGTAAGTAGTATGATTTGCCTACAAATATTCTTGGTGCTTTGAAGTCTATTGTTGCCATTTAAAATTAGCTATCCCTTACCATGGTCTGGCATCTGAGATCCCATGGAGGTCACACTGGTGTTCAGAACATCATTGACAGCAGTATCACAGTACAGGCTCCTCTGGACATCATGCTCACTGTCAGTCTGGTCACTCTCCTCATGTCCACTATCCTTAAGGCTGTTGCCTTCTAGGTCCTTGAAGGTAGAGCTGCTGGGTTGAATAAAGAATGTTAATTTACAATTATGATAGGACAGATTTTTTTCCTGAGCCAGGATGATATCAGCTCTGTAATGCAGCCAATATTGGCTGAATTGTGCAACAGCGTGAAATAGGAGGAAGAGAGATTCCTGTTTAAATATAATGAAACTCAACATCACAAAGAGGGTCCCACTGTCAGATGCTGATGAAGCTAATATATTTATTTCCTTATTTACAATGCATTACTACAGACAGGTGGAATAAAATACAAATCTAAAACAACCACTCCAAAGAATGTCATAATTTTACACTTTATCTGCTTTGTACAAAGTCAAGTAGTAATAGCTAATGTTTACTAAATAATTACTATTCATGAGTCACTGTTTTAATTTCATTAAGTTATCACAACTCTGTAAGAGTGAAGTGCTTCTAGTATTCCTATTATAGATGCAGTAGCAGATACATAGAAACTAAACTACTTGCCAAGGGCATACTACATTCCTGAGACACTGAAGTTATAGCAAAGACACACTCTAGCAAATTCGCTGTTGTCCAAACAAGGGAGAGTGACATGGCTCAAACTGGGACAAGTCCCAATAGACCTTCTGTGCCTCTACAGAAGGAAAGTTATAGAGATGACACTACAAGCTCTCTTCATCTTATAAATGTGAACATTCACTTGTCTGCCTCTTTAAGATTTTAATAAAAACATTCAGAATATATGATGAGGAGTTATGCTGTGGACACAAAGGTAAACAGTCAATCTCCATACCAAAGCAAGAAGAATCACAACATATTTTTAACATATGACCAACCTAGATATTAAACAATTGTTGAGTTGAATATAAAAGGAAAAACATCAAGAGGGCAGAATCTGAAAAGACATAATTACGAGAAAAACAAGAGTATGATGGAGTGATGCATTGACCCATTTGCTAACTAATTTCAGAAAGTATAACTGAATATTAACTTCACTAAAACTAAAGTTGCTAAATAGGCCAGTTTATTTGCCTTGTCCAAATTATATTACATCTCTAAGTCCTATGTACCCACGAGAATGTAGTTCTCTTTAAAAAGTCATCCTATAATTCCACTAGAAATACATGATTTAAAGTGTCTCACCATTTAAAGTTTGGTGGTATACTATAAATAACAATATTAAATTTAAATAGATTCAGAGTTTTGTTTTAGAAAAAATGTGACCTTGCCTATAAGCACTCCGCGTGTGTGTGTGTGTGTGTGTGTGTGTGTGTGTGTGTGTGTGCCATAGTGGAGGAGGGTGCTGGTCCTGGGGCTTGAACTCAGTGCCTTAGTGTTGTCCCTGAGCCTTTTCACTCAAGGCTAGTGCTCCTACTACTTGCAACACAGCTTCACTTCTGGCTTTTTTAGTTCCTACCTAGGGTGGATTCAATCAATGATCCCTACAACTAAGCCTCCAGAGTAGCTAGTATTACAGGAATGCCTGGCAAGCACTCTTATACCTCAAGAGAAAATAAATAATTTGCCTGGATAATATCACAGGCTGTTCCATTTTAATAGATTAATTTTCACCCTATATTATCTAGTATCTGAAACATAATGAAATAGTCCTTAATTGCCAACACAAAACTGTCACTTTAAACCAGAAAATTCAATGCTGAATTAACTACATTTTAGCAGCTCCCAAATCTTGTTTGAGACACATGATGGCTAAAAACAAGATGATTAAGCATCCTTTAGAGTAGGGCTCCTTAAACTTGGCATTACTGGTATTTTGACACACATAACTCTTGGTTGCATCTGTTCTGTGCATCAAGAGATGTCTATCTCTGGCCTATGCTTACTAGATGCCTGTAGTAACCCTCACCCAATGACAACCAAAAATGTCTTCCACAAAAAATTGCCAATTTGCACCTAGTTAAGAACAACTGTCCTAGAATCGTTAAACTCTTATGCTTTGGTTTATCCTCCACTCTTTTTTTAAATATTTTTTATTGTTTTTAATAAAAGGGTTACATGATATTTGCCAGATAGAAGGTGCATTAATTCACATACATTGATACCCTTCCACATGTCTTGGTCCCCATTACCCTCCCCCCCCTTGGTTTTCCCCCCTTCGCTATCCAATTTCAAGTAACCAAATACAAATGTATCCAATATATCAGATAACAAAGTGAGATATTGTGGCAATATGAGATAACAAAGGAACAGCGAAAGAGATGAGAGGTAACATAGCACCTTAAGGACAGCAATGATTCGTTATATGGCTTTTGTTTCAATATCCTAGAAGTCCATTCAATTAGCTTCATACTATATGGCCTTATGTATCAAGTTTTTGCTCTTTTGCAAATCTTTGCTATTAGAGCCCAAGGTTTCTACTGGTTATGATGAATGATGGTTTATCCTCCACTCTTATGCTTTGGTTTATCCTCCATTGTCACTGTTTGTTGGTACTGTATATACATGTATCAGATTGGGGGAAGGAAAAGGGAATAACAAAATGCTGAGACAAAGGACAAATGATGAACAAATGCAAAGGTGATACTCACAAGACACTATGTTGGAAATGAACTTTATAAGCTGGATAGGATAGGACTAGTGGGTGGAAAATGAGAGAAAATGAAGGAGGGGAAACACTGACTGACAAGAAATGTACTCATTACCTTACTTATATCACCTTTACAATTAAATTTAAAAAATTTGTTGGGCCAGATGTCCCTCAGTTGATGAGTGAATCAACAAGATGTGGTATTTATACACAATAGAATGCTATGCTGCTGTCAGAAAGAATGACATCACCCCATTTGTAAGGAAATGGAAAGACTTAGAAAAAATCATATTAAGTGAAGTAAGCCAGACTCAAAGGAACATAGACTCAATGGTTTCCCTCATTTGTCATAATCATTAGAAATCTTGGGCTCTCCTAGCAGAGATTTGCAATAGAGCAAAACCTTGATACATAAGGCCATACAGTATGATGCTAAATGAAAGGACCTCTAGGAAATAGAAAAAATGGTATAATGAGTGATTGTTGTCCTTAATGTACTATGTTATCTCTCATCTCTTTTGCTGTCCCTTGGTTATCTCATATTACAGTTCTTCACTTTGTCATCTGATATATTGGATATATGTGTATTTCGTTATTTGAAATTGGATAGGGAAGGGGGGAAAACAAGATGAGGGGTGGAGGTGGGGTGGAGGGAAATGGGGCCCAAGACATGAGAAAGGGTATCAATGTATGTGAAGTAATACACCTTCTATCTGGTGAATATAATGTAACCCTTCTATTAATTACAATAAAAAATATATGAAAAAATTTGTTGGGGCCAGGAGTTTGGCCTAGTGGTAGAGTGCTTCCCTAGCATCCACGAAGACCCAGGGTCGATTCCTCGGTACCACATACATAGAGGGAAAAAAAGCTCAAAGGGATGCTGAGGCTCAAGTGGTAGAGTTCTAGCCTTGAGAAAATCCAAGGATAGTACTCAGGCCCTGAGCTTAAGCTTAGGACTGGCAAAAAAATTATAAAGCTATATGAGCAAAAAATAAATAAAATAAGATGGTCATAGTCTTTTATAGGGTTCATTTGCATGAGAAGTTTATACTTAAATATGCTTTTTACATTTTCTATAAACAAGTCAGATATTGTCAATTATTTCTCCTAAAATTCAGGAACATAAAAGTAGTTTTCCTGTCAAATATGTATTCTTCTATTATTGAGCAATGAGACTATGTGACCCAATGTGCTTTTCATTTTGTCTCAGCTTCTCAGAAGCTTTGAGGCAAACATAATGTTTAATTTCACTGTTACCTCCCTGGATGCAAGGGATCTCTATCTCTTCTCCTAATTAGTTTTAGTTCTGCCTTTTAAAAATTTCATCATCTATTTTACATGTATCTGAATGTTATAAACTACTTCAGAGATTTTCTTGGGGTGGTGACAGAAGAGAAAAATAAATCATTTAGGATTAGCTACTAAGGTAATAACACTGTTAGTATGAACACAAGAAGTTAGTATTCTCAGGAAAAAAAATCAACAACAACAAGAAAAGCAAAAGGTATAACAACTATCACCTCAAACTTTGGAATAGTTAACTCATTTAGAGATCAGTTTCCCTATCTGACAAACCAAGTACCACTTATTCTGATCTTGTTGGACATTTAGTGAGCTAATGAATGAATTTGTGTGAGGCGCTTTAAGACCCTGTAAGCAAGATGCCGCAAATTGTAAAACAGCCTGACAAATGGATACTCACCTCAAACAAATAACAATTTATGTCAGGCATAAAAATGCTGATTTCACTTGCTTTATTACCTGTGTACCTCTTGGGAGATGAAAGACTTGTAAAACAACTTTTGTGGAGCAATAAATTAAGGGTCCTGTTTTCAATGCTATTGTAACTGCAAATGTTTCTATTACTGCTCCAGTGCCCAACTGAGGAATAGGTTCATTTGAAAACACACGAAACAGGGTACACAAGAGTTACTCAAAAATGTTTGAGGAAGAAATACTTTACAAAATGTGACCTGTATTTACCCTTTAACATACTCTTACATACAAAAAAAAAGAAACACACACAAAAAAAAACAGAAAGGGGCCAGGAGTTTGGCCTTGTGGTAGAGTGCTTTCCTTGCATGCATGAAAACCTGGGTTCGATACCTCAGTACCACATACTGAGGAAAAAGCCAGAAGTGGTGCTGAGACTCAAGTGGTAGAGCTCTAGCCTTGAGAAAGTCCAAGGACAGTGCTCAGGCCCTGAGCTCAAGCCCAGGTCTGGCAAAAAAAAAAGAATATATAGGAAAACAGGTCATTTCTTCCTAATCGTTGATACCAGAAAATGCCATTTGATACTAAGAGGGTAATTAAAGTCAAAAGCATATGAAACTGTTTCAGGAACCTAATGAAGATTCTAGAGTATTCCTGGACTTCTTGTACCACAATTTATTCTGGAATCAGGTACAAATTAGAGGCTCTCTAGTCATAGAACTAGAGAATTTCTTTAAATCTCTCAGATTATCCCAATGTACCTTAAAGCTCAGAACTCTTAGTGTTCATTTTCTTCCATTCATTCAATAAGCAAGTGCCAAGCACTTACTATATGCAAGGTACCATACCAGATGCTATAAAACTCTAAGATAATTTCAGTGGTAAAGGAAGGCTCTGTTCATGTAAGGAACTAGTACTCATTTTTCTTTCCACATTCCTTTTAGCACCTTGTTCATTTCCTTTTTTTTTAGCTACAGCTTCATGCCTTGCTTGAGACTGTTTCAAAATTCCTACAGAAGTAGATACAGCCTAGAAAGCAGACTTGAGGAAAGAATGTTTCAGCAGAGTAAAAAACCTGCTGGCTTTTTGAGAGCAAGAAAGCGAATCAGGAAGGAAATACATCTAGAGAGAATTTCATACTGTCTTGGCTTATCAATCTGGGACTCCTCTCCTTGAGTGTACCTCCAGATTTCAAGCGATGTTCTGGAAAATAAAATGACAGAGATATGCTGCCAGATTCCTCACTGCAGAAAATTGTGGAGAATGTGCCATTTATTTTCCTTTTTTCCCTTCTAGATATACTGCTGCCTATGTTACCCTTGATTTACGCCTATGAAACCCCCCTTTCTCCTTAGCTTTCCACTGGGATTAGCCCACAGAGGGCAATAGCAGGAAATTTGATGGTGACAAAAGAGTGATGTTAAAATACAGATTGTCTCCTCTCCTCTCCTGCAAGGCCCACTTAATAATGGCAGCATCCTTTACCTAACCAGAAGTTGCTACCACTATGAAGTCAGTGTTCCCTCCATACATTCTCCCTAATCATTTCATAAGTATTTCTAATCCCTCTGCTGTTCTAGCAATAGATTAAGCAATATCGATGCTCAAATCTTTGTAAACAACCCATTAGAAGCAAACTTTTCTTCATTCTAGTTTGCGGGTTAGATATTTTCCCTGATTAAAACAGGGAAAAACTAGAGTTTTTAAATGACTACTGTTGTTCAACATTGAAAGATAGTGAAAGGTAACTGTGTATGTATAAAAAAAGTCTGGCCAAAGAAGTCAAAAGCAAAAGTCCAAGATATACCATTAGAAGGATAAACACTGAATAGAGGTTTAAAACATTGGTAGAAACACATCCTCAAAGTTGGGCTGAAATTAGTTTTGCATTTTAAAACTCATTAATTTGATTAAAATTGACAGATTCAGAACTTTCTGTCCAGGAGCTTTTTCTATGTATAGAAGTGGACCATTAAGAAACCACTTTCTTAAACAGGGCTGTGAGCTATTGGAACAAATTTTGCACGAATGTTTTGTTTTTCACCCTGGTTTTACTCACCATTTTGTTTTAACTATTTACATTTTACATTTTACATTTATAATGATTACTCTCTAGGTACCCCATGTCTCTTCAGGTATCATCCTTTGTGGAAACCCGATTTCAAGGTCATCCTGGTTTGTTTGTCAAAGCCCTTGAAATTCCAAATGGAGGTATTCCTGAACTTTCAGGTGTTTCCCTTAAGATGTTCTTGGTTAAAGAAAGACCTACAGTCTTGGAATTCAGGTAACGTCAGGAACCATTTCCATCAAGGACCAATTAAACTCAGGTTGTGACCTTTGGGGGGGGGTGGGTATGGTGGGTGGATCCATGTGTGTGCATGCAAGCATGTGTGTATGCTTGTGTCTGTGTCTGTGCTTGTGTGTGGGGGGGGTGGGTGTGGGTGTGGGTGTGGGTGTGTGGGTGTGTAAATTAGAGTTTCCCAATGAGTCCCAAAGCTGCTTTGGAAATAACATGCATCCCAAAAGCTAAATGTTTGAACGTAAGTTTTTATCTCAGCAGTCTGCCTTATAAATTGTGTGTTCAGGGCTGACCTATGAATGAGGGTCCCCCAAGAGACAACTTTCCACCTAACTATGAAAAATAGCCTCATATTATCAGTTTAATCTGATAATAGAATTCCTAAGTACCTACCACAAGCTACCTTAAAGAGTCTGAAAAGAAAAGACAAGTCACTACTTTTACTATACGTTTAAAAAGCATTAAACTATTATATGGATTTCTTCATGTGGTTTTCTGTCCTTGGTTATGTCATATTGTTACAGTATTTCACCTGGTTATCTGATATAATGTATATGTGTGTATTTGGTTATTTGAAGTCAGATAGGAAGGAAGGAAAACAAGACAAGGGGCAGGGGTGGGGGGAGGGAAATGGGGACCAAGACATAAGAAAGGGTATCAATGTATGTGAAGTAATGCACCTTCTATCTGGTGAATATAATGTAACCCTTCTATTAATTACAATAAAAATATATGGAAAAAAAGCATTAAACTATGTGTGGTGGCTCATGCCCATAATTCTAGCTATTCAGGAGGCTGAGATCTGAGGATCACATTTCAAAGCCAGCCCGGGATTCTTACCTCCAATTAACCACTCAAAAACTGGAAGTAGCACTGTGGCTCAAGGAGTAGGGCAGTAGTGTTGAGCTGAAGAGCTCAGGGACAATACCAAGACCCAGGGTTCAAGCCCCACAACCAACAAAAAATTTAAAAAAAAATGATCATACAATCAGGCACTAGTGACTCACCCCTGTAATACTAGCTACTCAGGAGGCTGAGATCTGAAGATCGTTATTCAAAGCCAGCCCAGGCACTAAAGACCGTGAGACTCTTATCTCTAATTAAGGACAAAAAACCTGAAGTGGCACTGTGGCTCAAGAGGTGGGGTGGTAGCCTTGAGCTGAATCGCTTAGGGACAGCACTCCGGCCCAGAGTTCAAGCCCCATGACCAACCAAAGAAAAAAAGCTTTTAAAAATAATAATTCTGTGCTACTGGATTGGGTAAATGCCAAGGAGTGGAATTGATTGATCATTGGGGAGCTCTATGTTTAGTCTTTTGAGGAACCACCATACGGCTTTCAATAGTGGTTAAATGAGTTTACACTCTTACCAAGAGTGTAGAGGTGATCCCTCCTGGCAATATCCCTACCTGCATCTGTTGTTCTTGATATTCATTGCAGCACTATTTACCATAGCAAAGATATGGAACCAAACTAGATGCCCCTCAGCTGATAAGTGGATCACCAAGATGTGGTATTTATACACAATGGAATTCTATGCTGCTGTCAGAAAGAACAATATCACCCCATTTGTAAGGAAATGGAAAGACTTAGAGAAAATCATATTAAGTGAAGTAAGCCAGACTCAAAGGAATATAGGCTCAATAGTTTCACTCATTTGTCATAATCAGTAGAAACCTTGGACTCTCCTAGCAGAGATTTACAATAGAACAAAACCTAGATACATAAGGCCATATAGAATGACGCTAAATGAAAAGAACTCCAGGATATAGAAACAAGAGCCATATAATGTATGATAGTTGTTCTTAATGTACTATGTTATTTCTCATCTCTTTTGCTGTCCCTTGGTTATCTCATATTGTGAACAGTATTTTACCTTGTTATCTGATATATTGCATATATGTTTATTTGTTTACTTGAAATAGAATAGGAAGGGGGGAAGACAAGATGAGGGGAGGGGGTGGGGGGAAGGAAATGGGGACAAAACATTAAAAAGGGTAGGAATGTTTGTGAAGTAATGCACCTTCTATCTGACAAATGTAATGTAACCCTGCTATTAATTACAATAAAAATATATTTTAAAAAATCATAATTCTGAAGTAGACTGCAAAGCTAATTTCTGCTACAAAGCCACTCTAATCAATGCATGTAAAGAGTTTTTCTTTTCCTCTAGAACAAGCTGTTCACATAATTTTGAATTATGTTCCTTTTGACTTATTCTTCAGGCCAAGAAAATGTTCTAAATGGATTGTCCCCTACACTTCAGAAAAATTCCAAAGTATGCTATAGCTGCAGCATATATATGGATAGTCATTTTCAGATGACTAATGATTATCACTTAAAGTCAAAAGTTTTCCCAGACCAATTCAGATAAACATAAAGTGGTTTTAAGAGTTATTGCTGCATCATATATTTAATTACATATGCATTCAAATTGCTTGTACAACAAGTTTGTTTATACCTAGAAATTCCACTTTTCTAGGGACATAAACTTATGGGTTGAGAGCCAGAATAATAATCAGATTATCATGTCTTCTCTACCACAGCTCTAACATACCCTCGCTTGCTTCTTCATTTTATTTCTATTATTTTAACACACATATTCAGTGCTCAATTTTAGCTGGAATGTAACCACTAAACCACTCAAGAGTCTATTTATATATAACAGTAATAAGTAATAAATGAATCATATGAATGGCTAAAAACTGTTTTGTTTTGTTTTGTTTTGTTTGTGGGGATGCACAAAAATTCTCCCCTTGTCTTAGTTTTCCCTCCTTAAAGGACTTCCTAACCCTCCATCTTTTTTCCCACTGGATGACTTCAGTGCCTCTTTATTAGTATCCCTGTACTTCTAGGAATTGTGGCTCAATGAATAGTTAAATAAAGAGAAACTGATGATAAAAATCTCTACTGTAAATGTCTCTTCTGAAAACTACAAAATACCTTAACAAGTATTAGGTCAGGCAAATTAATTTAGCTCTCTCATCTAAAAAGATAGTTTATCATTAACATCATCCTTTAAATGTCAAATTAGCAAAAAGTAACAGCAATCTCTGAATTCCCTAGAAGTTCCACACAAGAGAGACCTTTTACTTAAAGTATTTGCCTGGCAACAAAGGGAAGGGGGGAAAACAAAATGATTGGGGGCAAGGGAAAGGGAAACAAAAGCATGAGAAGGAGTATCAATGTGTGAAAGGTAATGCACCTACTACCTGACGAATGTAACAGTAACCCCTCTATACATTTTCCAAACAATATAATAAATAATTGTCATTATGTTTTTGAAAATTTTATAATATATTGCTATTTCTAATATTGAATTTCAAAACCTTCAACAAAGCCACATCTTAATATATCCTAAATTTATATTCTTTTGTGAATACTTATGCAAACAGCGTGTGTATGCTGTTACTAGGACTTGAACTCAGAACTTGGAGCCATCAATTGGGTTTTTTTCATGGCTAGTTCTCTACCACTTGAGCCTCACCTACAATAATCCAACCATTTTGAGTGAAAGAAATATGCCAGGATGATTACTAAATATGCCAAAATGATGAAATTAGCAGTGATATTTATTCTTTTTATACTTCCCTTGAATTTTCCCAAATTTATATAATAATCATATAAGCATTCTCCTTAAAATCCAAAAAGGCAGTATTAAAAAATTAATTTGTTTTGCTTTATGTATGAAATCGAGCTCAGTCATGGAAATATGCAGGCAAAATGGGAATATGGTAGAGGGGTGAATTTGTTTAAAGTATGTTGTGCATGTATGGAAATATCACAATTAAAAAGTACCATATTATAAATGTATGTTAACTCAAAAATAAAAATGTTAAATAAAAAGAAATAGGCAAGTAGAACAACATACCTTTTGATTAAGTGGGCTCGGCTGTTCACATAGTTGGAGTCAAAAGAATAGTTTTCAGTCTATAATAAGGAATAAAAAGATTAAAGAGGTTACAGAGATGATTCAAAAGAACAATGTAAATATCATACATAAAAGAAAAAAATTTAACTCGGTAAGAATCAATAAATGAATTAGAAACCAGTTGCCTGAGGAATGTCTTCTTTGGGGCCTTGGAGACTCTATGGGGGCAACACCTCACCCTTGCAGACCAGAGAGGACTGGATACAAACATTCACTAGAATATGGCTGGCTCCTGACCATGCAGCCATTTGTAGAGAAGAGATAATATGACTCAGAATCCTTACAGAAACTAATTGCTTCGCCATTCCTCAGTGAAGAGAATTCTGTGCCCATCAAATTGATTGGAGTTCAAAGGTATTTTTATTAGTAGAAGATAATTAACATGTTAAAATATTTATTTCAAAGATATGGAAATGCAAGCAAGGTAATCCTGTACTGTGGATTTAAACTCTGCACTTCCCTTTGTTTTAAGACATTTCCCCAGCACTAGTTATACAAGAAAGCATTCGTTTTATCACAGATATAAAGGCAAACAAGTATTATGCCTAAAATAGGGTGAGGGGCAGTCCACAGGGGGTGCCAAAGCCTTTCATGTGAAACATGAAGTTTGCAAGCAAACTCCTGTCTCAGCTTCTATCATTAAAATACCACTGTCTAATCAGGTTACAGTAGACTGTTGAAGCAATGGCGTTACAAAAGCAAATGCAGAAAACCTGCCAGATAAAAGAGATTGAAAAACAGCTTATGAACACCCAGAGGCTGGGTGGATTAAAGGAGTGTGTATTGGTTTTAGAAGAAGTGGAAGCCCAGGAAGAGTCTACACTGATATAAGTCAATGCCGTAATAAAGTGGACCTTACACCCAAGGCTGAAGTATAGCTCTTCTTAAACCATTGTATGAACTGAAAACATTCCCAAACACATCCTCTCCACCCTCCTGCCATCCCACCAGCAAGCCTCCACTATATCCTTCATTCTTTAGGGGCCCTCTGCAATCATTTTAACTGAAAGTTCTTAGAGAAGGAAGCATAAGAGCTGTCTTTCGAACAAAACAGCAAATTCCTTTCAGATGACTACCTGTCAGACATTAAGTGTACTAGGCTCTTAGATGCAGTTCCTTGCTTTCAAGGTGTTCACAGTTTGATAGAGGAGAAAATAAGATAGATAATAGCAAATGCAGCTAATACTGGGACACTAAACAGCCAACAGTGAAGTTAAGGACCCTAAATACCTAGGGTACATAGGAAGCAGGAGGTGGATATTTAAAGAAAGGAGAAAGTATTAAAAAGAAAACAAGACTCCATCAGTGTTCTGTAATTATTCAAGCATATACAAGTCCCCCCATACCCACTGCCCTCATTTAAAGACAGACTAAGTAGTATTTGTTTACATTGGTTTTATTTAAAAGTTTAGAACTTTTTTGGTGTAAACCATAAGTAATTTTAATTTTGGCTATTGGAATAGATGGCTTGAGAGAGTAAAAATCAAAAGGGGCATTTCTAATTTTTTTCACATAAACGAATGCTAAAACTGTGGCATAATTACAGTGGTGATGGGAAATTTGAGGCTGTGATAGGATTATAACGTAATAGGCCAAAAATGGTGTTCGCTAAGTATCATTTTCTGTAATATTTAGTACTATATTTATCTTAACAAGTGAAATTCCCATAATACCCCGTTAAAATGGAAATGATTAAGCACTTAATAGTTCATTTATTCATTTCATTGTATAATCTTGGGTACATTTCTTTATGTGCTTCAGTTTTCTCTTCTGTGGAATACAGATAATAGAAATGGTCATCTAAAGATCTTCAACTGTGGTCACAGGATAAGTTGGCAATCCTTATTCCTTGCTTTTTTGGGGGGTTTTATTCAGATTTATTGAGGTATAATTTATCTGTAAGTCTCCTTCCCCACCCCTAGTCTTGAGAATTGAACTTAGGGCCTGGGTACTGTCCCCAAGTCCTTAAGCTTTTTTTGCTTCAGACTGTCTACATTTTTTTCATATATTTTTATTGTAATTAATAGAAAGGTTACATGATATTTGCCAGATAGATGGTGCATTAATTCCCATACATTGATACCCTTTCACATGTCTTGGTCCCCATTTCCCTTCTCCCCACCCCCACCCCTCATCTTGTTTTCCCCCCTTAACTATCCAATTTCAAATAACCAAATACAAATATATCCAATATATCAGGTAACAAAGTGAGATACTGTAACAATATGAGATAACCAAGGGACAGCAAAAGAGATGAGAGATAACACAGTACCTTAAGAACAACAATCATTCATTATATGGCTTATGTTTCTATATCCTAGAGATCCTTTCATTCAGCGACCTACTATATGGCCTTTTTTATCAAGGTTTTGCTCTATTGCAAATCTCTGCTAAGAGAGCCCAAGGTTTCTAATGATTATGACAAATGAGGGAAACCATTGAGCCTACGTTCCTTTGAGTCTGGGTTACTTCACTTAATATGATCTTTTCTAAGTCTTTCCATTTCCTAACAAATGGGGCAATGTCATTCTTTCTGACAGCAGCATATAATTCCATTGTGTAGAACTTGAAATCCTTAGTAGAACAGGAATCTGACCTTGTTTCAGTAATAAAACAACAAGGCATTCATGTATATCACATACTCAAAACTTACCAAATAATTTTTGAAAGGTGGTAAGTAGATAGATGCAAAAAAAAAAGAAAATAAACTAGAGGATATTGACTTTGTAAGAAATAAACAATTTCCCAAGCTGCTGTCTTGTTTCAACAAAGCTAATTTTCAAGTTTAAAATTTGATATAAGTTTGCATATGAGGCCAGGCGCTGGTAGCTCATGCCCGTAATCCTAGCTACTCAGGAGGCTGAGGTCTGAGGATCATGGTTCAAAGCCAACCTGGGCACTAAATCCATGACACTCTTATTTCCAATTAACCCTTGGAAAACAGGAAGTGGTGCTGTGGCTCAAATGGTAGAGAGACAGCATTGAGCTCAAGAGCTCAGAGACAGAGCCCACCCAGGCCCTGAGTTCAAGCCTAATGACAGACAAAAACAAAAAGAGAAAAGAAAAGAAAGACAAGTTTGCTTATGAGGGCAAGTGACCTGTAGGCACTGTGAATCATATAGGTAGCTCTGATTTGACCTGACCTCTACAGAACAGGCATGGTGCCAGAACCACATTTACACAAAAGAAAAAAATGATCCGCAAATTTGATCTCTGATGACTACTACTTTTTGATCCTAATGTAATAATGTATCTCTCCATGAGGTTCCCCACTCCCAGGTAATGAGTTACGAAAAGTACAGGTCTAGAGGGCTTGATTATATTGACCTTAACAATTCTCCCCACTCCCAAAGGTTTATAAACTGAATAACTCTAGCAGATGCACCAGGCATGACTTGCCACTGGAGCTTTAAGAGTAACATTGAACTTTATCACCTTCCTGTTTCCTTTTTTTTTAACTTAAAAAGCTTGCTCTTGTGCTGGATTTCAAATGCAAAAAGTCCACTCCCCAAATTAGCACAGACTATCATAAACTGATGTTCCATGCTGCATCCAAATGGAATTTAGAAGCAGTAATCAGTGAGGCAGCTCCCTAGAATCAACTTTGTCAGACTGAACATAGCTATGCTGCTGCACACATTGTCTTTTGACTTTTTCATTAGTCTTGAGTCTCTCTATGAAAAAGCTTGGTTGAAATGATCATATAGCCAGGTGCCAGTGACTCACCCCTATACTCCTAGCTATTCAGGATGTTGAGATCTAAAGATTGTGGCTCAGAGCTAGCCCAGGCACTAAAGTCCATCAGACTTATCTACAATTAACTACCAGAAAACCAGAAGTGGCACTTGAGCTGAAGAGCTCAGGGAAAGCGCCCAGGCCCAGAGTTCAAGTCCCACAATCGACAAGAATAAAATAAAATAAAATAAAGAAATGATCATACAACCTAATCAACAATACTCTATTTCAGTCCACTGAGCTAACTGGTCATTGGTGGCTTATTATATTCTGGGTCTATATTTTCTCTAAGTATTTCAACTCCTACTGGGACCAAGTATGTATTCAAACCCAACTCTTGCATACTAAAAGAATAAATTTTTCTCACTTTTAGTGGAACAAAGAGAGACATTCAAACTACTATAAAGATGAAACAAACCTATCTTGATAAATAATTAACATACCTTAAGCCAGTGGTTCTCAGCACATTGCAATCATCTCAGGGATATTCTTAAAATGTGCTGGTGCCACAATTGACATGGAGTTGGGCCCAGGCTTAATTGTTTTGTCTTTTGTAAGTTTCTCAGGTAATTGTTAAAAGTCTCCAGGGCAAAAAAATAACTGTCATAAATAGAGAAAGATAGGACCACAGATTTTAACTTGCTGTTCTCTGTATTCTCAGACAAGTCTAGATTTGTAGAAGAACGCATCTTCTCTACTAGATTATCTGTGGAGGTCATCTCAATATAAGATAAAGAAAGAAGAATAAATGCACAAAAGAAATGCATTTTCCCAAAATAATAAAAACTTTTTACATGAATGTATTGGCTCCTGGCTTGACATTATTCTAATTCCATGTCTTAAATATCCTAAGTGTAAAATAACATGAAACATTCTAGAGAGGAAATTTTCCTTAAATGTCACATTAATTTCACTAGGAAATGCTTTGTCTTTAATAAGACAATCAGGTTAACAGAGAAACAGCATAGAGATATGAACAACATTTGCTTCTGAAAAACTTAGTTTTGACCTTGAAAATGCATCTAGACAAAATCTTTATTTCTATTCTTGATGGCAAATAAAAATTATACATCTATAACATAGTATAATTCTTGCAAACCTAGTTAGAAATTTTGTTCCATTTTGCTTTCCTACAAATTAACTGGGAAGCAGAATTCTCACGTTTCCCAGGCTTAATAAAATCTTTGACCTTTTTAAAACCCTCAAAGAAGAAATGTTTCTAGATAGTTCAGTTTTCCAGATATCTTAGGGCTTTCTCCTTTAAGAACCCAAACTTCTATTTAAAAATCCTAACAATTCTACCTTATCTCTTAATTGTGTCACAAATATACCCTTCTTAAATAGAATAAAAAAGATAAATGCATCTGAACACATAATTGTACCACATAGACTGCCTATACATAATTGCCATGCTTGGTTCTTTTGAGTGCTTGTTTTTAATTTTCAACATATGCATCTCAACTAATTTGCAACTCTGTTCTGTTATTTCTCAGTGCTGTCAGTATAAGACAAAGCAATTTCTCTTGCATTTCTCTGCTGTGTTTTAGAAATTGTATAACTATATTTGTAAGAATAGTCTAGAAAATGAGTTTGCAGTCAAAAGCTGAGATATTGTTTGAAGACAGAAATCATATGCATGAACTTTAGCGCACTATTTGTGGGTTTGTTCTTTGCATTTTTTTTTAAATCTTCTTAGGAGTCTTTTCTCATTGTTTTCTGTTCTCAGCTCCCTTACAATAGGTGAAGTTTTCAGTGAGACTATAGAGTGGATGATACGTTATATTTCTATGTTAATAAGCGTGGCACATCAGAAGTCAAATACTTCCACTTTGTCAGGCCCCCAAGGTACCAGAGAATGCCCTAGTTTAATTGTCATTTTGCATTACTTTTACAGTTCACTGAATTGTGCCCTAGTCTCTGGAAGAGTGAGCGCAGCTCTCTCAGCACCACATTTATCACCAGGAGAGACTTCAACCCTGAGGAGAAATAAGCCCAATAAATGCAGATATCCAGGACTAGATGCTTTGCCCAGTGGTGCAAATCCTCACATCACCAAACCAAGCTAAAACAAAAGTGGGGGTGGTGTGCTACAAACTGTAAAATTAAAGCAGACATTTCTCAAACCTAAGAGTTTTCACTTAAAAATGAATTCTGAAATTATATGTTACACTTCTCATCAGTCTGAAAGGCATTATAACTGCAATTTTCTGTGTTGTTAAAAATTTTAACCCATATTATTTTAGCAATACAAACAACAAAAGTAGAATTGCAAATCAGATATAGCCAAGTTATTTTAAAGTGGATGTTATTTTTTACTAATGTGCCTATTGATCAATGATGAACTGACCCATTACTTTTCCAGAAGTGTTGTTTTAGATGTTTAAATGGTCCTCTTCTCACAATAGAGGGTTTGGGGGAAAAGCGAACTGACAAATTACTTTTTCCTACTCCCTATTCTTCATACATTAAAATGAAAATGTAAATTCTATATAAAGATAAATCCAACATGCCTCCAGCTAGAATGTATATTCAAAGACTCATCCATCCAGACAGTAGCAGCTGAAGTTGGAATTAGTGAAGGTGGAATAAAAGACACTGTCCCAAGAGTTACCATCACCAAGAAAGCTCATATTTACCCTGAACTGGAAAACTAGCTAAGGTACTATTAACCACATTTTGTCAATCATGTGTTCTCTAAATATCCCCTCCCTAATTCTAATACACAAACACATGCATTTGCATGTATTTACACGCACACACACATTTTGACTACAGAGAACAATGTATTTGTAGTAGAGAAACCTGAAATCCCTCCCTCTAGTTATCACTGATTCATAAATGATTTAGGATAAATCATTTTATCCCTCTTTTCTTGTTTCTGAGGTAGGGTCTTGCTCTATAGCTCAGTGTGGCTTTGAACTTGAGATCCTCTGTCTCAGCCTCCTCAATGCTGGGAATAGGGATGTTCACCACCACAGCTGGTTCACCTTATCTTGAAACTTTCACTTATCCATCTTTAAAATGAGACTAAACAAACGTTCTGAACATTTCTCTTCAAGCTCTAAAAATCCTCGGCTTCGGAAACAAAGCATTTCCTTCTTATTAATTTATTCATCTATCAATAGACATGCTGAAAATCCTAAGGAGTTCACTAATAGACCTCTTGCGAAGAATAGTCAATATGTCAGCCATTTAGATAAATACACACAAAACTACTTGCAGATACATGCACATATTTGTTTACAGATTCCTGTAATGCAACCTACAGAATTATGTTGATATTTTACAGAATTAAATAACACTCTAATGACTTGAGGAGGGTAGGTGACTCACATAGGAGAATTTGGCCTTCCTGCCTGTCACATGTATATAACCCACAGCATAAGTGGAAGAAATTGCTCTCTGCTCTCAAACATATTTTTATAAAAAATTGCAGCTTTTAGAACTCCCTCAAGAACTTGTTCCTTTGCTTCCATTTTCATAGCCTCCATAATCTTCTACCACTGTTTCTTCATCTACATTTGCCTTTTACTTCACCCATTCTGTAAAATGCTAAATGAATAGTCTAACATGTCCATTATCATCACAACACTGCATTTGCATCAAAACCTGCATTGGCTCCAGATCTTTATTATATCTAAATAGTATCATTAGACAAGCAGTCATCCAATATAAGCCCTCTTCTTTCTCATATCTATTTTCTATCATGTTTAATCATTGATCGTCTTGTAATGCTTAATATACTGTCAGCTCTTTGTATACAGATTGTGCATGTAAGTATGCATTTCCTTAGGTTCTATGATTATTCATACATAGTATGTCAGTTCATATTCCACCTGGACTGAAGGTCCCTTTTTGAGATCCCTATGCCATCTGCTGCATTCCTGGACACTTACCAAGCATTCATTTAATCAAAGCATTGATTAAAGACCAGAGAAAAGAACAGAAGAATTAAGAACAAAGGAACTTACCAATTAAGACAGACAACAAATTTTGTTAGACAAAAATATGAGAAAGAGTATCAGTGCTTGAAAAGTAATATACATACTACCTGATGAATGTAACTGTAACCCCTGACAATTGCCCTGACAATAAAATACAATTTCAAAATATAAATTTAAAAATTTAAAAATGGTCCTGTTTCTTCAGAAAGCATTCCTTGTGCAAACTGTCCTTTGTAGTTTCAATTCATTATTTTTTATCACACTCAATTATAACCTAATGAATACCCAACATACTGTATACTACTGTCTGTATAAGATGACATACTTAAGTACCTTCTGCCCATCTAACTCTATCATCCCTTCCACATTTCTAAGAATGGAACAGGTAAAGCATGGTAGTATTTCTGAATGAGGCTAGATAAAAATTCTTTGAGAAAGTAAGTATTCATCAGATTATAGATCTCTGAGACAATGTACCAGCTATTTTTCAACATGAAGTAAAAAACTCTAGGATTCTAGTAGGTTTCAGGACAGGGCTATCAATAGGAAACAGAGGCCATGTACTTAACTTCCAACAGCATAAATTCAAAGATCTCCACTCTTGGTGGCCTTTTCATCATCAGTCCTGAAGTTTCACTGGCACCATTGATGTGATCAGTAGATAGAAGTAGAAGAGATGGCCTAGGGAAAATACTTTCCTTAGTTCTTATCTTTGGATCAAAGTTACTCCCTTAGAAAAGCATCCCAACTACAAATACCAATACAAAGGCCTCCCTCAGAAACCTAGAAGCTTTTCTACAGGAATCCATGCAATTCAGAGGCAGAGTTTGCTAAAAAGCTAAACATCATACCATTAAAAGAAAACAACTACAAGTTTTGGAATAAGGCCTTTAGACCCTTTCTATGTCTCTTGTGTGCCACAATATCGACTGAAATAGTGTCTACTAATAAGTTTTCTAGAATAAGGTAATGACTTGTATGCACAAATAGAAAATCAACAAGGTTTTGTGTGTGAGTAAAACAACTTAAGAATAAATAAAATGAAGAATCTACTTATGTAAGTCAAACCAGATCATAAAAATACAAGCCAAAGACTAAATACCTATGAACCATATTTACCAGTGAAATAAATCCTTGGGTCCAATCACCATCCCAAATATGTAATTACAACACATTGAAATTATTATGCAGGCACAAAGTGCCTTTCATCCCCAAAGATCAAAGCCTTCTATAAGCAAGAGCCAACCATTGTTCCCCATTCCTTACAGCCAAGAAAACAAACATACAGGTTAAGCTCTACAGCCACATTAAATACTGACTCGGTTAGAACATGCCAAAACAGGAAGGATGGCAAGAAAACTCTGGGGAATACTAGTTCTTGGCACTGCCTACTATTGAGATGGAAAGAAACTATAAAACAGCCACATCAAAAAGGTAACCAGTCTGCTTCAAACTTTTTTAAATTGATAGTCATGCTTTTAGTGAATGAGTCAGAAAATATAATGCAACAATTGGATAAAGAAAAAGAAAACAAACTAGTACATACCAAGTAAAGACCAGAGTTCTCTGGACCTAGCTGTGTGACCTATCACAAAGTCCAAGAGATCCATAGCCATTATGTTCCTTGGACTACTTGTAATCATTTCAGTTGTCCTTTGGAGGCACTGGCAACTACCTTGAGAATATAGCCTAATGTGGCTAGTGATGATTTATGAGGTGACTTTAATTTCAGGAGCTAGGACATGATAAGTTAGACCGACTGATAATAAGAAAACAATTTGATCATTGATACTAGGGAAAAAAGAAGAAACGCATAATCTATTTGAGATTCCCTACAATCAACAGCATCCAAAGCTCAGTAAGTGAGCTCTGTTGAGTCCAAATTATCTTGGAGTGGCTCAGAGAAGACAACACTCTCAGAATTTGAGCTCATTCATTCTTTTCTGTTGAATTCTCTTTCATCAGTGCCTCGATTCTCTGCTGCTTAACAGTTAACAAACCCTGACAGCCTGCAGAGTGTAATTTCTATTGAGCAAGTCTTGCCAGCTGAAAAGACTTTCAAAATATTTGGAGGGAAAGCAGTAGGTTACCCTGTGCCCATGGGCAAAAGAGTACCCCCAAATCCAGTTCCAACCCCACTCCTATTATTTATATTATACATCAATTAAAACCCAGTTACCTCCACAAGATTATTTAAGAGTGGAAGAGTAAAAGCCTTTGGCATATCAGTATAAATTCATTTTCATTGTACCAGCTTGTTGCTCAAGCCTATAATATGTGACACTGCTGGCAAGAAACAATGGTGTAGTATCGCATCATAGAAATAGTGGATACATTAGCTTCTGGTATCAATGTTTTCTAATTAGATATAATATAATAGATAATTTTCTTGTTTGTGGTCAATGAAATCCTCCACAGTTCTCTTTTGTAGCTGATATTTTGATTATATCCATGATAAACAGAAGGATATTTCAATCTTCTGGAATGGATAAAGCCACGGTTGTATACACACAGTATCCACTTGAGTTTTCTCTCTTATCTATCTATCCATGTATCTACCTATCTATAGACAGAGAGATAATATATATATGTATATATATATATATATAGAGAGAGAGAGAGAGAGAGAAAGAGAGAGAGAGAGTGGGGGGGGAATGAGAGAGATTTAGCCATGAGCTGGTGGCCCACATCTGTAATCCTAGATACTTAGCTACTTAGGAAGTTGAGATCTGAGGACTGCAATTCAAAACCAGCCTGGACAGGAAAAGTCACATGACTCTGATCTCCAACAAACTACTCAGAAAAAGCTAGAAGTGGTGTCTGTGGCTCAAGTGGTAGAGTCCTAGCACTATGCCTGGCATAAGTGTTAGTGTGTGTGTGTGTGTGTGTGTGTGTGTGTGTAGAGGAGACAAACAGGCAGACAGACAGACAGACAGACACAGTTCAAGCACTAGGATTAGCACATATATATACATATATATACATATGTGTGTGTGTGTGTGTGTGTGTGTAGAGAGAGAGAGAAAGAGACAGACAGACAGACAGACAGACAGACAGACAGACACAGAGGAATGAGATGAATTCTGATCTTTTAAGCCGTAATTTCATATTTAATGGGGAACAATAAACTTGATTTCTTGCCTGTAGTTTAAATAAAGAATGTCTCTGTAGAAGCTCACAGTGGTCTCCAGATTCTTGAGGGAAAAACAAGCATTTCAGTAAATCATTGTCAGAGGCAAGACAGAGCTTACACTTCAGCATCACTTGGTGAACAATAAAAGAAAGCAATAAATGGATGCAAGGATGGAAGGAAAAAGTTTAGTCATTCACTTCAGTCCCCTACCTGAACTCTCAAATTGTGTTAGACTTTCTATTTTATACAAGGTGTAATGATTTGAGTAGGGCAGAGGACAGATTAGAATTTGATTCATTTTGAAGATTAGAGATTAAACAAAAGGCCATTGTGTGATATAGAGTTCTCCAACCATGAACAATAAAGCTCTAATTGCCCCCTCACAATATGGCTAATATTATCAGCAGCTTACTATTGTCAGTGTTAGCAATTTATATTTCAGCTATCCAACAGATAAACTGAATAGCAATTACTAACACACCTTGTATTTATTTACAGAGAACCTTTTATCATAAGGATTTCCACAATGTTTAAATGGCTGTTTTAAAATGAGACAATTTCCCCCCAACATATGAGACAAAATAATTACTGTACACCAGTAACGGTAATTATAAAGCTACATAGGACAGAAACAGACAGACAGACAGACAGACAGACAGACATTATGAAACCTTAGAAAAACCATAAATGACAGGAATTATTTCAGATGGGCAGAAAACAGATACCAAAGTTGGAAACTAGAGATGACAGTAGCAATATTTTCTACAGGGCTTGTGGCACAGAACTGAGGAATTTTGTTTCTAATCTAGTGAATCAGATTTTGTGAGGTGCTTAGTGACTGTAATAGAACAGATACCTCCTAATAGTAAAAATTAACATTTGAAAATGGACACAATGAACAAAATCTTGCCTTTTCTTTTTCTCAAAGCCTTTTAACCAACAGGAACTAGTTAATCCTCCTGCTACCATCATGGGCTAAATAAATACTATTAACTCTATTAATGGCACCGCAAAAGAGGTTAAGAGTTTTGCCCTCTACTAGAAAGAGACATCAGGATCCTCGACTAGAATTTGAGACTCCACATGCCAGGTCCTGCACTCATACTACCAGACCACACTTCATTAAGATTCTGGAAAATGCAATGAGATGGAAGTAATTAGGACTGGCTGACTGAGTATACTATTTGGGAGAAAGAAAAAAAATTCACAACCTCCTTAAATATGACAGGTCCAAAGGCAGTGAACACAGCTACAGCAATTTCTTCCTTCAGGAAGATTAAGAAATAATGAGTGGGAACTCCTAAATCTCCCTCTACCATCAGATTCCCAGCAGCAAAAAAAAGAACAATTTCGAAGTTAACTGTCAAAAATAGATGAACACACCGTCAAAAGCTTAACAGCACACGGTGTCAGACAGAATACCCCTCCAATCAATATGGTTGATGTCTCCTTTCTCCCCACACTGTCTTAAACCTCTTCCCTCACCAACTCTTTCCTGGCCAATCTTTCAAATACCTTCAGAGGCACTTTTCCTTTATTCATTCTTATGTGAACACACACCTTCTTTCAAAGTAAACTGGTATATTCACTCTTCATACTGCTGGACAGCTTAGTACCATATCTACTTGAAAGCAAACCTTCTGGGGAGTCTAAAATACTACAAACGGATGTAGGCAGTCATTTCTTAATGAAAAAATGGTGTATCTTTGTTTAGATATTTAAAATATTTAAAATAGCTTATTTCTGGCATGCCGAGCTATTGTTAGGCCCAAAAGTTATCTTTAATGCTTATTTCTAAAACTGGTTACTTTTAGAAAACATTATAAGCTCATATAATATCACAAAATATTAAAATAAAAATCAAGATCCTTCAAGTTAAAAAGAGAAAATGTACCTCGTTCTTCCTAACCATGCAACCTTAGAGATATCAAGGAACTTCTCTGGTCCTAGAGTTTTGTGGATTTTTTTCTTTTGTTTTCCTTTGGTGTTTTTTTTTGTCATTTTTGAATTATCTTTAAGTAGTTATCCAAGGTTGTTTCAACTCAATGTCAGTTTATCAGTACAATGCATCTTGATCAATTCACACCTTTCATTATTCTCCCTCATCTTTTCCAACCCCACCCAGCCCCTTAATTTTCCTACTTCCATTTTCATATATATACAATGAATATTATGACTGCATTCTTGCCCCCTTTCTCTCTCTCAATTTCTTAATCTATGAATTAGAAACAATGCCTGCCCTAAGTACTTTACAGGGTTGTTATTAGAGTTAAATAGAATAATGTATGTGACAAGTCTTCCTATTATCAGGTCATAAACTTGATTTCCCTTGAATATTCATTTTTATTTCTAACAAAATTACTACTGAAGGTTGTGAATAATTTCCTTTCTAATTTTCCTTGTGTAGGTATTTTATCTTATTCTGGCCTCATCTCTCCTACCTGGAAAAACAATATATATGGGGAGAGAAAAAGAACTAGTTTAGGAAAAGCTAAAATGACCCCATAACATCTGAAATTATGTGAAAGATTTGAGGCATTTTAAAAAAGGCTTTATGAACTATTTTCTTTCGCCCCATTTCCTTCCTTTGTTATGATTGAACTGTCACAGACTATCTTTTCTTTAAAAAAAAACTCATCCCAGGGTTAAGTAAAGCACATTAGCATGCATAATTCAGAGCTGTCAGCTGTAAATGAGCCATTCCAGGGCTAGTGCCGTCTGTGGGAAGGAAAATAGGATTGAAGGACTGGGGCAGCTGTACCAGAATCCACTCAGGCCTGCCTTAGAGCCTAGTTGTGGGTTCAATCTATCATTCTTTCACAGAAAATGAACAAAAATACAATTCAATTTAGAATTCCAATTCCTCAGTCATAGTAGCCACATTTCATGTTCTCAACAGCCACATGTAGCAAGCAGTTTCCCATTCGGAACAATGCAGATAATAAACCATTTCCATCATCACAGAAAGTCCTACTGTCAAAAGTGCCTTAAAGGAAGACTATTGGCCTATGATTCAGCATTCTCCAGTTCTGAAATGTGAGACACATAATGGCCTATGGATATGTAAGGAGAATTCTTACCTGTCTTCCTTTGCATGCCACATTGAATTGCACATTTACCATCCCCACTGAGCCAGGCACTTCTTAGGGCAAAGACTACAAAGTGTCAGTATCTTTAGTGCTTGTCACTATTACTGGCACAACACAGATGCTCACTCACTTATATCAACTGATTAACAGCTGTTGCTAGACTCACTGGAGTCAGGACCCTCTCATTTGTCTCTTTCATACACTGAATCAGAAATGTAAAGTTTGATAAGCTTTTTTAAGATTGATTTTCGTGCTTCTAACAGGTGCATGTGTTTCAGAATTTCTATAAAATCTAAACAATAGATAGGGCTGCCATAATAAAAAAAAACATAAACTTTCTGTCATGCCATCCCCTGTTCTCATATTTTTCTTTTATTTTGTGCAGATACTAGGGTTGGAACTCAGGTCCTAGGCACTGTCCTTTAGTAATTTTTTTTTGCTCAAGGCTAGGGCACTATCACTTGAGCCACACTCCATTTATAGCTTTTTGCTAGTTAGTTGGAGATAAAAGTCTCACTGACCTTTCCTGTCTGAGCTGCCTTTGAACCATAAGCCTTATATCTCAACCTCCTGAGTAGCTAGGATTATTAGTGTGAGCCCCCACCAGTGCCCTTGTTTCTATTTCTTAATTCATCTGAAGCACTATTTATAAATTTAAAAATAATATAATGTACCATTTAATATATATTAATAAAAATAACTTAAAGTTTAGAAACTTGTTTATTCAAATCAAAATGCTAGTGTGTAATGTGCATAATGTGGAGCATGACATTATACTTTCAAGGTTTTATTTTGTAATTTACCAAAATGAAAAACATATGTTGGACTATGTATCTTAGTGGCCTAATTATTAAAATAGCACTTTGAATTGATATAACAACTCTTCTTAACAAATCCTTGACCTGTGTTCTCTTCCAGTAACTATGAATCTTAAGAAGTACACAGTCAATGTATTCTTTTCCATTTCAAATAAACAGAAGAGACAAGGTCCAAGAAGTTCCTGAATTCATAACTGAATAACCACTTATTGAAAGAGTTAATGCAAGAACCTAAAACTTGTTTTTTCCCTATCAAGGAACTTCCACTCCATCTAAGAGTAGAAAAATGGAAGCCTAGTTGGCTGGCTTATTGATTTGCTTTCACTCTGAAGTCCCTTCTGAGATCCACATAAAGTTAAAACATATAATCGTTTATGCAATATTAATTATTTCTTTAGATCATAATAGACCCTTCAGTTGCTTTGGTTCCAAATGTGGTTATTTGCAGCAGTCTTGAAAATTATTACTGCAACCTGACAATGTTCTGCTATTTGCTGCAGGCTTTGAAACATTCCGTTTTGAGCTGTTGACCACAAGGAAACCATATTTTCATAGAGCATTGACATTCAATACAACCTTACACACACACACACACACACACACACACACACACACACACACACACACACATATTTTTGTACCAAATGAAACTTAGAGAATCTTTAAGCTATTCCAAAATAGCCAACTAATAATCAGAAACTGAAGCCCTAGTTTAGAACACAAACCTTTTGATATCCAGATCCTCGTTTATCCATTTCCATTTACCCAACTCTTTCCTATTATTTCTTCCAAGAAGTCCCCAAAAATATAAAAACTAATACCCAAAGTCTCATTAACTAAATTTCTAATAGGAAGAAAAAAAGTGAAATTTAATACAAATGATGCTTGTAAATTATTGTCAATATCCTATCATTAAGAAAAAGTAATTGTTCCCAGGGATACTAGAAAAGAATGATATATGATCACCCAAGAAAAACAACTGACTTCAGTTGTGTGCTCAGGAAAATATCAAATGATAAAGCTTTGGGACACAGCCTCATTCTAGCAAATGATTTGCTTTGTTGACACTTAAATTGTACATCTATAATTGCTAGAGATAAACTGCAATCAAAATGCAGTATCTTCTACTAGTTTTGCCCACTGGGGATTGTTTGGTCATCGTGAAACTATCCAAAAGGTAAATTTTCTCATTTTATTGCTTCACTGGAAACTTTCTGGCATTAGACCACTGAGGGGGGTTGGAATGATGACAATTCCTAGCAAGAAAGCTCTTTTCTGCATTCAATAGTATTGAGCAACTATGTCTAATCCTCTGCCTCTGTAACTAACAATAACTAAGAAAAGAAAAATCCATCTCAGGCTTGCTTGCATCACTATGTTGAAGATATACATTTGCCACTCAAACTTCACTCATTCATGCTGGGTGATCACTCAGCTTGAATTAGACTGCTATATCTATTTTTAAAAGCTTTACTAGGCAAATGATGGTATGAACTGAATTATAAAGCAAGTGTTTAAAATACTTAAGAGAATAAATTGTTTTAAGCATTTTAGAAACAATTTACAAGCAATAAATGAATTAATTGCACATCATTCTTATTTATTCATTAAAACAGGTCCAAGGAGCTCTACTTGGCAAAACTTCCTGGCCAGAGATGTTAGTCTACTTATTACTCTATGAACTTGAAAGTAATAAAATTGCATTTCTTTTATATCTGTAATTCTGACTGACCTGTCTCCAAGTTAGTCTCAATTAATCAAGATTTGACTGTATTATATAAAGTCTGAGTAAAATGACAAAGGCATCAGCTCTGGATCAAAAGCCATAAAAGTCACAGAGATCCTGCATCACATATAAAATCTTCCTTTGCACAAACTGCAAATAACCATTAATGGGAAAAAAAAGTATCAATGAGGAGAGGTAGAGGAAAAACAAAACATTTTCACAAGCCTCCTCACAATTTAAAAGATTTTCCTTGTGTTCCCTGGCTGTCCTGGATTGGCTTTTGCAGAACATACAGCAACAGGCACAGTTCAGGGCTAAAAACCTTTCAATAAAATCCCAAAGACACTGTTAAGATGAAATAGAGATCCTATGGTAGGTGATGGGAATAAGGACATTAATCCTTCTCTGCTCTTACTCTCAATAAGCTCGTATTTCTTGTGATGGGGGATAAATGAAGAGATAATTATACTGCAATATTTAAGTGTTACTAGAGTAATATCTCAGTCTGTATGCTGCTAATCAAAATACTTATGGTTGAGTAACACAAATAACAGAAATTTATTTGTTATAGTTCTAAGCATCAGAAAATTTAAGATCAGGTACAAACAAATTGGCGTCTTATAAAAGCTGTTCTCTACTTCCCAAATGGCACCTTAGTGTTGCAACCTCCAAAGGGAATATATATTCTATCCTCACATAGTAGAAAATAAAAGAGCAAAAGGAAGTGGATAGGCAAATCTCTCATGACAGAATTACCTCCTAAAGACCTCAACTATTAACACTGTCACACTAGATTCTGTGTTTGAATACCTGAATTGCAGGGAGACATATACGTTAAAATCATAGCTATGATATGTGCAGTATACTATGGAAGACAAAGGAGAAAGAAACTAAGCCCTATCTTAAGCACACACATGTGGTCAGAACTGCCTTGGGACAAACATGTGATCTATTGGAAGATGAAGCTGGAGAAAAACCTTTGGTTTAGAGGAAGAGTATGCTCTCAAGCAATTTCACAACTTATATGTATGCCATGGATGAGAGAAAGAGCGTCCGCTATGCTTAACAAAATCAAGCAACTTCTCTATAGATACAAATCCAGCTGGATTTGGCAAGATCTTCTATAAGGTTTGGAAGATTCATTATATTCTATACTAATGCCAGAAAAGAAAAGAATTGAAGTCCAAAGGGGTAGATAATTAAACCACAGAAACTAATTCTTGAAATAGTAAATGTTTTCTCCAGTGGTCAGATGTTCATGACTTTCAAATTCTTTTTGCAGCCTTTACATGAGGATAAACCTTGAAACAAGTTGATCATAGCTTGAATAGTCTCTAAAAACTTGCTCAGGTCCCCTTTCCAGAGATAGGAAAGGAGGTTGAGCTCGTTTTGGCAGCTGACTGTAGTTGGAAACCTTCACTTCCTCATCAGGTCAGACTCACTCTTGGTCCTTGAAATGACATTGCCACAATATGTGGACATTTGATAGGGAGCAAACTGAGCAGTTCTGTCTTCCTATCTCCCTCTATCTCTGTATCTTTCTGTATCTTGTCTGTTTCTCTGTTTCCCTCATCTCTCTTTGTCTCTCATGGTCTCTGTCTCTGTCTGCTTCTGTCTCTGTCTCTCTCTGTGTCTCTCTGTCTCTCTCTCTGTGTGTCTCTGTCTCTCTCTCTGTCTCTCTCTCTGTCTCCGTCTCTCTCTGTCTCCGTCTCTCTCTGTCTCCGTCTCTCTCTGTCTCTCTCCTCTCTCTCTCTCTCTCTCTCTCTCTCTCTATATATATATATATATATATATATATATCCTACAGATTCTTTCATTTAATTTATGACCTTATGAGCTAATTTAATCTTCTGCTAATAGAGTCCTGGATGTGTACTAATTATTAAAAATGAGGGAAACCATTGAGCCTATGTTCCTTTGGGTCTGGCTTACTACAGTTAATATGATTTTTCCAAGTCTTTCCAATTTCCTACAAATGGGACAACATCATTTTTTCTGAAGGCAGCATAGATTTCCATTGTGTATAAATACCACATCTTGTTGATCCAATTATCTACTGAGGGGCATCTAGGTTGGTTCCATATATTTGCTATGGTAAATAGTGCTGCAATGAACATCGTTGTGGATTTAGTATGCCCTTGTTTCTGGACAATTGGGTAAATGCCAAGTAGTGGAATTGCTGGGTCATAGGGGAGCTCTATGTTTAGTCTTTTGAGGAATCACCATACTGCTTTCTAGAGTGGTTGATAAGTTCATTATTTGTAAACAACAAATCATTCCTGCTCAATAAAGTAATGCCATATCAAACTAAAGGCAGACATAATCAAAGATAACTAAACCTTTTTCTACCTAAAAATAAACTGAAAGGATAAAAGTCAGATGAACTGGATTCTCATCAGCTGTGCATTCAGCTGGCTTTATTGAAAATTAAACTCCCCTAGCCACATTGTCCCCCTGTCTAGCCTTTTGTTCTTATGTCTCCCCCTCACGCACAGACCTGCACTATTAACAATTTGGTAAATATAGTCAATTATTCTTAAGGTGCCAACACTCTCATTTCGACTGGCTTCTCAGTTAATGTACCATAGCAGAGAATGAATTGCTATTATAACGAACTAAAAATAAAAATGTTTCAGAGTCCATAATTGGCTTGGCTTGTTGGACTTTTTAGGGAGCCAAAGTACCAGTTCCAGACTATTAGACTTTGGTTTGGAGCAGAATAATATATTTCCTCTTTAAAATACTTTGCTCTCCACAGTTTAAAAAATTTTAAGATGCACTTTTGTCTTACAGTCTTTCATTTTTAGAGACTTTCAGAGCTTTGGAGACACGATGAAAAGAGAAGAAAAATCAAATAGAAACTCTGGTGGGAAAATCAACCATTACCTTCATTAATGCTTTCTCTCCTATTATCTACCAGGTACAAAATTCACATTAAAAGATCATTTAATTGAGTAAAAAAAATACCTGTGATATTACTCTGTGTGTGCGTGCATGGGTTAAAAATCAAATGTCAGTAATCAGCTAGAATAGAGGACAATTATGGCAATCAGTCAACTCAAGCCACAAATTCATGGATTTCTAGACACAGTGTACTCCAACAACTCAAATGAAACTTGCTACTTTGTAATTACCTCACCATTGTCCTTCCACTAGAAATTCAGTAAGCATAAATGTTTGGTTGTCTTTCTGTGACTTTTTACCTATCATAATTGGTAGCTGTGTACAGACCTGGAATAGATTTTCATAACATTTGTCATGAGCGAAAGTCACCACTAGCATAGTAATTTTTTATGTGTCCTCCTATATCGTCTCTGGACTCCACAGATAGACAAAACAATGCAAATGAACCACCACCCTATCGTGCTCTACTGGGTTCTACTATTGGAGTCATTCCTCCAGCCTGGCATTTTTGGTGGGTGAATATTGAGTCTTGACTCTTTTGCCTAGTTTGGCATTGAACTGCCATCCTATAGGTATTAGACTCCTGACTTTCTAGGATTACAGGCATGAGACACTGGTGCCCATCACTACAGTGTCTATTTAAATTTGCAAATTGTCTCCAATACTCACTATCAACAATTTCTGCTTTGTTTTTCTCTATAAGGCTTATCTTCTATAATACCACAGATTTCACTTACTGATTTTATTTATCTATCTCCCCCACTAAAAGGTTAACTCCATGATATTAAGAATTTTTGTCTAGTTAGTTTACTGTTGCTATTAAAACCCTGAGAATAGGTCCTTATATAAAAAACTAGGCATTCTGGGAACCAAGACATGAGAAAGGGTATCAATGTATGTGAATTAATGCACCTTCTATCTAGCGAATATAATGTAACCCTTCTATTAATCACAATAAAAAATATATGAAAAAAAACAAAAAAAAACCTAGGCATTCAATAAATAGTTGCCAAGAGAACAAATGTTACTTATGGGTAGGCTAGCTAAAAATATTTAATAGTGAAGGTATGATTTCATGGCTATATTTAAATTTATTAATGACACAAAAGGAAATCACCAGTTTTCAGCTTCCTAGAACATGGTTTTGATCTCTTGATTACTGGGGCAGGAACACTAAAAAAAACCACCTCCAGCTCCCTTGTACCTTCTTAAGACTTTAACTACCACTGTCACTTAAGAAAACATACAGCTTCTCTTTCCCAACAGGTCAACTACATAAAAACTAAAGAAAACTTTATAATCACAAAACTAGTAAGACATTGAAAGTGTTTTGCACCATTTCTAAGATATTAATGTAAATCCTTCTGTTAAAAGTCTTTTCAGGGGCCAGGAATGTGGCCTAGTGGTACAGTGCTTGCCTAGCATGCATGAAGAGCCGGGTTTGATTCCTCAGTTCCACATACATAGAAAAAGCCAGAAATGGAGATGTGGCTCAAGTGGTAGAGCTCTAGCCTTGAGATAGCCCAGAGACAGTGCTCAGGCCCCGAGTTCAAGCCCCAGAACTGGCAAAAAATGGTTAAAAAATCTTTTCACAGAACTGCCTCAATATTTGAAATGCTGGTCCTTGATCGAGAAGATTTAATTGCAAGAGAAAAAGAGAGAATAGGCATATATATTCAATGGAAGTTAAACTTGTGAGCAAGGTATCTGGGTTTTATAAATTCCTAGATTACTTTTAGTGGTGGGGAAATTTTCTTTTAGACAGCACTTAGAATCAGACTTGGATTGAAATTCTGTTATGTATAATTTCAGAAAAGATATATACTATGGTATATACCTCAGTTTCTTTGTCTATAAACCTAAGATAAAATTTTCAGTTTCATAGGGTTTTTGTAAGGATTACAACAGTTAAAACATAGAATGAACCAAGACCAGAAAAATTATTAGATACTGAGTTAATATCCCTAGTTCTGCTCCCTCTCCTTATCCGTTCTCCTTGTTTTAGGTAAGAAATAGATGAATTAATTTGCTATTAAAACAGCCAAAAATGTCTCAAATTATTTTTGGAACAATAGTATTATTTGAAACTATGATCTCATTGGGGAAATCTGTTCACTGTTAATCTTTCCTTTTCTTTCTTCTTCACATTACAGTAAGTAAAATAAGCCAGGTGATGGTGACTTGGTCTGTAATCCTAGCTATTCAGGAGGCTGAGATCTGAGGATCAGGGTTCAAAGTCAGCTTCAGCATGAAAGTCCACAATACTTATCTTCAGCCAAGCACCAAAACAGCCAGTAGCAGAGCTCAAGTGGTAGAGCATTAGCCTTGAGAATAATTATAATAGTAATAATAATAATAAAGCTCAGAAACAGTGCCCAGGTCTTGAGTCCAAGCTCTGGGATTGGCACAAAAAATATAAGAAAAACAACTTACAATCAGATTCATACAGAAGCAACTATTACTTTACACTACCATTTAGGCAGAAAAAGAAAAACATTTTCAGAGATATCCCCTTTTCCATTTGAAAAAAGATCAAAACTACCATCAAGCAATGTTAAATGGTCCCAACAGCATTAAATTTTAAAAAAGACCTCCAACAAAATTAAAACTCAGAAACCTCAGAGGAGCAGAAACTCAGATGCGAAAAATTATTCATTTCCTTGAAAAACAGGAAAAGAAAACTGGATGAATGAGTAGGCTTTAGAGCAAGGCAAGAAAGTTCTAGATGAGCAAAAACTCAAAAAGCAAGGCTCTGATAAAAGTGGAAGCCTGAGGGACAGTCCCTTGGGAGCTCTCACAGGTGAGTAACAGGAAAGGCACAGCCTCAGGGAACTGACTATTTAGTTTCTCTTCTTAACTAGCTTTTTTCAGTATTGCTTGTGCTTCCTGAATCCGAAACATCTCAAAGTAGGAGAAGATCCAATAAAAATAAGAATTTCTCTAGGGGAGCCACCTTTGAAAGGTCGGTAGCTTTCATTGATTTCAAAAGTAGCTTTCTTAGAAAAAGGATTCAAACTTTGGTTTAAACTTTACCTCTTTCCTTTTGATAATGTTCAAGCAATACCTTGGGAAAAAGGAACCAAAAAACAGTTATTAATTACCCTAATTAACCCAATTCATAAGACATATTTGTATGGCTGTCATGACAACTGCTTTGACTAACTTGCCAAGAATAGCTTAGCTGTCCATTCAAATAAATCCCTGATAATTACCAGTGTAGTTTACTGGGCTTCTGTGATAATAATAATTAGTGGTACTGTGCAAAAGGTCGCACTAAACAATTTATGAATGATGCATTTTGCATGGTGATTATGTGAGTCACAGGCAATGTACAGAATGTTCAGCACTATGCTAATAATGTGAAAGAGTGTGGTTAGATTTGAGACAGTGACTGACTCTAAGGGCTTCATAGCCAGAAAGAGAAAGTAGAAAACATCACTGTTAAAGTACATCCAAGGAACAGTAAATTATAATATAACACATTGTTTTTGTATTTATCAGTTAGAATCATGTCTTGAATTCGAAAGGATGAAATATGAAATATTTTTACCAGTTCTGATGCATGAACTCAGGGCCTGAGCACTGTCCTTAGGCTTTCCTCAAGAATAGTGCTCTATCATTTGAGCCACAGCACCATGTCCAGCTTTTTCTCTGTATGTGGTACCAAGGAATTGAACCCTAGTCTTCATGCATGCTAGGCAAGCACTCTACCACTAGGCTAAAGTCCAGGCCTGAAATATGAAATATTTGAGTGATGGATGTACTGGCCTTAGAATGAGTATTTATGAAGGCAGAGACACGCAGCATTACACAGAAAGAGTTTATTGAAGGCTTCAAGATAGTGTTAGGGATGAATAACGTCTACATCCACATGTGCATGTTGAAGCCTTTTGCAAAAAAAGAATAAGCCTCAGAAAAAGAAAAGCTTGCCATCTATAGTGATGACTATAGTCAAATAAGTAGCAGGATATTTCAGTTGAAGATCCATGTGTTAAGCCAGGCACTGATGGCTCACGCCTGTAATCTTAGCTATTCAGGAGGCTAAGATCTGAGGATAATAGTTCAAGGCCAGATCAAATCTAGACCAGGCACGAAAGTCCTTGAGACTCTTATTTCCAATTAACCATCAGAAAATTGGAAGTGACGCTGTGGCTCATGTGGAAAATCCCTAGCCTGGAGATAGAAAGCCCAGGAACAGAGCCCAGGCCCAGAGTTCAAGCCTCATGACAAAAAAAGTTTTAAAGCTCCAGGTGTTACTCTAATGAAACAGTAATGTAGTCCAAATGCCCCCAAATAGTCACACTCCTTTGGAAAATGAGATCTGAATGTTGCTGTAATTTTCTCATAGTTGCAAAATCTCTTTACACTGTGTAATTGTGTTAGGAAATGTGAATATCTTGCTCTTGTATCCTGGGCATATGGTACACTTAACTAGTTAGAAAAACTTGAATAGATTGTGAATGTATTGGTCCTGTCCTTTTCACTGTGCCTGACTTTTCATTTCCTTTTTTCCAGGGATTTTTTTTTAAAGTGGAACAAGATTTTGGTATCAATGAACAAAATTAACCAAAGCCTAGGATTTCATTGAATCCCCTTGTCCAATAGTTTAACTTATTAAAGTATTTGCTAGTCTATGTCTTTTTAAATCAGAATTTGTCATTCCAAGCTTCATGGTACACTATGAGTACTGTTCACATCAAATTAGAAATTTGGCATTAATGAAGCATTCTGGTTGAGTTGGCAGAAAGAGATACAAAATATGTTTCTTTGTTGCCAGTCAACTTGGATTTTTTAAATCTACAGCAAATGCAGAGAGGGAAGGTTCATTTATGGTGAGTAATTACTGAGATGCTACAGTAGAGCACCTGGAACACTGCCTGGAACGTGATAAGTGTTAAGGAATATGAAACTGTATGAAGAAGAAATTAGGCAATATTTATACCATCATGAGATACAAGACTGGGAATTAACCCACAAGTCAAGAATATTAAAATCATAACTGGTAATGCCCCCTCCCTCCTAATTTCGATGCCTGTGGGAAACCATTTCTAACTCTACTTTGGATTACTGTTGGTCCCTTCCTTCCAAAGAAAAATATAATTATACAATATTCTGATGTTACAAATTGAGATAAAACTCTACTCTGTATGCAATGTTAGTTGCAGAGAGTAATGTACATATGAATGTGTGTCTACTCCTAGTATCTATCTTTGGATTTGTATCTTATGATTTCTCATACCACATTTGGCACACATGAAATCAATACTGTTAAAAGAGTATGTTCCACAAGACCCAACTCTACCAATACATGCAGTAGAACTCAGTAAACAATCTTTGAATTGTGCTTCTACTTTGGTTTTTTCTTCTGGAATAGAGAAGTAACATTTTAACAGATTGCCTTCTAAGGTGCTTTATGCCAAACATCAAACTGGTTTTAGACAAACAGTGAAACCAGCACTTACCAGTCATGTACATAGCCTTTCTCATTATGTTCTGCTCTGGCCCCATCCCACGAGACAGGAAAGTACTTGAAGTCAAGGATTAATCAGCATTCATTTTTGTAAATTTTGTGGACCTAGTCAAAATTGTAGTGTATATTCCACATATCTGAAGCAAACTGGATCTATAAGGAAATATGGCTGCCTGAGGATCTGAAATGTGAGATCAGAGTTTACGGAGAGCTGTGATTCAGAGAATGTGCAAGAGAACTGAAGATGCAAGTATGTAATTAACAACCCAGTGACTGCTGATGAGAAAGAGAATTCGATAACTATGCAGCACCAAACACAACTTAACAAGCAGCAATCCATGTAAGAGAACCTAATACTTCTACATATTGTGGAGAAGAAAATCCTGCTAAGCAGCGAGGTGTAAGAGGATCTAATCTACTACGAATGGAAAGCAGCCTAATAGGGTTTGATGTGATTGGAAATGCAATGTGTTGAAGTAGAAGAAAACCCAATATAGACTAGTAGTGAAAAGGGAATGAGCTTTGGTGATTAACCAGACTGGTCACTGGAAGTTTTCCTTTGTTCCAAAAAACACCAAATCAAGCCAGATAAGTATTCAGTCCAGGGTAGCAAATCTTTTCAGAAAGGGCAGAAATGACCCTGACTGTACAAACACTGTTCTGATATTCATTTATACCACACAAACCAAAGAGTAGCCTGGGCTCAGCTCTCAATCTTGCTACCATTGTATAGAAACCACCCAAGAGCAAGCACGTTGGCAGTGTCTCTTGCCCCATCAGAAACAGTTACTGTGTTAAGCATCCTTTGTGTTTAGAGTGTTAGCGTTTTGCCGGCACAGAAGGTAAGAATGCTTACATTGGGTTTTTAAGCTAACATGCAAGGTACCCATGTGGACCTTTGAGACAAGGGTAACACCACAGGGCCCTAAAAGGAAAAGGTGAAAAATCATTTTAATAGGAAATCATTCTGCAGTTTTAAATAACCTGTTCTTGTATGCATCTCTTTTCCAAGCTTGTAGGAAATTAACATAAAAATAGCCTTTCTGAGCCATTACTATTATTTATAAGGAGGTACAAATATGCCTGATGCTTTACAATTGGCAGAATATGACACACTAAAGCTTTCCCATTCTTCATATGTAGTTATGCTTATACGACTGGTTGGTTATAAAGCACCCTCTACTTGTGTTAATGTGCTAGCCGTGAAACCACTAACAGCCAAGAAATTTTTTATGGCATCAGAATCCTTTGAGTACAGTGGAACAGAAATTCGGTTAAGACATAAGAAGGCAATAGGCACTGGGAGCAGATGAATGTGACGTGTGTGGGCTTTTGTCAGAAAACTGTACTAAGCTGCATACTTCCTTACTCCCTGCAGCTGGGCCCTGGATGTCTTCTCTGATTATGTCATTGACACAAACAAACCTCCACTTTCATCAGCAATGCCATGCCAAGACATCTTTGGAGAAGCTTAAACTAGCTCTCCTTTGTCTCTCACACATCATCCACAGAACTGTCAAAAACATGTGAATTGTTCTCTGCAGCCAGTGATATTAGAGGCAGATAAGGCGCAGCTGGATCCTCTGACCTTGGGCAGAGCAATGAGGGCACACAGTTAAGAGAAGACAATCCTCTTTGGACTTCAGCAAGGGGCTGAAAAAGTCAGACTGGGAAAAAGCTGTATCTCCCCCCTGGCCAAATCATCTTCATTATTAGGACATGTCAAGAAGCTGGGCAGCTGCTTTGCAGGACAACAGCCCAGGGAAAGCAACAAAGAGGAGCCCATTCTGTCTGCTTTGCTATTGGCAAAATGAGTCCTTTCCAAATGAGTCACGTAAGGTACCAGCAACTCTTGAGATCACACGCACACACACACACACACGCACGCAAGTACACACACATTTTCTCCCAGATCTCTGGAACACAATTTTATTTTCTCTCCTTATCTACACAGTAGTTTTTGCCCACCTTTATAAAATAGGTGAATGGTTGTCCTTGATGTGAATATTAGAAAAAGAAAAGGCCAGAATGCATCTCTGTCTCCGAGGAACGTAAAGATGAGATAAAGACAATGACATTACTGTGGCCAGAGGAAAAGAGCTGGATTTTGGTGCATCTGTGCGCCCTCTGCTGACTATCAAGCAGAACTTCACAGAGAAAATAAAAAAGAAGTACAGCAAGGAAAGAGAACAGAAACTGGAAAAAGCAGAAAGGAAATGGCCTTTTTTCTCTGGGCCAATCTGCTATCTTTGAATCTATCTAAAATGAAAATGAATAACAACCAATTCCTTGTGTTGCAATCTTTCAAGTACAGCCATGAAAAAAAAGATGAAGCCATAAATATTGCCTTGACCCACTCATTCCAAGCTGTAAATGTGACTAGTTAAGCCTTGCATGCCCTACAAACATCACCTTATTGAGCTATATCTGCACATGACCCACAAACACAAAAGGGGCAGGGAGACAGCTATTCCAAAGGCTGTTGAGCAGACAGACGAAGTCAATGTATTTGAGCTACAAACCATCCATCTGGCTGGCTGCAGGCTGCTTCTATATTTGCATTGAAATAGATTCTTTCCACAGCTGCTTTTCTGAAATGAATTTGCTTTCTGCAGAATTCAGAGTATACTCTTGCATTACTATCATTACCATCCTGCTAAGCCCCCTTTCTACTTTTTTAAACCAAGAGCTGTGTGTTAGAGTCAAAAGTTCAGTACTCAGCTTCAGATTATCCTTTGTTGGGGAAAGGAGACTACCTTCTGAGATTAAGCCAACAATGTAATTCTAGACACCTACCTCAACAACCACACTGCTACTCTCTCTAAACTCTCAACTGCCTTCTTATCTCTATAAAATTTAGCGATAATATAGAAATGGTGGAACAAAGGGTGAACTAATGCAGCAGTGATACAAATAGATGCTATGTTGGAAATTATTTTTATAATTTGGAAGGGTATGAAAGACGGAGGGAGGCAAAATGGGAGAAAATGTTCAAAAAGAAATATATTTATTACCTGACATATGTAACTGTAACCCCTGTGCACATCACCTTTACAATCAAATTTTAAAAATAAAATCTACAGAAAGTATTTCTTTAAAAAAAACTGGTGGTCTAATCCCGCTTGCCTTTTTTTGTGATTTATGCAACTGGATCCCTTTTCTTTTTAGTTTTTTTTTTATTTTTTTTATTAAAGAATTTATTAACGTTGATTTTTACATATTTTAAGTGACAAGATTAACAGACAAGTGTTCAAGGAGGGAATCTCTATTTACAATCACTGAGACTTAATATTTAGAACTTAATCACAATTTGGCTAAGGGTTTGTATGTCATAGAAACATACTAATTTATGAAATAAAACATTATGTCTATTATGTCTAATCCTGCTCGCCTTTGAAGAGTGAGTTCATATATTACCTCTGGAGTCTCCCAAAATTCTCTCTTTCATAAAAAAGGTATTATTTACTTTCACAACACTGTAGTTTCATATCAGTAATGTTTTGTCTTCCCACTCCATGAAGGTAGTGCCTGTGACCACTGTTTAACCAGTATCCGGAATACTAAGAATAAGGCTATTATGAAGGAGAATATATATGACATATTATATATAATATCCACACCAAAGCAAACTAATCTATTTAACAAAAGGCTAGTATTGAATAGCCCTTAGAAAAACATTTTGAAATATTTCTCCTAAAATTTCGGTTCTCTGGTTGTTATTACTCTCAAATACCCAGGTATACTTAAGCACTTTGAGAAATGCTGACAGAAATGTTATACCATAAACTGCTTTTTCCTTCAATCACCTTTAATATTATTGTCAAATTTCAAATCAAAACAGCTTTCACTTTTACAACTTATCACTGCATGTGTTTATGCTATGTTTATTTAATTTTGAAAGCCAAAGAATCGATAAAACATTATATAACCTAATTTCATTGTATCCTACAAATAGACCATCAGTTGTTACAGATCCAATTAATATTGAGCTCTACATATTCTGATTTGGTGTAACGGTTACATATAGTATTTACAAATTCCATTGTTCAGAAATAAAACACCCAGAATTATCGGATCTGTTACTAGTTCTAAGAAGTCGTTTTCTTGCTTTACTTTAAAACCAGACAGTTGATTAAACTTCACTATCTGTACAACATACAAAAGCTGATGCCAACAACAAGGTTTATCGTTTTTTAAATCCTCCTCTTCCTAGTAGATGAACAAAAATCTATTATTACCCGAACAGCAAATGTTTAGCATTAGGAAGAAAAAGCCAAAATGTCTTCGCTTAATGGAATCTCATTTTCCTTATTGTAAAATGAGTTAATGTCATCAATCCACCAACAAAGAGAACTGAATTCTTCCCTGGAGCATGTATCTGCTATCATAAAATCATCATCGGACAAACTGAAACTCCAGTAAGAATAAGCCTCTTCTGGTCATCGAAAATAGATATTTTCTCTGCTACTCAAGACAGTGAAATTAAATTTCATTTTGAGTTAATGTTTACTTGATTTGCTGTGGAGAGAGTTTTTTCCTCTTGGCTCTTTACTTGCACCAAGAGAAAGCACATCCCATCGAACGTTTTAGGTGAACTGTCAAGGTTATGGAGCACAATGTATATGATCCACTTCTCTCTGCTACATCATTATCAATCACTGAATTACCTTTCACTTGAACAAGAAAACAAGAACAAAGTAGGGAGAAATCTGTTTCCCTGCACAAAACAGAACTGCTTCTAAAATTACTTTAAAAAGAACTATCCACCTGACACAAATCATTAGATCAGCTTTGCATTTTGCACATTTCACAATACTTAGGATGATGTAACATGGGCAATTACACACAAGCAACTAGAAAGTCATTGTCCAAAATAGCTACAGCACAGCTGAGGTTTACTCTAGGTCTGTGGTTTCAAGCAAAGCAACAACCTTCTCTACACACACAAATCCACTACAAATTCAAGGAAACCCTGAGCTGCATTTGGATATCATTTTAATTACATGTGCTTGGATTACAACTCTATAAACCAGAAAAGAAAAAAATCAGCCTACAATTAAATGAAAAGAAAGCAGTTGGTACTCAACTACTAACTCTGCAGGGAACATCTAGTCATTTAAAAGAGCAAACTGGTGTATCAGGGTTAAATACAACCTGATTGGGGAGTAGCAGAAACCAGCCACCTATTATTTTGCTGGCAATTCACTTACAGTAAGGAGGCATTTGCCAGCATTCATACATGCCATTCAGATTAAATATCATAGTGAGAATTATATTTTTATTCACCTTCCTTTCCCAAGCCTCCTAAACTTTCCCTAAAGCCCTCCAAAAATATAAATTGGTCCCCAAGTGGTCAAAGTGGAAGGCTCAAAACCACTGTATTTCATCCCCACCCTGACCAATAGAGTTACTTTCTTAGATGGGAGGAAAGTTATATGGGACAGATAACAGTCCTGGGAACACTAGCTCAAATGCTCTTCACCATAAACTTGGTGTTTAAAATTTATTTGTAAGGGGCCAGGTGTTTGGCTTAGTGGTAAAGAGCTTGCCTTGTATGCACGAAGACCCAGGTTCGATTACTCAGTATCACATTCATAGAAAAAAGCAGGAAGTGGTGATGAGGCTCAAGTGGTAGAGTTCTAGCCTTGAGAAAATTCAAGGAGCTCAGGCCCTGAGCTCAAGCCCAGGACTGGCCAAAAAAAAATTCATTTGTAAGACACTTGCATGAGGTAGAGTTCAGGTCTGTGGAAGCAGCAGGTCATAGGAGAAGAAAGGGTCGGGCAGTATTTATTAAAGTGCAGGTCACAACCTCAAGCCAGTGGTCCATGAAATTGCCATCTCCCAAGTTTCGCAGTTAATGGAGATGCCCAGCACAGAGTCATGAAGGAGAAAGGTTGGAAAATGTCAGATTAAGAGGCCTAAATTGATATCCACTGACTCTGGGCCGAAAATACTAAAGATAACATCAGAAAAGGGAGTTGGGCTCTCTTGCCCAGCGTATTCAGCAAACTGGTTCAGGAAGGACTACCTCCAACTTAACATTTGAACTGGAGGTGGGTGTAACAGTAAAAAACAGTTCTTAAAAATCTTGAGGAAATGGGACAAAGACATGAGGAAGGGTATCAATGTATGTGAAGTAATGCACCTTCAGTCTGGTGAGTATAATATAACCCTTCTATTAACTACAATAAAAATATATGAAAAAGAAAAAAATCCTGAGGAAGCCATTACTGGGCAGAATTAATATTGTCATATAAAATAATTGTGTGTAACTAAGAGGCAGAAAAGTATGCTGAAGTGTAGTTTATTTGCAATGTTGAGGGAGGCAAATGGAAGTTTCCTTAATTTCATAATTGGGTTGTTGTCCTCAGAAGTACATTGGTAGGGTGATACAAATCTGATTGCCTCTTTTCAGATTGAAAGATAGGAATTAAATTACCTTCCTAGATAAAAAGAGACAATGAACGAGCTACTGAACGTTTATTGAAGGTTTCTCATGTGCCTGATGGTAAAAATACTCATATGAATACTCACTAAAGAAACTGAGGTAGGTACTAGTCCTCTTATTTTGCAAATGAGTGAAGGACAAAGCGAAAGCAGCTTTTCTAAAGACAATTAGCAAGGGAGCCTAAGTTCCAGAGACATAGATGCAACAAATCAAAATAACCATTCCATAAACCCTGAAGTGACAAGCCATATCTGAAAACAAGAAGGGTTTGAGACAAAGTATAGATGAATAATAAGTCAGGAGTTCTTTTACATACCCAATTTATCTGATTAGAAAATGGAAAGCAGAAAAAGCACACTAAAAATGAACGACAAAAATTATAAGTCATAAGGAATCTGAACAAGAAATATAAAGAAAACAATATAAACATACTTATTTTATTAGAATAAAATATATTAAATGAAAAGATGCCATACATCTAGCTAAAAATCATACTCATACATCTTTTCAATCAAAATCTCAATAACAGTAATCTTTGTAGCTTATCATGATTCTAAAATTCATTTTAAAGTACAAACAAAAACTAAAATATATTTCAAAAAAGCAAAGAATAAGGATAATAAAGCATCAATAATTAAATCAGTTGAAGTTGTAACAGAGTAGATAGATCTTTGTAAAATGCATGAAAGATTAGAAAAGTCCCTAGCCTACATTAAAACTTAGCATGTAATGTTTTTAAAATTACCAGAAAACATTGGGAAAGAGGAGATATAAATAATAATTAGTACAAAGTCAACCAATTAACTAGTTAGAAAATATTTTTAAATTACTACCTCTAACTATATGCTAAAATACATTACAAATGAAATAAAACTTTAAAACATTCAAAAATACTGGAAGAAATTTCCTATGTATAAAATTTTTGGATTTTGAGAGTTTCACAATTTAAAAGCAGCCAAAAAAATCACAGATTAACATTGTAAAATAAGTATATACAATTAAAAATCATATAACAGAAATAGGGGGTATAGCTTAGTAGTAGTGTGCTTCCCTGATGTGCTCAATGCTATAGGTTTAATCTGTAGTACCACAAAAAAATATACAATGAACTGAAGAAAATAAATGCAACAAGGGATATATGTGTGTGTGGCCGGGGGAGGGGGAGTTATTCATTGCATCATTATCTGAAATAGCAAATAATGAAAGCAAATTTCTGTTGTTCTTATGTGAAGTTATTTCTTTTCTTTTTTCCCTTATGGTTTAACTCATGTTGTTACTGTATCTGACTTTGGTATCTGGTATATTGCATATACCTTTATTTGTGTATTTGAAATTGGGAAGGGAAGGGGAAAAACAAAATGATTGTGACCCTGACAACAAAATACAATTTAAAAAGAAATGGAAATTAAAGCTAAAATTATGTGTACATTTGCATTTATGAAATTAATTATTCTCCCTCCCTCTCTCCTGTTCTCATTTATCATTCTCCCAGCAAGTACGTATTCTAATTTCCTATTTATCCTTCCATACAACTTCATATATATATAAGCAAATAAAATACGTGATTTGGGGGATGGGAGTCTGGCCTAGTGGTAGAGTGCTTGCCTAGCATTCACCAAGATCTGGCTTTGATTCCTCAATAACACATACACAGAAAAATCAGAAGTACTGCTATGGCTCCAGTGGTAGAGCATTAGCCTTGAAGAAAGCCCAAGGACAATGCTCAGGCCCTGAGTTTACGCCCCAGGACTGGCAAAAAAAATGAGATTTTTATTTTCATCCTTTTTTCACCCAAATGATGAACACATTTTGAGGCTTCCTTCTATTTCATTAGCAATATTCTTACAAATCTTTACATATAATATATAAAGTTATTTTTAACAGTTTTCAGTTACCCCTCTATATAGCACTCTGACAATAAAATACAATAAAAAGAAACCTTTCAGTTTGAAGTAATGGTCACACCTATAATCCCAGACACTGAAAAAGCAGGTATCAGGAGAGCCATGTGTTCAAACTAAGTCAAGGGAAAAAAATTAGTGATTTCTGAGAAGTGATTTCTTTTTGCTTTCATTTTTTTTCCCTTTGGTTTATCTCCTGATGTCACTGTTTTTGATTTTGGTATCCTGTGATTTGAATATAGATTTATCTGATTTGGGGAAGGGAAGAGGATAACAAAATGGTGAAACAAAGGACAAAGGTGAACCAATGCAATGATATTCACAAGACACTATTGGGAATGTACTTTACAACTTGGGGGAAGGAGAGATGAAGGTGGGAAAGGAAAGTGGGAGAAAAATGAAGGAGTACTACTGTTCCACAAGAAATGTACTCATTACCTTTCTTATGTAACTGTAATTCCTCTGTAAATCATATATGTTCCTTGTTACAAGGGTGACACAGATAGCAAGGTCGCCATCTGGACAAAAACACAAGAATCTATCCAAAGAGCAACTACAGCAAAAAACAATGGAGGCCTGGAGATATGGCTCAAGTGCTTGGTTATCATGAGACTCAGTGAAACTCACTACACATTCAGTACCACTAACTTTTCCACACTTAGACATATGGTTTTCATTTTTACTATTTAAATGAAGTGTGTGTGTGTGTGTGTGTGTGTGTGTGTGTGTGTGTGTGTGGTCTGTGTTTTCTCATGTGGTCAAGTATATCCAAATGATAAATTTCATAAAAGATAAATTGCTGGTTAAAGAAAGATAAGTGTTTGCAATTTTGAGAGAGATTGAAAAATTGCCTTCCACTGGGACTTGTACCAATTTATACTGCCACCAAGAATGTATGAAACTCCTGCTTCTCTACAGCTTTCCCTATTGGCAAAGATATTTAAAATTATAATAATGAGGCTGTAGGTGTAGCTCAGTAATAGAGAGCTGGCCTTGCTTGATTAATGCCCTAGGTTTAATATCAAGTAATTCAAAAAAGAGATGATAATATGCTGTATGGGCATAGTAAAATAGGAGGTTTGCGTACACTGTTAGTAGACTGCTACAATGGTACAACTCTTCTGGGCAAAACACAATAAATCTTCTAAGCATATAAACCATCAGAAGAAGCAATTTCCTTTCAAGAGTTTGTTCTCAGTCAACAATTAGAGCACACGATTAATTTTTACATTAATATTTGTATTGATATCTGTTGTAGCTTTATATATATATGATACAAAAACTTAACCTCAAAATTTAATGTTAAGGGCTAAGCGAAAGTAATCTCTATTAGGGGAACAGAAAATAATTTAGCAACTAAAAAATACCTTTCTTATAAATATTTTCTAATGAAGCAAAAGCCATATAATGAATGACTGTTGTCCTTAATATACTATGTTATCTCTCATCTCTTTTGCTGTCCCTTGGTTATCTCATATTGTTACAGTATTTCACCTTGTTATCTGATATATTGTATATATGCTTATTTGAAATAGGATAGGGAAAGGGGGAAGCAAGATGAGAGGTGGGGGAAGGGGAAGGGAAATGGGGACCAAGACATGAGAAAGGGTATCAATGTTTGTGAAGTAATGCACCTTCTATCTGGTGAATATAATGTAACCCTTCTATTAATTACAATAAAATTATATGAAAAAATCTACCCAATAGAAGGTAAATAAATAAATATTTTCTATTGACAACAAAAGAGTCATGATATAAACATTGAAAAGAATAATCCCAACCAAAATTTTAAAAAAGTAAAACTGTGACAGTTTTTTTCTTGTTAATTAATCAAATATTCATGGAAATTTTATTTTGTGCCAGACACTGACAGAAAGTTAATTGTGGTTAACCCAGAATGGTAGAACTATGGATGATTTTCCAACTTCATTAAATTTTTCTGTACTTTATGTACAAATTGATTTTGTAACTAACCAGTAAAACTATGATAAAGATAATGCGACCCAGACTTCTTTCCCCCCAAAAATAGACAGATTATTTTTAATAAAAGTCAAGTGAAAGCCAAATACTATACTACATTTACTAGCTCATAACATTAATAGATATGTCTCTAAAGCTATCAACCCATTGAGACTAGCAGTTGTTGCAAAAGACAATGTGTATCTATATTTCCCTTCATGGCTCAATCTCCCTTATACTGGCACTTCTAAACAAAAACATCTTGACCATAATATCCAATCAATTTCTCTTCTTAGGTTCTAGACAACAACCACTATGGAATGTGATGAGTGAAGGGCACTTCATGGCCTTTAGAACTAGCCAGTATCCATGAACAAATTCAGTCAGGCCTTCACAAACATCATATGTGACAACATGTGACCAGCAAGTATAAATAGAACCAGAATTCAGTACCAAATTTTCTTACTTTTGATCTATCAATTTCTGGAATTTTATATTCACTTCAGTGAATTGTAACATTAACTTACACATTAAGTTCTTCCAAATCTCAGCTTAAAAGTAATTATTTTCTAAGATCTTGGAAGTTTTTCCTAATCCAGACAACCTCATCTTTAAGCCATACAAAGGAAAACAGGTACTCTTAAACTGCTTCATAGTCTAATTTCAATAAAGTCTTTTAAATTAAGGAAACTTACTCCTTTTACATTAAAGTATTAAGAGACAGAGAAAGTTTCTCTTCAATTTTTAGTCCCTTCAGATGCCCCCCACTCACACACACAAAATGCAATAGATTTTGATACCTATCAAATGCTTCCTTTTAATAATCTGAGAAATATCTAAAATAATCTATATAAATGACTGAACATAAAAAATGCAGTCCTGCTGAAGGCTACTGTCTCCACTTATCCAAGGGAGTGACTACATAGAGGATTTCCTGTATCTGTATCAGGCAAAATCTTTACCCACAATCAGAGTGATTTTGTATAGGATTATCTTCTACAAGCTATAGGGTATGTGTGTTATGTCTCTGTGTGATTTCTTTGTTTTATGAAAAATTTCTTTGATATTAAATCATTCTCATATCTAGTCACATAGAGCCATGGCATTAAGATTTTACATATAAATGCAGTGCTTACTATGTGAGAGGTTTTCAGGAAATGTTCAAGAGGATACTGGTCTATTCAAAAGTAGAAGAGGAAACAATAGAATAAATTTGCCTTTCTTCAAAGGATTGATTCCATTCCATTAGGAAAAGAATATACTTCATAAAGATTGATCTTGAAATTTTATGCATCTTATTGACTCATTACTAGTCCATTTTTCTTGCAAATTTTTGAGACTATCATGTCCATACATAATCTATGCATTAAAACCATGGATCAGGAACATGAAATTAACATTGGAAGGTATTTAAATGATCTCCCATCAAATTGTCCCATTTTGGTACTGAAAAGGGTACTAGAAAAATATTTTGCCAAAACTGTGCCTTAAATTCTATATAACTTTGTAGTACTCAGAGTATGTACAGGTTGTAGTTAACCATCACTATTTATTTTAATCTCTCATCCAAAAAATAAAAGTTGTAAATCAGATGTCTAATGCTGATGAGATAAATCTACGTTTTGTATACAAATGGGCAAGAAGAATGAAGAAGGAAAAATATTTTTTCTTAACATTATTTATCACATTTTAAAATGTACTACAAGAGTTATTTTTAAAATAAAAATTTTCATACCTGTTATCAATTGAGAGAGAACTCCAACAAAAAAAAGAAAACTTCTATGACCCAATTGAAAAGTGAAAATAAGTAACATATCTATTCTGGTCCTCTTTAAAAGAGCGCATACATCCTGTCTACACTATCCCTTTGGCCCTTAAATACTTACTGTGTGATACTCTAGTTAATGTTTTATTCAACTACTTTTATTTTATTAAAAATTACATGTTAAGTGTAGAATAATTGGAAATTAGAAGGGTATGCACAAAAAGTAAAAATTTCCAAATTTCTAAAACCTGAGATTACTTAATGCTTGGTAGTTCTCTTTGAAGACTTTGGGGAAAGGAGTATGAGTAGGTGGAAGTATATTGTTTTAAACAATGGGAGTAAATTTATATGTGTAAATTGTTCTTTTCTAATTAATGTGTATTCTGGGTATTTTCTTTTAATATGTCTCAACATATTATTAGTGTGTGTGTGTGTGTGTGTGTGTGTGTGTGTGTGTGTGTGTATGCCATCTATGGGGCTTGAAATCAGGGCCTGAGTAATGTCACTGACCTTTTTAGTTCAAAGCTAGAACTCTATAGCTCAATTGATAAGAGTCTCATAATTTTTTCTACTATGACCCTCATATCTCAGCTTCATCAGTAGCTAGGATTACAAAAGTGACTCATTGGCATCTGGTCCAAGATATTGTTTTAATGGTTTTGCAGCATATTTGTATATGACATATTTAACAATTCATATAATGTTGATATTACATGTTTCTGATGTGATATTTTTATAAATTATATTGGTATTAACAACACTGTACATAAATTCCTATACAGATCTAAAATTATTTCAGAAATAGGAAAGGTAAATATTTTAGAGCTTTTAATGTGTTGTTAAATTTCTCTCAAGAAAGATTTCATCAGTTTCATCAATCATATGCCACGTAGTGGTATATCATAATCATGTCTTTGCCATCACTACGTACTTTTCAATCTTTGCTAATTTGATAAATAGAATAATAATGTCTGTGATTCCTTTAATGTGAGGTAATGGATTGTTCAGGACAGAATTGTAAATACTTTAGCTTTTATTTTATACACTCTGTGTTACTTCACATTTTAGCAATAACTAAGGTTTGGAGATAGATATTTTGCTCAAGTGGAAGAGTGTTTATCAAGTAGAAATCCCTGAATTTAAACCCAAGTGGGGGTTTAAGAAAAAGTATCATAGTATGGAGAAATAAAAATTAATAATCATATTTCATTTCATTACTAAAATTGAAATTTCATGTCTATTGATGATTGCATGAATCCTCTATGAATTATGTTTGTGGTGTCCATTTTATATTTTTATATCATGGTGTTTTTCTTTTTGTTGATTTGCAATGATTCTTTATACTTAAAGATATAAGAAATGCTTTTCCTGATCTTCCTGCAACAATCTTAATTCCTGACAGAATAAGTATATCTTGTACTTGCTTATTTAATTTTAATATCCCTAAAATTTTATACATTTTTGTCTCCACTCATAGTAATGTAAACTCAATGGAAACAGAAACTTTGTTTTGTTCACTATTATCTTTAGTACTTTGAATAATGACTAGCATAATATAAGCACTCTACAAATATTTGTAGAGTTAATTGATGAATTTGAAAACAGATTCTTCTTTAGAATGCAATGGAATTGTAGTTTCCAGGACTTGTAGGTAAGAGAAATTAGATGACATTGATCAGAGACCAAGTTCCAGTCATATACATAAATTCAGCACAGTGACCATAGTAGATAACAATGTTTTATGATTTTTAAACTTGTTAAGAGCTCTACCAATCTTCAACCACAGTCTTAAAAATGGCAACTATATGAGATGATTTATAATAATTAGCTTAATTGTAATGATTATTTCAAAATGAATACAGACATCAAATTGTAGTTTAACTTTAATTTTGCCTATAAATTTTGGAGACATACACATTACTAAATTTTATTTATTCAGAGCTATTGATGTTTTTCTTTTTGTTCATTTTCATTGCTTTAGGGCTCCTGAATTCCTTTACAAAATTAGGTATTTGTTTTGTTCAGATGATATTACCAACTTTTCCTCTTTAATTCATTGAACTGTGTAGAAGTTTGTTTTGTCATACAATGGAAAATAAAATACTTTTCTAATTGTTAACTAATTACCAGGTACCATTTAATGAATATACCTTGCTGTTTTTCATTGATTTAAAGTATGTATGCTTGCTCTCTTGTCTCCTCATTGACAATCTAAGCCACGGTAGTAGGTACTGCTTATCCTTGACCTGTATTTCTCAGGACTGAATATAGACTGATCCGTAATATGCAGCGATTTTTTTCAAGCCAAACTCTTTTTCTTGAAAACAGCTTTATTCAATAATAAGTTCAATCACTAAATTCTGGAACTAAATTATCATACTGGGCCATCTGTACTATTATAGAGCCAAACTCATCAGTAACAAAAAATACTTAATACATACCCTGAGTTTAAGCACAAAACAAAATTTTAATACATATACAATTGACACTGCCCTGAAGTAACTCCTGCAGATGATTCTTTAGGGCATTTCTTATAGACCAGAACTTCTCACAGCTGTTCCCCCTGATTTCTCCTTCCATCCAACAAGCACATATTTCCCTGACATAAATGGATTGCTTGATGTAGACAAAATCCTGCTCAATGCAGACCACCAGCCTCCACCATGTCTAGGGTTTAATAATTTTGGAATCCAATCCGTTTAAAAGAAAATCTACCTCGTTTTTGGCTTTCAAATAAAACCCCCACTGCCCCATAATGATTCTGTAAAGCTCAATTATCCTCCTCCTATAGAGTTAAATTAAAAATAACAACAAAATAATTTTTATTGAATTCTGGCTCTTTGCTAATAATCTATAGGACACAGGAAAATGAGCAAAACCATGTTAAAACTTCCTCTCATGCCAACTAATCCCACAAAGAGAATGAAAATCAGTGAAAGATATTGTTAAGCATGAATTGGAGCTGAAGTATTTATCTCTGTTGCACGGTATTAAAATGAGACAACTTTCAAAATAGAAGCCTCAAGCAATTGCATTAGAAGTAGCATAATTTGGTTAGACTGACCTTAGAATGGAATAAAAAGCTGCTTATTTCCATAATGTTGGCCTTCATTGGTATAAAAGGTTAGATAATTTATCAAGATACACAAAACAGTCCTCAAGAATACCTTGCCTAAAAACAGAGATTTCGGTGACTTCCAGCTCTGTGAATTTTTAGGAAGTATGTTAATCAACATAGTTTACATTTAAGTGAATTTGTTCACTGAAAATATCTATTTTGCCAGACAAGAGCCTCATATCTCCTATTTATCCCTAGAACAAGTACAGACCAATTGAAACAAGGTTAGTATACTCACTGCTGCTCTATGGTAAACATCATATTGGACAGGACTTTTCTGTAATTACCTGAGTTTGAACTCAAGACTGAGGCTGCACAAGCAGACTTGTTTGTCCAGTTTGTGCTCTGCCTCTTAATCCATGCCCTTAGCCATCTCCGCTGATTATAGAGATGGAATCATAAAGACATTTCTGCCTGGGCTAGCTTAGAACTGCAATCCTCCAAATCTCAGTGTCCCGAGTAGCTAGCTGGATTAAGGGTTTGAACAACTGACATCAAGCTAAGAAGATATGTTTGAATGAAGAGGTTGTTGAGTTTTGACACACAGAGGAATGAAATTACACACTTAATAATATGTTGTCTTCATTTAAAAGCTAAAAGCTACACCCCTCTAGTCAATTCCCTTGCCTTCAATACCACCTACAGAGTATCCATTATCACCAATGGACTCAAAATCAGCAGTCAGCCTCTCAAACCAATGCTGCAAAAATTCACAGAATTACTCTAAAAGCTAAGAGAGAAACCAGAGATACACTGATCTGATCTCTGCACATACTGTTGCGCATTTAGTGCAGCTTGGCATTTGTTTGGATTTTTTCAGAATTCTTGATATCTTACATTCTTAGTAATACAGGTTTCTGAAAAATAAAGCACCTTTTTATGAAGTTTTCAACTCTATTTTATATTTCTTTTATTCAACTTTCTCCTCTACTTCAGAATTTCTGATTTCTACATTGTTATCACCGAGAATAAAGTGACTCCAGGTCAGCAGCATATGCAAAAGAACAGTCCTGCTGGAGTTTGGTAGGTTCAATTTGTTACAAGCATAACATACATTTTTATATCCTATGACACCATGTACAACCACAAACCTTTTCAGTTCCAGATTTTCCTCCATTTTCCATGTTCTTTCTTGGGGGCACCTGATGGATCAGATGTGAAAAGACCAGGCTCCTACATGTGATTCTAACACTGCTCAGTGTTAGCTTACCAGTTTCATACAACTTTGTTGCATCAGTCACTATCTAGAGTTTGTGCAAAGGGAGCTTAGTATTCTTACCATTTCATGCATTTCCTTATTATATTTTTTTTCTGAAATAAAGCACACCCTTGTTTCATTTTTTAAAGAAGGATCAGTAGAGGTAAAATTAGAAAGAGGGATATAGTGGTAAAAGAGCACAAATCCCAATAGCAAGGTCACAAACCACACCAAAAAAAAAACAATATTTCATCTCTAGATTTGTTTCTAAAGAGTCATAACTACTAGGAATTGTTTTGTAATTCACAAATTAAGTGAAGTGCCACTAGGGAAAAACAATGTTTAATACTAATATCTTCATGTTCTTTCCCCTAGCTCTGCCATTGGCATACTCTATCACTTGAAAGTCTATACTTGAGAAAATAGAAATGTATTAATTAAAGAAACAATTATCACAGTTAAGATCACAATCAGTGCCAGTTGTTTGGAGGAGATTTTTCTGTGTCACACCATGGCCTCTGGGCCAAGCAACACAAAAGCAGAATCTAGTCTCTCAGATAATCATTACCTGTTACTCATAGCCAAATATATCTAATTGTCCCTGCATTTTCAGAGCTCTACTTCCTTCATGCATATCAGTTTTCAAATATTAATGTTCTATTAGAGGCTTTAATTTAATTATTAAAAAAACTGCTCAAGTTAAACTAATATCTCCTACTATAGTCTGCCTTAGTCTCACTTACAAATGGCTGAATTGGAAACTACCTACTCATATTGACAATCCAAACTAGATTTCCCTAAGCCAAGTGAATTAAAGAGAAAATGGACTTGAAATAAACTTAGGCCCGAAAGAGACAAAAAGAAAACCTAAACCTCAGAAAACAATTTTAAGAAATTGAAAATATTCACTATCAGATACTCTTGAACTGGGGTTTAAGCCCAGTTATGATTATCTGACTGCTTCTTATTCAAAACTTTCAATTTAAAAATGTATTTGGTTATTTGAAATTGGATAGGGAAGGGGGAAAACAAGATGAGGGGTGGAGGTGGGGGAGGACAATAGGGACCAAGACATGTGAAAGGGTATCAATGTATGTGAGTTAATGCACCTCCTATCTGGCAAATATCATGTAACCCTCCTATTAATTACAATAAAAAATACGAAAAAATTCTCAAAGAAATCTATCCTTATATTACACCATATTGGGTTTCCCTAGCCTTAAATTTGGTGGACATCACTTAGCTATGATTAGGTTTGTGAACATTTGCTCAGGGAATGAACCAGCTGAGGGTCAAAAGCAGAGGATGCTCTGAGAATCTAAGATCAGTGACATGTGTGTGGTTGGCTCAGTCTGCAAGACTTAATCGTCACAAAGGTAGATATGTGACTGAAAAGAACTGATAATGTCTGTTAATATTCTGTCTTATCTCTCTGTCTCTGTCTCGCCATGTTTGTCTATCTGCCTCTCTCTCTCTCTCTCTCTCTCTCTCTCTCTCTCTCTCTCTCTCTCTCTCTCTCTCTCTCTCTCTCTTACACACACACACACACACACACACACACACACACACACACACACACCTAGGGAACTAACCTTTGAATTAAACTTTTCACCCTGCCAGCTTACACAGGGAATCCACTTTGTTCAAAAGAGCAAACTATACAATCCACGAAGAGGTGCCCTTCATGCTCTGGAAGTCAGATTTAAGAGCAAACATAATCCAGAAAGCAGAGCCCGCCAAGGCCAGTGCTGGTGGCAATGAGGGAGAGCAGCTTGCCACAGAACAGAGACCAGATGGGGCCCAGTGGGAGAAACTGAAAACTGGCCACCCTGGCACTCAGAAACTTAATGGAGCATCAGAAGACTATGCACATGAAGGCAATGCTTAAGCATCTGACATTTAGATGGCCTGGTGCTAGCCCATGAGCCAGGAGCTCAAGTAAAACAGGCTTCACATGTAACTTCCTGCCTGAGTCTCCTAAATGCTTAAAACTCCAGGTAGCTGCTCCAAACACCTGCCTGTCAATCTCTGTCTTACATTCATTTTGTCCTCAAAATTAATTTTCTCCCTTTTCAATGGCCAAATTAGAAAAGGAAAGTTTTAAGAGAACCTATTCATTTTCGAAAGTACTTCTCAGGAGCTGGGCGTGGTGGTTCACACCTGTAATCCTAGCTATTCAAGAGGCTGAGATCTGAGGATCAAGGCTCACAGCAAGTCCAGGTACAAAAGGACCTGAGACTCTTATCTCCAATTAACCTGTAGAAAACGGGAAGAAGTAGGGCGGTAGCCTTGAGCTGAAGAGCTCAGGGACAGTGCCCAGGCCAAGTTCAAGCCCCATGACCCACAAAAAGAAAAAGAAAAAGAAAGAAAGAAATTCTCAGGTTCTGCTCAATACAGAAAGCACTCATTCACTTGGGGAACTTTTAGAACAAAGGGCAGCAAAGCCATGTCTTTTCAGGAAGGAGCTCAAGAAGAGAAAATTAGAAGTACTAAAAACATTCCCAGTGAGATTCTGTTATTTTAGCCACAAGCTTACAGAGAGTAGAAAAGGAGGAATGTGATAGAAAGAGAGAAGCTGTCAGACTTTATTCTGATTTCTAAAATATGAAGCAAATAGGAAATGTTAACAATTGTTAAATCTGAAGCCTGATGATTCATGCCTATAATCTCTGAACTCAGGAAGCTGAGACAAAGTGAGTTCAAACCCCTCCTGGGCTACAGACCAAGATGAGTTCCAGACCAGTCTAGGCTACCGTTTAAAAAAATACCTGGGTGACATGTACCATGTTTTATTTTCTGGACCCTGTATAATTTAGCTATTAAATGATTGCATTTTATAATTAAGAGAAATTCAACCAGGAATTAACTAGTGAGAATTCAAAGGCCAATTATCTGCCAAGGGAATAACAAACTTGCCCACCTTTCAAAGATTTTGCTAATAAAACCTTACTTTAAGCAAACAAAGGAGGTAAAAATGTAGACCTACAAGAAAGAATCTACTACAAGGTTTCTTTAACTATAAAGTGGCCACTACTGTGGTTAAGTTAGCATAAAATTTACAAAACAAACACTGTTTAGATGCACAGTTTCTCAGGAACACAACCACCTCTAAATGAGTGAGGGTCAATCTTCCTGTTTAGCTATGTAAAGGGAAGCAGCATCGAAACTGCATCAGAGAGAAACAACTATCAAGCAACATGGAGTGTATTTCTAAGGCAAATGTCTGCCCTGCAAGTCATTTGCCTCTTCTGTAACTTCCACTTTCATGTCTGTAGAATAGAGACACTGGTCCCTTCTGACAACTCTTCCAGGAATGCTATTGACGCTGTATAGTCCTGGCCAATATTTTAAGCAAAAGTCTGATTGATAGCAAAAAATAAAATGGGTTTCTGCAGGGGAGCCCAAGCTCCAGAAGGTAAAGCTGCTCTCCCAGCCACTGTAGGCCTTTCCTTAGCCCCCTGGGGGTGGAGGACTCAGGTTGGCACTAGCAGACTGGACACCCACTGGAAGCTGAGTGACCCCACTATGCAGTCCACACCAAAGCCACTCCTAACTACACAAAGCCAAAGAGGAAATGTAACTTGAAGAGCATTTCCCTCTGCAAACAACTGATCCTCTGGGACTTTCACTTCAAGCCGCTCAATTGTTGGAAGTAAATGAGGCTCACATTAAAAGCCAGTCACTCACACATCAAGAAATCAAGCCTAGAGAGGGGCAGCCACTCCAGAACTAGCCTCTCACTGCTCAGTATAGGATTTACCCACATCTGAGACACTTGATCCAGCAAAGCTGTGCCTCCTCTAAGCCCTGAAATCTGAGTTACATCTGCAGGGCATTCACCATCTTACGTTCCGTGCAGGCACCTCACATCCACTGCCACACCATAATTGATAATCCAGCTTTACCAGGAGGTGAATTCATCCTTGTTTATTCCTCTAATCCCTAACCAGAAATACTGTGGAACCCCTAACTTTAGCCTCTGGACATAAGCCATTGGAGTCTGGGGCAAGGTTAGGGAGGGGTCTTTCTCCTACCCGATAACTCTAACACAGAGACAATGGAAAAACAAGGTGAGGCCACTAAATGGACCCAAAACTAGTGGTCCTACGATAAGAGGAATTCCAGTGCCCTGGAGGCCTCTCTGGAAAATGTCCTACCTCCGGCCCCTTAGGGAGAGAAATCTCAGGATCATTAGCAAGCACTCTGGCTGAGCTCAACTTTAGTGAAGGTGTACTGGGAGAGAGATGATCTCTAAGGTAACCAGTTAATTGCCAATAAGGAATGATAATAATAAATTAGCAAATACTAATGTAAACTAACTCAGTTCTGCAGCAGTTGCATGGAGACAGCAGATGAACAGTTTATTCTGGAACACATCTTGCAAGCTGATGTCCACTGGGATATGTACTGCCTAAGCTAGATATGAAACAGGCCAATAAACACATAATGCAGGCAATGGGTAGCCCTAGAATGTATGCAGGGAGAAGTGGAGCCCTTGATCTTTTGATAAAAAGTGAAGTGAGCACACTTGGAAAGATGTAGGCCTCAGTGTCTTCCATTGCTTCTTATTGCTGTCTGAAGATTGCTTTTGACCTTTAGGAATAAGACTTAAATGATTCTAAGACATCATCATAATAAGGAAATCAATTTTTAAAGAATGCTCATTGAAAGAATTGTTGGCATATTCTAATTGCAAATGATGCTTTGTGTCATTTCCAAACCAGTTTTGTTAATTGTCTAGTGCTTTGCAAACCTGCCATCTGATAGGTTTGTGGCTGTTCTTAACCTGGAGTTTTCATATCCTTAACTTTAAAATTCTGTTTTAAGAAACATATCTGAATTAGCTTTTTTCTTGCTTGTCTTCAAATTTAACTGATGCTTTACTTTTTATTATTTGCTCTAAAATTACTGTGCATTCGGCTTTTTTGTAGGATAACTGGAAGCATTAAATTCTGCCTGCCACATACGTCTTTGTCCTAGAACTCTGACACTGCTACTGCACCACTACTTATGAAGTTGTTGCATGAGTGACTGTATAGCAAAGCACACATATGCCCTTTAGGATGCCTCATATCAAAGATGTTACAGTTACCCAATGAAAGGTGGAAAATAAAAAAGAAAACTGAAGCTAAATTCTTAGGAACTTATGACTGCAATTCTGAAAGCTCTTAGCTACAATTGCTTACTCCCTTAGAGTTAGCATCTCAAAATCATTCAGCATTAGAAGCTAATTTTAAATGTCTCTTAAAGGAAATAATTTCACCCCTCCTGCAGGCAGGATTTTACATATTTCACTGAAGTCTCTATTCCCAGAAGAAACGAGACACATTTGTTCCACTAATCATGAAAAAAGATATCATGCACAAATGCAGATATATGTAGGAATAACACCTTCCAGCATCCAGAGGTACAATGTAGTCATACTTCCATTCCTTAACACTAGAAAAAATGCATATGAAATGAATCTAGTATTTTCAGAAGAAAATCTAAGCAAACTGACATAGTCCTCGTTCTCCCTTTTCAACCTTTCTTCTTCTTTGACTCTTTTCCCCACACATGTGAACACACACAACGGATTCTACGAACTAAATAAAGGATGCCAAGAATGCAACTCTTACCCTCCAGTTTAAAATGTTTAAAATACCTGGCATCACTAATTCTACAAAAGTCTTCTGTAAACGAAAAGGAATCTTCCATTTTTGCCTTCTCAAATTTATGTACAAAACCACGAAGTCCACTTAGTTGACTTCCTAAACAACACTATAGTAAATGACAATGTACTATTCTATGCAAGATTATCTCTGCAATGTAAGAAGCTTTCATTCTCTTTATTTACACACCTATGTTCAAAGTCACGTTAGTTTTATTTTCTAGGGCTAACAATATTCAGATGTGATTAAGTTTATATATGGACAGACTGAGACAAAAGTTATTGTATGGACTAGGGCTGTGGCTCAGTGGTACAACACTTACCTAGAGTGCTTACCATGCACAAGGCCCTTGGTTTAACCCCAACAGTAGCACTTAAGTTACATAGAAATAGTAGCAGAGTTGTCAAAAGAGAATCCTAAAGAATCTCCAAAATAGCAAGTGATTAGAAACTGTCCTGTTCTTCTTGCTAGTGAATCATTTGAATGATCTTAACTCTCCAACTAGACTGTGAACTCTCTGAGGGCAGAAGTGATGCCTGCTATGCAGCTGAGCACAGTGGATGTTCTGATATGCCTAGTGATCTGATATAAGCCATGATGATACATTTCAAAATATGGTGGAGTGGAAGCTGCACAAGATGAGCACTGCAGTTCTGACCATTGATATACTATGCCATTTCAAGTGAGTCTTATCAATGACTGCACAGCTCACATGAGGGGGTGTAGATTTATTATAAAAATTGACCAGGTAAAGGATCTGAATGCTAGCAATTTGGGGGTCCCAATCTGGAGAGTACTAATATGATATGGAATGAAACATTTCCCTGAATTGAAAATTTCTGTTTACTAGTCCAATTCCCTTAAGCTCCCTGGGTCCAATATCAAATGTTTTATTTTTGTATCCCAGGAAAATAATAAGAACTGTGCCTGGCACATTGTAAATGTGTTATGAATGCTAGTGGGTCGAATTGAACAAATGAAAGGGTAGATTAATGAAATAATATTAAGGACAATGGAAGTGACATATACAATTTAATAGAGAAATTCACATAGAATCTTATACTTATCACATCATAGTAGTCATTGTTCAATGCTACAACTGCTTAATAAATGTTGCTTTCTTAGATGGATTAATATGAAAAATGTAAAATGAAACTAGTAAATACATCAGAATATTATTATCCTAGGAATCTCATTGCACCTGTCAGTAGTATTTAGCATCCCATATTGCAAATCACATACAAAATAGTAGGAGACTAGAAATGGTTTTCCTTGTCTGTCTCCCTGTTAAAATATGCATCCATTTCCTAGAATGGCATGTTACAAAGAGCAAGTACTCAACAAATACCAGGTGAATGAATGAATGTATCAAGCATTGCTAGTCTTCTATGCAGCCTATTTTCAGAAACTTCTAGTAAAGAAGGAAAAAGGTGTCATTTTCCTCTGCAAGACTATGTGAGAGATGACCTATTCTGTGCTCAGCTATGAATTCTTTAAAAGTGCATTCCAGAAATCATTCTTAACCACATGGTACATGCTAGCTTGGATAAACCTCGCCTTGCACAACGAGATCTACGTGGCTTTTATTAAACAATGGGGTATGTCTGGCTTCGGAATCAAGTAGAGTATCAAAACTGAGATATTGCCTTTTCTAAACAATTGAAGCAACACTCTGTTTCATTCTTTCCACAGGAGATTACATGTCTAACACATGTAATCACAGCCCTGAGTCTCTGGCCTCTTCCACATATTTCATAGACACCAAGGCTCACATTTCCGTGGAACTTTGAATTGATTGCAAAGTCCTCAGGATTCAATGCTTTCTTCTATCTCCCCAAGCAATAGTACTACCAGCAACTGAACCCACAACCTTGATATCTTTTACCTCCATTATTTAATGATCAATATAAATCATCTTGTCACACAACTTTGTAGATCATATCTATATATAACCATTCTAAATTTCTCTAGAGAGATAATATCAGGTAAAAAGGCCACTGCCAATAGTGATTCTCCAGTTTTGGCTAGTAAAAATATCTAACATTTTGCAGGCATCCATAAAGAATTGGCTTGCAATACATAATGTCATATTTACCCTTGGAACGAACTTTCATGGTACATGCACCCATTTTGTAGATGAGGAAATAAAAACTCAGGTTTCATAGCAAGTGTAGCAGCAAATCACTTGCTCATTAAAAGTGTTTGCTGTTTCATATAATTAATTTTAGTAGAAATCATTTTTTTCAGAAACTAGAAGCAAGCAATGTGAGTTGTATTAGGACCCCTCTGACATGAAAAAATATAAACACTATGAGGCCATTTTGTTTATGCCTGATACACAAAATGTCACCGAGGCAGGAAGGTACAAACAAAGCAGCACTTTTAGGGGACTGTAGAGTGTTGTGAATCCTCATTCTTCTCTCCCGTGGTGACCTGCTCAAGAGTCTGAGTGAGTCCCTTTAACATATCCAGGCCTTTGTTTCATCGTCTACTCAGTGGGAATATACCAAGATACCTGATTTCAAGTTCCAAATGGAACAATGCTGTGAAGGTACACTCCAAATATGCAGTATTCCATTAATTAGTGGCCTGGACTAGGATATCGCCTCCCAGTACATCAAATTTCTAACCAAAGAGGAACTTAAGCAAGTTTTAGAAAAATAAAATTAAGTTACAAATTTATTTATAGCTTTCTACCCAGACACCCACTTACCATCATTCCAGTTATCACTTTATTACCATGAAATATTTCAGTATCCAACAAACACCTGACCAGATTGTGGTTTTTAGTACATCCATTTAAATACATCCACAGTAAAAGGAAACAGTTAACTCATATGCATAGCAAATACTTAAAATGTTCATATCAGTGACAGCTTCAACCTCCTCATCTGTCAAACATTATTACCAGAACTGTTAAGAGATAGCAAAGCTGCTTTTTAATTTTTTTTCCTTGTCTCTCACTAGCCAAACCATCCATATTCTTGGCAAGATGCTAGGGAACAGTAGTGTGAGGAAGAAAAAGCAAGAGGGGCATTCAGGAAGTTGAATCACTGACAAGGGGAAAGACTGGCCCCCAAACATTAGAAGGCTCCATTCATTTTCATCACTACTTGGTGACTCATTCTAGGCTACTTCAACTAGCATATTGGTAATACTGGATGCCGAATGCAGCATATTTTCAACAGGTAGAACAAATTTGTCTTATGATAGGACACTACACTACAGACAGATTTCAAGCCTCAGATTCCTTGGGTTTAGGATCCTAATTACCACCCTTACTCAAAAGTCCTACACATTAGGATACTTGTTGCCCTAAGAAGCACTGGTAGCTAACCCAGTGCACAGAAATGGGCTCAGGCAGGAAAGTTCTCCCTATCCCTGCCAGGGTATGTGTCAAGAGAGTGGTGATAGTAGAGCAAAATTTTAGAGGGTCTAGAAAGCCCTCAAAGAACATGTAGCGGCACTTACCTCAGGCAGGGGCACACCATTGATGATCAGATCTGGTTGTTGGGGGCCCTGGCTATTGAAAGAGTGATGGTAGATGTGGTTGGCACTGGCATTACGAGTATTCTGGTTCTCCACGCTCAGGAAAGTGCTCTCAGAGCGGCGGCAGCCTAGGGGTAGCGTCTGCTGGTGGTAGTCGAAATAGTTGAGGGAGGATGTCAGGGAGGAGCAACTGACAACATTCATCTTGTCTGTCTCCTCCACATCCCTGGGTACCAGGCGGATGTCATTCTTACTGATTTTTTTCTTCTTGCTTGATTTCTTTTGATGCCCATAGGAGTACTCAGCAATTCTATGTGACAGAAAAGGCAGCATGAATCGATAACACCCTCCCAAACCATGTACTGATTAATAAACATTAAGCACCCCAGAGGGTTGCACCCCATCTCAGCTCCAGCTCCTTAATCTGGTGCATTACATCATCGGGTTTCTCCCTGAGCTTTTTACATGCGAAAACAAGCTGAGGGCCATGAAGTATTCAAATTAAACATAGTAACCTCCCACCACCACCCCCTCAAAGAACTTCCTATACTTTAAATCTGGATTTTTTTCATTAGGAGTGGCCAGTGAGGTGGGGTAGAGGCTGGGAAAAGTTGAGCCTATGGGAGAGAAAAGCACAAAAATGCTCAAATCTAGAGCTTCCCTGGAACCCGAAGGAACTCCTGGGTGAAGTAAAAAACAAGTCTCAATTCAACAGAAGAGGAAATAGAAGAAAATAAAAATATAACCCCCTTGTCTAGATATTTGCCAAATGGCAAAAAAAAACACAAACAAACAAACAAAAATCCTCCTCCATCAGCTTCCTCTTTAAAGTGACCTGATCATTTTTTTGTACTGGGGTTAGATCAGCCTCATTTCTTAGCTCCTCAGCTTCCTTCCTCCACACCCTGATCCTTACCCTAGCCCAATTCTCTTCCACTTTCCACCCTTCCCCCTCCTCTCCTACAGAAATGTGATAACCAAACCCATTTGAATGAGGGGAAATGCCTTTTTACCTCTTTCCCCTAAGGCTCACTTTCTCCTCTGCCTTTTTGTCTTGCTGCTCGCTAATGGGAGAAACTGAGATGCAATGCAGACACTTGCTGTTTTGTCCTTTTATAAAACAGCCGAGGAGACAAGTGATGGTTAAACAATTACTGCAAAGGAATTTAAAGGTTAGTGCATTCAGCATCCTTCTCCATTCAGGTGTACCTACAAGCAGCTGTGCTGCAACTGGAACATAAAGAGCTCAATTTAATTAACACTGACACAAGTTCAGCAACGTGCACCAAAGACACCAAGCATTAAGAGACTTGTCAAAAGAAATACATTAAAATGTAGCCCGATTCTCAGTGCCATTTATTACTTTGCACATAATGATTTCGGTTTATTGTTTGAAAATTCAATTTCTGGGCAATAATCAGCAAAACAATAGGACTGATAAATCATACAGGTTGGTCTTTATAAGGGAAAGACTGCCTGTATTCTCACTTGACAAAGCTAATTGTCAGAATACAAAAAAGAAGCCCAATTCAAGCAACAATTGCAGATCATCTCACAAGTCTCATAAATGAATGGGTTTCAGGAAGAGGTTCTGTAGAAACTGAGAACAAGAAACCTCTGCCTAATCACATGGAAAGAAACACTCTTGAACTTTAGGTTTGGGAGCAGATGGGGAAAGTGCTTATCTTTAGAGGCAAATTCTTGCTGTCCTCAATATCTACCCAGAACTAAGTGACTGAGGTCCCCTCACCCTTTCATTCTGTGCTCAGGCCCACTTGTAATAATGGCAAGCTGATGCTACGGAGACTTGGGAGCAGATAAAAATCTCTAAAATCCAAGAACTAGAGTTGATTTTATTTTCTTTTCTGTTTAGGAAATCAATGGAAAGTTCTATTCATTTTTTTTACCAGTGATGGGTAAGTTTGGAAATACCCTACTCAATTATTCAGCTGAGGCATTCATCACATAGCCTTTCTGTATTGACCAATTATTTAATTAAACTGTACTTCATTAATCCCAAGCCATCACAGGGAAGAAAGTGCTTTACAACATACACATTGGGGTAAAGTTGCACTCTTTTCCCCATTCAAATTCTTTCCTCCCTGTTTAATGATCTCCCTGGCAAGCTCTCAGAAAGAGCTCTTAGAGTCATATATCACCAAGTGGTGGCAAAGCCTTCAATATCTTTATATCAAGCTGATTTCTTTTTCTTCAAGGAAAAGATCTTATGCATTTACTCTATGCTGAGAAAATGGCTTAAAAAGTGTTCCCCTTATTATTATCTCCATATAAATAAAATTTCATTCACCCTGCATTTTTCTCCTATAAAAAGCACCACTGGCAGTCACAGGTTTCAAAGGTAGGAGCAATATTAATTTCCATTTCTTCCATTTGAAATGACTCGATACTGAAGGAAAGAAAAGTCATGGCCATTTCACTAGTAACAGGATTAAAGCATTTATGAGGCATTGCAGCTGCTCTTTTATGGCACCTGATTGATATTCATGTGTGGTTAGCATTTGTCTACTAACTTGTGTAATGCAGAGAATAGTAAAAGGGAAACAATAATTGCATGGCTCTTATATATTCAGGGGGGCTCTGATTCACAGAAGTATATATTTCAGACGGTGTCAAATACAAATTAGACCTACAGGAACATATTTTGATTGATTAGCATGCAAGCACAGATGGCACAAAAGACACACTGGATGTGTAGGTGTACTGAAAATACACACACACACACACACACACACACACACACACACACACACACACACACCTTGGGTGGAATAGCAGCATCATTCATTTTTAGCAAAGTACAGAAACAACTTTTTTTTCAACCATTTCGATGAGACACTGCTGGAAAAAAAAATTGTAGTGTACTATCTGAAATTGGATTCCAGAAATTCTTAGATGGATTTGTTCTATTAAATTGCAACAAAGGATTTCAGCAAAAGACTCTGATACTCTAATGAGGATTTTAAAAAAACCTACACATCATTAGAATTTTCACATACCTCTCCTCTCCTGACCTGTTCTTTCCTCTTCTCTAATTCCCTCCTATACATACATTCTGCACAGACTTCAAGAGAAAATGCAACACAATAGCCCATAGTGACATCCTCTGGCAGCAACCAGATCTTAATGCCACAGCACAGTCCCACATTAGAGGAAAGCCCCATCAACTCAAAAAGATTGCTATTTTTACTGAAACATCTGGATGCAAAGTCTTGTCCCTCATTGGGATGTTTGGTCTCCACACAACAACCAACCAAAGAGATATTTGAAAACATACAGATGCTTGACAAAATCTCACTTTATATAGCCAGATGTTTGGGGACTGGTTACAAAACAAGCCAAGAATAGAATACAAAACACTAATCACCTGCTTTTCAACACACTCCTACTGTCTCCCCCTACACTATTTCTCATCTTAGACTTTCATCATCAACCTTTCTCCAGAGCCTATGCTTGCAGCAGGACTTGGTGGCTGTCTTTACTCCCTATGTTGTCAATACCAGTTAGCAGAACATCATTGTGCCCCGGAAATTAAATTATGGTGTTTGGTGGTTTTGTTGAAAATATGACCTCCTACTCCCCCCTCTCTCTTTTCTCTTCTCTCTCTCTCTCCCTGCCCCTCTCCCTCCCTGCTCCTCTCCCTCCCCCCTGCCCCTCTCCCTCATTTTTCTGCTCTAACTTCAGTGGAGATAGCTGTGTAAATTTTAAAATGATAATTGCTTTTCTGCTCATCATCATTATGTGACAGAATTCATTCAAACAGTAAATGATTGTTTTCCAGCAAATTGTCAAATCAAAAGAATTGATCAACTTGGACTGTCACAAACTTTTCACCCTCCACAGAGAAGCAATGTGTATATGCTGCATGCATTTAAGTAAAAAACAAAAGCATTGGGGATTTTACACAAACATAAACACACACACCTAACTCATCCAAGACATGGAAGGAAAGACAAAAGTTAGCTCTACCTGCAGTTGTAGGTCCGTATCTCTTTGTTGTCCCGCTTGCACTTGATTGCAACAAAGATCATAGTGACAAAAAGGATGCCCGCAATGGAGCCCAGAGCAATAATGAAAATCAGGGACAGGTTCACGGAGCCCATTGACTCTTGGGCATCAAGAGCCGGGGACAGGTAGATTAGGACGAGAGCAGAGGCAGAGAGAGACGTCTTGCCGTGGTCGTGTGCCACCACAATAAGCTCATAGGAAGCCTTGGAGCTCTCGCTAAAAGTACGGGTGGTTCTGACTTCACCGTTGACCTGGTCTATTTCAAAGTAGCCGCGGTCGCCCTCGGTCATGTCGTAGGTGACCCGGCCATTCTCACCCTCATCATAGTCATCTGCCTTAACTACAGTCACCAAGTAGCCTATGCCAGAGTTTCGGGGAATGTAGACCTCTGCAGTGCCGTTTATTAGGGGCGGGGCCGTGATAACTGGGGTGTTGTCGTTGACGTCCAGGATGATGACCCGTACAGTGGCATTGCTCTGCAATGAGGGCAGGCCACCATCCTTTGCCAGTACCTTAAATTCGAATGCTTTGGTCTGTTCATGGTTAAAAGACCGCAGCGCATAGATATCTCCGGAGTTGGGGTTGATGGAGACATAAGTGAACACAGGCATGTCCCGTACCTGAGAGGGCACGATCTGATAAGAGACACTACCATTGAGCCCCAGGTCGGGGTCTCGGGCTGACACCGAGAGCAGATAGGCGCCGGGTGTGTTGTTCTCCTGCACAATGACCTGATAATAGGGTTTAGAGAAGTGTGGGTGGTTGTCGTTCTCGTCAGTGATTCGCACAGTGAAGGATTTGGCACTTTGCAGCATGGGGACACCACCGTCTCGCGCTTGAATCGTAAGATTGTACTGGTCGTGTTGCTCACGGTCCAGCCTTCCATCCACCAGAATAGTGGAGAAGCTCTCATACTCCTGCAGCCGAAAGGGCACGTTGCCCAGCAAACGGCACTGCACACGTCCATTGAGACCGGAGTCGCGATCAGACACCCGAACCAGGGCGATAACATAGCCCGGGGGGGCGCTCTCACTCACCTCCACAAGCTCGCTGTTGACAGACAACAAGTTGATAACCGGTGGGTTGTCATTGGTGTCGAGCACGCTGACGGTGACCTTGCAGTGTGCAGGAATAGAATTGGGTCCTAGGTCCTTGGCTTGAACGTCCAGTTCATACACGTGGCCCTCTTCATAGTCTAGGGCACCTGTGACAGTTACCAAGCCGCTGTGTGGGTCGATTTGGAAGAGTTCTCTAGTGCGGTCGTTGACATAGCCATAGAAGGAGTACACCACTTGGCCGTTGGTGCCCTCATCTGGGTCAGAGGCATTGAGGCGAATGACGGGTGTGTTGGGAGGTGAGTTCTCGGGCACACTCACCGAGTAGGTCGACTCGCCAAACACCGGGTTATTGTCATTGGAATCAGTCACCTTGATGCTGAGGCCAACTGTCCCCAGGTGTGGTGGGTCCCCGCCATCTAGTGCAGTGATTCGAAAGCTATAGTGCGACTGTGTCTCACGATCCAGGCTCTTCTCTACCACGAGTTCAGCAAAGCGCGAACCATCGCCTCGCGTCTTGATCTCTAGACCAAACAGCTCGTTAGGCGTGAGCTCGTAAGTCTGCACGCCAAAGCTGCCAGAGTCTGGATCATAGGCACTGTCCAGTGGAATGCGCGTGCCAGGACTGGCGGCTTCTGAAATCTCTAGCTCTATCTGTGCAGCCGGGAAACTGGGTGCATTATCGTTCAAGTCCTTGATCTCCACCTTAATCACACAGATCTCCATTGAGCTGGACATGACCTCCAAGGAGATGATGCACTTGGGGCTCTGACGGCACAGTAGATCACGGTCGATCTTCTGCTTCGTAACCAATAGGCCGGAGCTGGGATTGATATCCACCAGGTGTGGAGCGGAGTTGGACACTACTCGAAAGGCGGAAGCCTGGCGGGGGTCTAGCGCGAAGCCTGCCTCTCGCGCATCCTTGGCCACGTTAGCGATCACGGTCCCGGCGCGCTGCTCCTCTTCAACTGAGTACTTGAGGTTAATGAGGGCTGCCGCCTGCGTCCACAGTACAGCCAACAGCAGCAGCACCGGCAGCAGGAGTGATTCCATAGCTGCGCGGGGCTCTGCCTGGCCTCGCCGCTCCACACCCCTCCGAGGCCGACGCCGCCGGCGCTCCAGCTTCCCGCTGGCTCGGGCCGCCTGTTGCGTGCGCCCCGTGGCCCCGGAGGCCGCGGGAGGAGTCCCGCCCAGGGCGGCCCGGCGGCGCGGGGGAGACACCCGCACCGGCTCCAATGCTGAGGTCGCAGGGGACTTGGCGGGGGCTTGCTGGGGGCCCGGGGGCTCCGAGGGCCCGAGGGAGCACCGCGTGGCCCCGAGCCCCCTCCCTCCAGCCCGGCTACTCAGTTTTCCCCTTTCAAAGTTAGCGGGGCGCGGCTGACCCCGGCGGCGCAGGGCTGCGGGTCGGATGGCGCCAAGAACACCAGCGGCTGAGTCCGAAGACCTTTGGGGGCAAAGCTGCGGAAGGCGGTGGAGACGGAGCCTTCCAGACTCAGCCCGACCCGCCGCAGCGCACAAGCACTGGGGCTGGTGAGCGCTGGGTCTGTGCACCTGGCATGCGCAAGGACCTCCCCCCAGCGCTACCCGCTCACTGCGGAGAGAGGAGCCTCCTGGTACGGTCCCTCCGGGGTCCTGGGGGGCCACACTGGGTTCTTCCAGGCCTAGTGGGGAAAGAAGGGGTTTGCAGGCGGGAGCCTCAGTTGCTAGCAAGTGCCTTGAGCGTCTGAGGATCAGGCAGATTTGGGTGGCGGCGGTCAGAGGGGCCGACAGAGGAAGGGGGAGGGGAGACAGGCTCCCAAATCTGCAGCGCGCTCCCTTGCGGTGAGGTGGGCGTCGGAGGGCTGGGGAGGGATGGGGGATGGCGTCTGTACTGGATTTGAGGTGGGCACGGAGTCCCCCTCCCCCAGAACAATTGAGGGATTAGAGAGCGTTTGCGTCTCGAAAAGCAAAGTTACCAAGGACAAACCCGAGCCCCCACGTCAAGCTTGTGGAAATGGGGCAGATGTCAATTGGTCCAGGAAAATCAAAGTCTTAGTCTTTGTCCACTGACCCGTGGAGGGGTGGGGGAAATGGGGAAGGGAGGAAAGGAACCGACAACCGATAACAGTACCGGCCAGAAGAGGCAGGGCTGCCGCTGCGGGTACCGGGACTTCTCCTCTCGGGGTCTGGGCTGGAGTGTTGCTCAGAAAGCCGCTGCTCCCGCTGCTGCTGCCGCCACCGCCGCCACCGCCGCCGCCGCCGCCGCCGCCGCCCCCGCCGCCGCCGCTGGCAAAGCCCTTTTAGTTCAGTCGCTTATCGCTGGAGTCTGCCTCAGCAGCTGCCTCGCTCCACGGTTTTTTCGCCACCAAACTTTACTTTCGGGAGCGTCTTGATTCCATTCTTCTAGAGAGCCGCTGGCCTCCCCTGCCTCGGATTCCCTCTCCCGGGCGCTCGCGCGCGCGGAACGACTGTCTGGCTCTCACTGCCCGGCTGTGTGTGAATGTGTGCGAGATAGCAAGAGTGAGTGTGTGCTATATGAGATGTGTGAGTGTGGAGTACGAGAGAGGAAGAAGAGACTGGGTGGGAAGGTGGGAGGTTTCAGGTCTCAGTTGAATCCGCTCAGGTCGAATGCCTCGAAGGACAACGCACCAAAGGCCGGCGCCAGGCTAGGGACACGGATGCTAGTGCCCCCCCGCCCCCCGAGCAAGCTAAAGCATGGTGTGCGGGAGCTGGGCTGCTGTCTGTGCCCGCTCGCCCGCCTCCCCCGCCCCTGCTGCACCAGCCTCCACTGCTATTACTGCTGCTGCTTCCTCCCGTTGCCGCAAACTACTGGTGGTGGAGTCTGGAGAGGACGGGAGAGAGCTCGAGCAGCCGAGCCCGGCTACGCCAGGCGCTGGCCAATCAGCGCGCCGCCCCGCGGACTCCGGTCTAGAGGCGGGACCAAGGGGAGAGGGAGGGTGGAGAGGGGCGGGGCCCGGAGGAAACTTACACACAGTCGGGACTAGTAGTACCCCAGCCCGCGAATCCACTTGGGGAGTCGGGGGTTGCGTGGCTGGTTGGATAGAAAAGGGAAAAGGGGAAGGGTGGAGGGAGTCTGCTGACATTACAACTGAGTCTTCTTGGGAAAGATTCTCCTCTGGCCTCTGGTTTGTCGAGATTGCATAAAAGAAAATGAGAAGGATTAGATTCTCTTGCCATGCTTATCTCTTTCACATATCTTCATATCTTGAATGTAATATTCTCTTTCTCTGTCTCATCGATCCGGATTTCTCAATTTCTCTGTTTTGTGCGGATTATTGGGTGGTGGAAATAAAGGAAAGGAAGGTTAAAATGTGCCTGGGATACTCATTCAAAGGGATGTAGACGGAGAATATTCAATTTAGCCTAGAGCTATGGCCACCACCCACCCAGACCATTACCTTCCCATCCCCTGTCTCTGGGCAGAAGCCACACTTCCCCACCCCACCCCCCACAAGGCCCCTTGCACATTGTTACTCAATCGGGATATATGGCACACGGACTTAGGCTCTAAGGGGTCTGAACACATTTTGTTGCCCTTCACCCAACCATGCTGGAGAATTGGACTCCCTATAAATAAACTGTGCATTTGAGAAAAGCTAGTGGATAAGACGCCACTGTGCCGCGCCGCACATTACAGAGCCAGAAAAGCTCAGATCCGGGCAGAAGCTGTGGGGTGGGAGTGCTGTCCCCGCTGCCTAGGTCCCACATAGCTGCAAGCTAGCGTTCGTGTGCTGGGTGCTCCTGCCTTCCCAAGGGGCCTGAGTCCCCAGGTATTGTCAGCTCTGCCCCCACTGCAGTTGCCTGAGCGGAGTGTGCTAGTCCTGGGAAGGAGACTGGCGTGGCCAAGAACGAAAGCTCCCTGAAGACCCAGAAGCACTCCCCTTCCCTTCGCATCAATCTAACACTATGAGTAAAGGTGGAAGGTTGAAATAACCAAATCGCCTCAGCTGAACAAGTTTCCCCCTTTTTAAATAATAGATTGGGGGGGGGACGCAGTTTTTGAATTCACAATTCTTGGAGGAAAGTGTCAACATCTCTTCTGAGTTAAGACGTCCCCACTATTTTGAAAGTCTTGAGTAAGCAAAGTCATTATCAGTCCACCGACACTGGCCGCAGCCTGGGAGCTTAAAATGAAACTCACTTTTGCCCTTTAAAAAATATTAAATACGAAAAGGAGAAAAAATTGGACATATCCTGGATTTTCTCAAAACTGCAATCTTCTTGCAAAGAGCAACCTATTTGCTGTAAAATCAAAATTCTCCTTCCGAAAGGATGTAGTTTAGCAGTTTTACCTTGGTAGTAGGAGGGGAGAAAGACAGCTTTCTCCTACGAAAAGGAATTATTTCGAAAGTGGGGTTGCAACCCCTCTAAACGTGCAGCAGAGGCTAAGGAAAGAGCGCTGGGAGCCTGATTTGCTTTCTGCGTGGGGGTCGTTTCACTCTTTCACATTAGGATGCAATTCCGCCCAGAATATCAGGGAGAAATGTCAGGCGTGTGCAGTGAGAATTATTTCATTTTTATCATTTAGAGCTGCGGGTGGATGACTGAGACGGTGGCTCAAGGAAGTCCCGTGTCCCACTCGGTTTTCTGCAGACAGCACTGAAGAAATGGGCAAGTAAGTGGAGGAGAATGACAACATGGCAGGCAGCGCGGGCGCACCTCGCAGGATCCGCAAAACGAAGGGTTGCATTTGATTTATCACAGTATTTACCTTTGATGTCAGCGAATGGGAATGAAATGCATCTTGATCTAATTAAAAAGGCCTAAAAAGGCATTTGAAATAGGTTTGCTATCTGATCACGGTATGTGAGTTCGGCATTTGGCAGCTTTCTAAAATATTGCTTGGACTATTTAAGCAGAACAATTAGCAGCATGCTAAAATGTTTGTATGCTATGCTTAGAAGCTTTTAGCTGTAAACTTTGAGGCGATCTGTTCCCCTTTAAGTTAAAAAAGGATGATGCTGCTTCCTTGTGGCGAAGGCTGTCAGGAACCCGCTGATCAATAAAAGTAAACTGGCGCCTCCACGGCTTGATTGAGCGGGAGCAAAGAGTCTGAGAAGTAGTCTCAGCCATTAACAATCCCCCAGGTAACAAGAAATGGAAGAATTACTCAGGTAAAATGATTAACATTGCCGTGGCATCTGAAAAGATGCACACAACAAGGTAAAAAGACAGCAGACCTCTTACCTTAGGGAGTGCTAATAGAATGTCTGTATTCTACTGTCTTTTACAGATAAATAAGAGAATTCAATTCATGTAGAATACCATTACCTTTGTAATTGCAATCACATTGTAAAGACATATTCTGCATTTGCAGAGACAAACATTTCTCCACTAAGGCAATGGCATCGTTTTCCCATCTTCCTGTTCACTGCTCACACTCCAAGCACCCCTCTTTTCCAAGCAAAGAACCCAAATACTTCCAGCCTCCAAAAAGCTTTTACAGAAGCCCAAATACTGAGGAAGGCAGAAATCCTTCTCCTTTCCTTTTTCACATTACCTCTCCCACCTCCAAGCTCAAAGTGACAGTTACACCCCCACTCAGTATAGCCCTTCCATCCCCCCCCTTAGATAATCCTAACACCCTTCCTCTCAAAATCTTTTTTCTAATAAGCATACTTGATTATTACACTCCAACAATGCTGTTGACTAAAAAAGAGGCCCAAACCACTTTTGTGATTACAAATTTATTAGCTAACCGAATAAAAGCATTCTGCATGTAGATAAAAACAAAAAGAAAGTTCTTTTCATTTTAGCTTCCTTTATTTCAATCCTGAAGGGAGCCCCGCCTTTCCAGCCTCTTTAGAGACACAAGAGGGACATCTAGTGACCAACCTTAGTATTTTTTTAAAAACCTACAGTAGAAAAACATGACTCTAGGTACCAACTGTGGTGTTATACTGCCCTTTGTGGCTTTCTAGGCCAAGGCAGTTCTTGCACTACAGTGGTCAGGATCAAAGTTGACATTTTTTTTGCCTCTAGAATTTTATCTATGTAACTTCAATAGTGCTAAAAAATAGAAAAAAAACAAAATGGGGAAATACTTATATATTTAAATCAAGGTTCTTGCCAGTACAAGAATGGTATATATTTTGTTCAGAAAAAAAAATAAAATTGATGGTAGAAACTCAGATACTGTTTATGAAAGACTGTTCTCATAAATCTAAGGGAGTATTCTGAGATGTATTTTCAACAGTTTTGATCTTCAAAACAAATTACCTACAAATCACTATTTTCCCTCTCACATCTTCTTCCTCCTTTACTTCCTCCTCTTCCACTTTGCTCTTCTACCTATCTCTACCCTCGCTGCAGAAAAATGGATTCTCCCTCTACCATGAATATTGTGTCTCATGAGTATCCCATTTCAACCAAATAATTAGTCTAGGTGCCTGGCAACATTCTCTTAAAAAGAAAAGCTTGATTTTAAAACTAACCAGTTAATCATACTTCCCCTGACTAAGTATCTGATTTCCTCCTTTAAGTTACAATGCCTACAGAAGAAAAATGGAGTACACAGATGAAACTGGAATGTGTCATTATTAAAGTCATCTTATTTAATCTTAACAATATCTTTGGGAGGTAGAAGTAAAGTTCAAAGTTCTGCTAAGATGATCTCATTACATAAGACTTAACCACTTCCCTTGTGAAATCAACAAGTTCTGGCTGTGTGCCCAGCATTGTTTTAGGGACCTCGAAGTTTTCTAAAGGTGTGCCTTGCCCTTGTGAAGATTAAAATTCAGTTATTAATTTAATAATAATGTAATTCTACATGCTATAAATGTGTCTTGAAACGGAACTAAGATGAGGCGTATAATGTTGGTAATTTCTTGGAATGCTAACCTCTTCCATCCCAAATGCTTTCCCTGTTTCTAGTGAGTTCCCTTCCCTTCCCCTCACTGACCCACGCAATGCCTACTAGGGCTCAAAGAGCAGAAAGCCTGAATGAGGACCCCCCCCTAGGCATGGGTGGGGTGCACTTTCCACTGTGCTAGATGCAGTTTCTCACCATTCTGAAACATTAGGAATACTAGAGAAGGGAGCCAAAAAAAGTCTTTGAGGTCCCCTGCACTTTTTCTCCTCTCTTCCAGCCAAGCCCAACCCCTCTCCCTCCCCCCATTTCCACCCTAAGGCAGAAGAAAAGTGTGACAGCAGGAGGTGCAGCAGATAAACAAAGTAGAGAAAGTGTTCCTTAAAGTGCTAAAATGGTTCACTGTGGCCCTGATGCCTGACTTTTCCAAGAAATACAAAAGAGGTTGGGAGCAGTGGAGGGAAAGAAACTGAGAAGAAAGCTATTAATCACTCGAAGTCTTCTCATTTTGACAAGGCCAACATCCCTGAGCAAGTTCTGTCCAACCCACCTCCCTGACTGACTTCGCCCTTTGCTTTAGGAATGCTATTCCTCTCCCCTCCCAGCAAACTCCTGCTGCTGCCAAAGTCATATTGGTCCCTAAATAAACACACATCACGGGGACCATTTAATTACCAAAGGCTATGTCAGCAGATACATTTCAATAAATGTCACTGTTCTCTAACACCTTCTGTACTACCCTGCAGTGATCACCTGTGATGTTTTGACAGCACCATTTGGGCTCTCAGCATTATTGCCTCGGTCTTTTCATGTGAATTCTCTCCTCTCTGAGTGGATCCCAAACGCCAGTTTCCTAGGTGCAACCTCATGCCAACTGTTATTGTTCCCACCAGCAGCAGCACTTTTGAAAACAGATAGCTCTCCCTTCAAAGGCTGTCTGATCAGTTTATGCTCAACCTTTCCCACCACTGCTGCCTCTCTCATTCCAAGGGGAAGAGTAAGAATGACGTTCCACAGGCC